>NW_026948800.1:2879204-3235056 GCF_035770615.1 Melospiza melodia melodia
AGGCCTCAAGGAGGCCACTGTGTGGCCTCATGGAAACAAGGAGTCCATTGTGATATTGAGGGGACTTGAGGAACCACAGAGACCATGGTGACAGTGTGGGACCTCATGTAACCATGGGGACATTGTGACACTCTGGGGCCCCATGGAACCAAGGGGCCACTGTGAAACTGCAGCACCAACGAGAACACTGTGACACTCTGAAGCCCCATGGTAGCAAGGAGTCCATTGTCACATTTTGGGGCCCCATGGAACCAAGGAGACCAGTGTGACAGTGCAGGGCCTGGTGTAACCAAGAGGCCATTGTGACATTGAGGGGCCCCATGGAAACAAGGACATTTTTGCAAATGACACCAAGCTGGGTGAGTGTTGATCTGCTGGAGCATAAGAGAGCTCTGCACAGGGCCCTGGACAGGCTGAATCCAGGGAACAAATCCAACAAGGTGAGATTGAACAAATCCAAGTGCCAGGCCCTGATATTTGGCTCCAGTGCTACAGGCTGGAGACAGAGTTCCAGGACAGCAGCCAGGCAAAAAGGAACCTGCGGGGATTGAGGGACAGCAGGCTAGACATGAGACAGCAGTGTGCCCAGGTGGCCAAGGAGGCCAATGGCTCCTGGCCTGGATCAGGAATAGTGCGGCCAGCGGGAGCAAAGCTGCTGCGCCAGCACTGATCTGCCCCCAGCTCTGCACACAGACATTGCTGCTGCAGCTCCAGAGAAGGCAACAAAAGGGCATCTCTGCAGAAAACTCTGCTGGACATCCTTTAGTTCATTTAAAGCCACTGAGATTGCAGCCCCTCATTGACACAGTCTGTGGCCACAGGGAAGGTGGAGAGAAACAAAATGAGAAATGGCACAAACAATGACATTTTTTTGTGGACAATATGAAAAAAGTAAAACAAAGGAAAGAACCTCCAAAATGAAACCAACACAAAGTATCAAAAATGACTTTTATTACAAATGATTAGCAAAAACTGGCCAGAAGTTTAATTTTTTTGAAAGGATCCAGTCATCAGTCTGCACACTGCAGCCTTGAGCTCCTGATTCCTCATGCTGTAAATAAGGGGATTCAGGGCTGGAGGCACTACCGAGTACAGAACTGACAGGGCCAGATCCAGGGATGGGGAGGACATGGAGGGGGGCTTCAGGTAAGCAAATATGGCAGTGCAAAAGAACAGAGAGACCACAGCCAGGTGAGGGAGGCAGGTGGAAAAGGCTTTGTGCCGTCCCTGCTCAGAGGGGATCCTCAGCACAGCTCTGAAGATCTGCACATAGGAGAAAACAATGAACACAAAACAACCAAAACCGAAACAGATGGAAAACACAAGGAGCCCCAGTTCCCTGAGGTGGGATTTGGAGCAGGCGAGCTTGAGGATCTGGGGGATTTCACAGAAGAACTGGTCCAGGGCATTGCCATGGCACAGGGGCAGGGAAAATGTATTGGCCGTGTGCAACAGTGAATAGAGAAAGCCACTGGCCCAGGCAGCTGCTGCCATGTGGGCACAAGCTCTGCTGTCCAGGAGGGTCTCATACTGCAGGGGTTTGCAGATGGACACGTAGCGGTCGTAGCACATGATGGTCAGGAGGAAATAATCTGTTATACCACAGAACACAAAAAAGAAGACCTGTGCAGCACATCCTGTGTAGGAGATGTCCCTGGTGTCCCAGAGTGAATTGTGCATGGCTTTGGGGACAGTGGTGCAGATGGAGCCCAGGTCACTGAGGGCCAGGTTGAGCAGGAAGAAGAACATGGGTGTGTGCAGGTGGTGGCCGCAGGCTACGGCGCTGATGATGAGGCCGTTTCCCAGGAGGGCAGCCAGGGAGATGCCCAGCAAGAGGAAGAAGTGCAGGAGCTGCAGCTGCCACGTGTCTGCCAATGCCAGCAGGAGGAAGTGGCTGATGGAGCTGCTGTTGGACATTTGCGCTGCCTTGGCATGGGGATCTGTAAGAAAAGTAATCATGGAATAGTTGGGTTTGGGGAGCACTTTAAATATCCCAACACAGCCTGGGGGCACTTTTCCCCC
Source organism: Melospiza melodia melodia (assembly GCF_035770615.1). Lineage (NCBI taxonomy): Eukaryota > Metazoa > Chordata > Aves > Passeriformes > Passerellidae > Melospiza > Melospiza melodia. The sequence continues at coordinate 2,881,227 of NW_026948800.1, forward strand.
ACTGCCTGCCCAGGGCTCTGCAGCCTGGAGCTGTCCCTGCCAGCAGCTGCTTCCCTGTGCCCAGGGCTGGGCCCTGCCAGTGTTGCCAGAGCCCAGCCCAGCCCTGGGGGCTCAGCTCTGCTCTGCAGACCCCTCCCAGCTCAGGCACTGCCCAGGGGCAGCTCTGGCTCTGCAGGCTCTGATGGCAACATCAGAGCAATCCTGAGGAGGCTGGAAAAGCCTCACGGATGCAGCCTCTAAGCCGTCCTGTGCTGATTTCTGCATTGCCTGCTTTATTCAAGTCTGAGAAAAAAATGTTTTTATTTTTCTTAGCCTGAACTGACAGATTAATATCTATGTGCTATTTTCTATCATGGCAACCCAGTGTAGTAGATTTAAAAAGCAGGATTTTTCCCTTTTATGCAGCCCCTGCCTTGCTGTGCTCCCTGTATAACCTACTTGTAAATGTTCTGCAGTTAAATGTCATGCTGGGAGCAGTCCTGAACAATGCAGCATCCTCAACACACAAGGAGAACACTTCCAAGCATTACCAGCTGTCTCCTCCCACCCAGATCATGTCCCCCAGCGCTGGGAGCAGCTGCCAGGGCTGGCTGAGAGCGTTCCCTGGCAGGCAGCAGAGTCCCTACCCCAGCACAGCGCCCTGGGCTGCAGGACCCTGCTCTGCAGGACAGCCCTGGGCACCCCTGGCTGCTCTGCACAAGAGACAATCAGAGAATGTACTCACAGGGTCTGTAGGCATTGGGATATTCCAACTTTAGGAGATCATTCCAGGAGCTGCAGCTGCATTGTCCTGCAGCCAGAGGTTCCTTGTGCCAAGGGCTGGCAGTGATTCTGCCCCAGGCACTTCTCAGCACCTTCCTAGCCCTGACTGATTGAAGCTCTCTGTGCCTCTGTGCTGTGCCTGGGGTGGCTGCAGGCAGTGCCCCAGCCCTGCTGGGCTGGCAGAAGAGCTGCTCAGCAAGAGAAATGTGCTTTTGAAGCTCTTCTTGGTTACCAGGAGCTGCCTCTGTGCCAGGAGCGCCGCCCAGCTCAGCAGCACAGACACAGCACAAGTACTTTAATGAGCCTCTGGGGCTTTGTGCTCAGGCCCTGAACATCAGTCCCTGAGAGGGAGCTGAAGAAATTTCTCCAGAACTCCAAGTCAGAATCACACTCCAAATTTTCTTGGACTTTTAATGGGTCCCACTAAGGGACACGACAGAGAATGTGTCTCCAGGCCCCAGGCAGAGCAGAGAACTGCAGGCAGTGATGACAGGTGGGGACAAAGAGAAGCCAAGTCTTGGTGCCCTGGGGCACAGCAGCAGGGTCTGTGCCACCAAGGGCTGTGAGGAGACACCTTGTCCTGAGGCACTGGGGCCTCCTGGCACAGCCCCAGCCAGGCTGGGCACTGTCAGCCCCTTGTCCTGCCCTCAGCATCCCCCCCTAGCCCACATCCCAGTGGCCTCAAGGATCTGCTAGAAGGAGTCCCTGGGGAGCCTTGCTCAGGAATGGCCCTGGGGCCTCCTTAATGCTCCCAGGGCCTGTAGGTTTTTCAAAGGACTTTGGGTTTTGCTTTTGCCTTGGAGTCTCTGGGAGGTTTATTGCAATCATGGCCTCCGGTTATATGCTGTAATTAGTCCCTGGAGGGGCTTTGTCAGTAACAACACTCAGTGGGCTCATTAATGCTTCAAGGTACGTCAGTTATTTCAGGGTTATTTGGTGTTTCACTTTTCATACAAACTCTATGAGAAGTTTGTGCAATCATGACCCCAATTTTCTCCTTTAATGAGTCCCTTGAGAGCTCTGTACTGACACTCAGTGGGGCTCATCAATGATTTGAGATACTCAGGGCTTTTAAGGTACTTTGGATTTTCCTTTCCACACTGAGTCTCTGAGAGCATTTAGTGCCATTCTGGCCTCCAATTCTCTCCTCCAAGGAGTCCATGAGGAGCCTGTGTTGGGGATGGACCTCAGTGGGACGTATTCATGCTTTGAGACACTTTGGGTGTTTCCTCTGACTTTGACTCCTGGAAAGGTTTGTTCAATCTCTTCTCAGGCCCTGAACTTCCAGGGCTCAGCTCCAAATGCACCACAGGGCTCATTAGGATCAAGCAAGTCCTGACAAACCATGGCTCTGCCTTGATTTCCCTCTGTTCTCATGCAGTTCATCACGAAGTTCTCTGTAGTAGTTTTGGATCACTAATATGAGATTTCTTAGCCAATGCATCAATTAGTGTGGTGGGTTAAGTGTTGGCTAATTACCTGTGCACTCACTAGAATATTCTTACTGATTTTCTGCTGTGAAATCAAATTAGGAGGAAGGCAAAGTGGGCTCAAAACTTTAAAAGGGCTCAAAACTCTTAGAATACTTCTCCACTCCCTACAACCTTTTCTTTGTGACTGACAATGTAATGAGACAAATCCTAAAAGTTTAAGTCAGTTTACCACTTGTATAAGAGCCTTCCTTCAGTTCTCTTGGGGAGAGGAGTCTCTCTTTCATTCTATGGAGACTTCTTCATAAGAAAATAATTCTCTCATTGCTCTCAATTTCAGTGAATAGCAGCTGCCAATCAAATCTGCAATTGTGAAGTCCCTCTCATTTTTTCCACAACTTTTCCCACAGCTGTGTTCATGGGCCATGTCTGCTTATGGGGTATTATTTTAAAGATGAGCCGTTTAAGAGCAGGTCCTCTTCACCTATTTCTGAAATCATCTTCATCTCTAAATACAGAGAACTTCTTCTCTTCATGAGGGCATAGGGTCTCAACACTCTTCTCTCTTTATCTGTTCAGACTTCTCATGGGATCACAGCTATTTTAACATTTGCTTACTTTAGCATGGAGGCCTGTCACGTTAAGGGCTCCCGGCTGGGTAATAATAGACATTGACTCAATGATTCACAGAAGGCGGATCAATAATCTTTATTAACAAACCCATACTTTTATACCCTAGTTCGCTACAAGTTGACCTAATTGATCCTCCAATCCAAACACCATCACAATTGGCTAATTAAGAACCCACCCTTTGGTAAACAAATCTCCGTAACACATTCAACTTGTTTAAAATACCAGGTGCAGCAAGTCAAGCTAAGAATTTTTTCTTTTTTCTGATCTTCTCCAAAGGCTTTTCCAAAACAATGCCTGGGAAAGTTGTGTTTCTCTCTATGGCCAGAGAGCTGCTGCCATAGAAGACTTTGCTGAACAAGTAGTTTCCTCATACTTTTCAATGCCTTATAGGGAAAAAGAGAGTCTGATGTATCAATTACATACTTCTCCATAGCTTTACAAGAGGATTTCAGCCCCAAGATCAGGACATCTCCTCATCCCTCCCATCAGGGACTCGATTTCCTCTTCACTGACCTTGGTGTCGTCATGTTGCTCCTCTGTGAGCCGGCACTTTGTCCTTTTCTCTCCCTCGAGGGAGGATGAAAGCACTGAAAGAGTTCACATCTCACCCGGAGCCTGCAGATGGTTCCGTGACCCCGGCCAGACTCGGTGCTTGCGGCCGGAGCTGTTTTACGATGGAGGTTTCTGCAGCGGCTGCGCTCGGGCTGTGTCAGAATGGGCTGTGCTGGGGGGAGGGCCAGGATCTCAGCAGCCAGGCCAGAACACAGCAGCAGCATGGCCAGGGGCCGATGGCTTCTCCTCCCCCTGCCCAGGGCTTGCGGCTGAACCCCAGCGGTTTTTTCATCTTTAACATGTGTCTTCACAGAGGCATGTACAGTTTCCGTAGTAGTTTAGCAGATTGTCAATTCTCCAAGCTAATTACTGATTGGTTTTTTGTCAGACATGGAGGACATTCCTAGCATCTTCTCTTAGAACATCACTTCTGTGATGCAAAACTGCCACAAGAGCACAGAGCTCCTTTGTCCATATGTAGTGGTCATGTGCCCGAGGCCTCCAAACCCCTCCTTAGGAGGTCTCTGGGCCCTCTCCAAGGTGTTTTTAAATGAAAACATTCAGCTTTTACTCTAAGAAAATCACCAGAGGACAGGGCCAGCCTGACCTCTCTGTCCTGGCTACTTTTGTCTGGGACCAATCCTTGGATATACAGAATTTGGGAGGCCAAATTCTAAATTTGGCCATGGTCCCTGGACAAGAATGCCAGTTCTTTTCCATAGGAATGAAGGAACAGAGCCCCAGTGTTTCAGGGGCAGATGAGAGGTGATCACCAGAGGCCAAGGCCAGCCAGTGCTGGCAGATTTTGTTCTGAGAGATACCCTTGCACATAGGAAATTTTTAGGGAGAGTATCAATTTTGGCAATGCATATCTGAAAAGAGGAATGGTTCTTTTCCATAGCAAGGAAAGCACAGAGCCCCAGTGTTCCACGAGCTGATGAGAGGCAGCCTTTGACATCCCAACATCAGCCAGACCTGTCAGGTGGCCCCTGGGAGGCCAAGTCAGCCAGACCTGGTCCATGTTCTCTCAGTTCCATGGGGCCCCACAGTGTCCCAATGGTCCCTTGCTTCCATGAGGCCCTGAGGTGTCATAATGCCCCCTTGGTGACACAAGGCCCTGAAGGGTAACAATGGTCTCCATGGTTCCATCAGGCCCCACAGAGTCATAATGGTCTCTGGGTTCCACGAAGCTTGCTGTGTCACCATGGCCCTTTGGTTCCATGGGCTCCATTGGTGCCACAATGATCCCCTTGGTCCTATGGGCTCCAGTTGTGCCACAATGATCCCCTCGGTTCCATGAGGTCCCCACAGTGTCCAGTGATCCCCATGGGAAGGAAAGAACCCAGTCCCAGTGTTGCAGGGGCAGCCACCAGAGGCCAAGGCCAGCCAGACTTGATGGTACAGGCAGATTTTGCTACAGAATTTTAGAGGTCCAGTTTCAGACATGGACACCTATAGAAGAAGGATCGTTCTTTTGATAGGAAGGAAAGCACAGAACACCGGTGTTTGAGGGGCAGATGAAAGGCAGCCATCAGAGGCCTAGGCCAACCAGAGCTCTCTGTCCTGGTAGCTTTTGTCTGAAAGCAACCCTTGGATATAGGGAATTTTGGAGGTGGAATCCCATTTTTGGTCATTTCTGCACAGATATGAAGGACTGTTCATTGCCATAGGAAGGAAAACACTATGCCCCAGTGTTTGGAAAGCAGGTGAGAGGCAGCTCCCAAGAGGCCAGGGGCAGCCAGACCTTTTTAACTTGGGAGCAAGTCTTGGATGTACAGAGTTTTAGAGGTAGAATGGCAGATTTGGCCATGAGCACCTGGTCAAGATGGATGTTTTTCTCCTATAGGAAAGAAAAGTAAAAAGTCCAAGTGTTTTGGAAGAAGATGAGGGGTGGCCAACCTTAGGCCAAGGGCAGCCAGACCTGTCTCTCTTGGCACCTTTCATCTAGGGGCTATCCTTGGACATTGGGCATTTTGGAGGTGGAATCTCAGTTTTGGCAATGAGCACCTGGACAGGAAGAAGAGTTCTTTTTATTGGGAAGGAAAGCACAGAGCCCAAGTGTTTCAGAAGCAGATGAGGGCCAGCCCTCAGGAAGCCAAGGTCAGCCAGACTTGTCAGTCCTGGCAGCTATTGTCTGGGAGCTATCCTTGGATATAGGGAATTCCAGAGGCAGTTTCCCAATTTTGGCCATGGGCACCTGGTCAAGATGGATGTTTTTTTCCCCTAAGGAAGAAAAGCACATGGTCGCTGGGTTTCAAAGGCAGATGAGAGGTGGCCCCTGGGTGGCCAAGGCAGCCAGATCTGTCTCTCCTGGCAGATTTCATCTAAGAACAATCTGTGCATATAAGGAAATTTAGAAGAGGAATACCAATTTTGGCCATGGTCCCCTGGAGGAGAAGGACAGTCCTCTCCCATAGGAAGGAAAGCCAAGAGCCGGAGTGCTTCAGGGGCTGATGAGAAGCAGCCCTCGACATTTCAAGGTCAGCCAGACCTATCAGGTGATCGCCAGGAGGCCCAGCCAGCCAGACCTGTTCCATGTTCCCTTGGTTTCATGGGACCCCACAGTGTCACAATGTTCCCCTTGCTTTTGCAGTGTCACAATGTCCCCGTGCTTCCATGGGGCCTTGCAATGTCACAACAGCTTCGCGGTTCCACAAAGCCCTGATGTGTCACCATGGCCCCTCAGCTCCACGCACCCTTGCTGTGTTACACTGGCCCCTTGGTTCCATGGAACCCAACAGTGCCTCAATGATCCCCTTGGTTCCACAACTTCCCACAGTGTCCCACTGGCCCCTTGGTTCCATGAGGATCTGCAGTGTCACACAGGTTTATGACATTTGTCCTTGCTGCCCCTCACATCCGAGTGCCCCACAAACAGCCCCGAGGCAGCTGTGAGGGATAGGCCCTGCTGTCCCAGGCTGGGCTCAGGGCTTGGCCTTTCTGCTTCCCCCAGCCAGCCCAGGCCGTGCTCAGCATTGCAGTTCCCTGCTCAGAGCCTGTGGCTCCCTGCAACCCTGGCCTAAGGGATCTGCTCTCAGTAGTCCCTGGGGAGCCTTTGGCTCTCAGTGGCGCCCATTGATTCTTCAAGGGAGTTGGAGTTTTGCTTCTGACTCCTTGAGCAGCCTTTTCAGCTTTCTCTCAGTGCCTGAGGGTCCTGGACTCAGCCCCAAATCCACTGTGGAGATCATCAAAATACAGAAAGCCCTCAGGTGCTCTTTTCCTTCCTTCCTTCCTTCCTTCCTTCCTTCCTTCCTTCCTTCCTTCCTTCCTTCCTTCCTTCCTTCCTTCCTTCCTTCCTTCCTTCCTTCCTTCCTTCCTTCCTTCCTTCCTTCCTTCCTTCCTTCCTTCCTTCCTTCCTTCCTTCCTTCCTTCCTTCCTTCCTTCCTTCCTTCCTTCCTTCCTTCCTTCCTTCCTGCCTGCCTGCCTGCCTGCCTGCCTGCCTGCCTGCCTTAGGCATTATGGACAGGAGATGGTGAAGATGTTGCTCAATCATCAACAATTAAAAATGCTTTTGGAACAATCTCTTCCCACCCATGACCTGGAAGATATTCTGAGAAGAATTAAGAAGAAAGTAAGTGCTTGGCAGGAGAAATGTCTCCTTTGTGCAAGTATTGCCACTGCTAATATGAGATCAAACATACCCAATCTGTCTTTAGCTCATTCCTCTTCTGCTGAATCATTTTGCTTCTGGGAATGAGCTGTTAATCCTCAGCCTGTTCCTCTGCAGACTAAAAGGAACTGATATTATTAGGGAAAAGTGGGGTTTTGAATAATTTCAATATCAGTCAAAAAGAGGAAAGGGAAAGAGGAGAAAATGGGTTTACATTTAAGCGTAAGCCCCCACCATGCTCTCCCTACTCTGCCCCCTGTAAAGCAATTAAGTGAGAATTGTGCTTCTGAAGATAACAGAGTCTTTGCAAAGGACACTGGAAGTAGTAGTACCAAGAAAATTCCCAAAATTCCAAAAGATGTCCAAGTCAATTCTAGTTACTACAATTACTGTCTGTCTTTTGGGAATACTGCCCTGCTGTCCAGCCCTGTGGAGCTGGAAGAAGCTTGGTGAATTCAGCAACACCCAGTGGAAAATCCCTTGTTTGTTTGAGGGGGGGGGAATTTCATTTTTTTATCGACTTTACAGAAGGGGTCTGTCGTTGTGCAGGCACAGGGAGAGTGAGTGTTGAAACAAATCATCTTCCAACACAGTGCACCAGCCCCTAAAGAGTCCAGTTTGTTCTGCTGCTTCCTTCACGAGCACTCATTGCCTGCCAGTTTGCATTATTCCCATTTGTGCTCAAGACTAAGGAATTTGGGATTTTAGATTGCTGCTCAGTCTGGTAGCACCCATAACCTGCCTTGGGCTGTTGAAAACAAAGAGTTGGCATCACTGAATCTCTGGTCTGTTTCCATCTGTAAGTTAGGAAACGTTTCCCTAAGCCTTGGTAGCAGTGATCCTGGTTCTAACTTGTGTTTTCAGCAGGGAATTTCCTGTTTTATACTCTAAAGATTAATGGGGTTTCTCTGTGTCCTTGTAGGGGATGGAAAACCAGAAGGCTGAAGCCCATCAGTCAAGGAGCCGATGAAGGAGAGGAACGATGGCTCAGAGGAGCCCCAGGCCACATTGTCTGCTAGCAAACGGTACTGAGCACTTTTGTCAGATGTGACAAAGCACATGACAAGCTTTACATGCCTCTTCCTCAGGAAAAACTTTCTGGAAGAGATGACCAATGCCACAGATTGTTTCCTTTCCCTACAAATGCTCTAGGATAAAAAATGTCTACTTCTGCATTGTGCTGAACACAACTTCCCTGGTGCGGTTTCCACAGAAATGGAGAGACAAACAGACACCCATTGGTTGCAGCTCAGACGATCCAGTGCAGTGGCAAGGGCAGTGTTGTGGAGGCTGGGAGAGGGCCAAGGTTCTGCTGCATGACTTGAGACAAGTAAATTCAAACAGGGCTTTTCTTTCATCTGAGTGGAGTCTTTTTCAGATGGGTGTTTTGATGAGAAATCTTAGTCTGGAAGTAAGATGCCAATCCACAAAGATGCAGTTCTCATCCATGTGGTTTGGCCTGGCTGAATCATGGTTCTCTTACCCTCAAACAGTACCAAGTTTGAGTAGTAAGTAGCAAGGCAATTCCTGAACAACTTCAGTCAACAGGTGTCTGAATGTGGACTTTTTGTCTTGATATTCCTGTCCTTCATGTAATTTGCTTGATGGACAGCATGTTTGGTTTATTTCCCCCTGTGCTGCAATCAGCATTTAAGACAGGAATTGCTCCTTTCTGTCTCTTCATGGCAGTGGCAGAGCTGCTTGTACCTGTTCTCCTCTGATAGCAGAGGGGATTTATTTAGCTCTGTCCTGCTCAGCAGTACCCGGAAAGTGACCACATGCCTCAGTAGCACAGCTGGCATCTTCCCGTGCTCATGGAAGAGACAGGTTGATCCTGGAGAATTGTTCCCAGTGGGGTTGTTAAGCTGTGCATCAAGTCTCCAGGGAAGCAAATGAAATGTGAGTGTAGTTCTGGGATGTCTGGCTTCTGTTTTTATCTCTGTTACTGATTTTCTGAATCCTTCAAATATGGCCCTGTTCATCTGTTCAGATGCATCTGAGCTGCTTTTCCAGATTGTCATGCCTGGTTGCAGAGACACTTCTCCAGAGTGATGAGGTCCCTTATTCTAAGACACACACGTCCCATATGAGGAGGCATTTAAACTTGGAAGTGTCTCTCTTTCTCCACAAAGCAAAGTGACCTGTGTGCCCTGGCAGCCATCTGAAGATAGATCAGATGCATCTCATCCTTGGTTTTCCTGAGTGAGCAGTGGTGAGAATGTCACTTGCAGATTGTCTCCTGTAATGATTGTCATGAGGTCCACATTGTTCTTCAGAGCCTCAGGATTTTCCTGCTTGAAATCATATAATTAGGAAAGCTGCTCAAGATATTTTGCTCACAGTCAACTGAAGGTATTGTCTGTGGCTGCAGCTCTCTCCACAGAGAGCAGCAGGCACAACTTTCCCAGGCATTGTCCTGGGGAAGGATGTTAGAAGATCTGAGAAAAGAGTGAGAAATAATTCTTATCTTCACTTGCTGCACCTGTTGTTGTGAACACGTGGAATGTGTTCTGGAGATTTGTTTACCAAAGGGTAATTTCTTAATTGACCTCTGGTGATGGTGTTTTGGATTCAGTTGACCAATCTGGTCTGTCTGTATCAGACTGTCTGTAAGGGCGATGAGTTTCACTATAGTATAGTACAGTATAGTATAGTATAGTATAGTATAGTATAGTATAGTATAGTATAGTATAGTATAGTATAGTATAATAAAGTGATGGATCAGCCTTCTGAAATCATGGAGTCAATGCTAATTATTTCCACGACGGGGATGCCATGCTACGATAATTATCACCACCAGGGCCTCATTTGGTTTTATTTCCCAGGGTGAAATCTCCCTCTGATGGACACCTCCTACCCTGTGCACAAGCCCAGGTCACGTCACCTCCAGCTGTGGAAGAAATGGAGCTGCTGCAGAAGCTTTACCATCTCCTGGAAGCCAAGGGGTTTCAGACAAGGATGGAAGGAGTGGAACTCCTCCAAGAACTGTGCAAAAACAGCCCCCAGCTCATCTCCACTAACATTGCCCAAGTATGTAGGATATCTTCACTGCTCTTTTCCTTTAGTTCCTTTCCTAAGCCTGTAGTAGCAAAGTTAATTCAGTGTGTCTTGCCACTCTGTCCTGGCTGTTTGGGACACGCTGATCCCTCTTACCCAGACAAATTTAATTCAGGTCAAGCTTCAGGACAAGTTATTTGAGTCCAGCTGTATTTGTCGGGCAGGTGCCTATTAATGCTGTTCATCAGATGATGGCAGAATTTTCTGCTGGTGTAACTGCTGCTCTCTCCTACTCCCAGCTGGGTTAAGTGAAGGGAATCTAGCCCCTGAAAGCATGGCAATTGTTCTCTAGACCAAAAATGGGTTTGCACAGGGAAGAGAAGAATCAGGCTGGGTTGATTTAAACCCAGCTGTTTTTTTTTAAAGATTACTTCTATATACTCCATCTTGTCTTACACAGGCACAGCTCTGGCTACTCATTTCCATCCTTGTTCCTATTCCTCTTGGTAAAGACAGTGTTCACCCTTCTTGGGGGTCTTTTTTTCTCTTTGAAAAAGGAGGAAAACAGCTAAGGACTCATCTCTGCCTTCTCTTCCCAGTAGCTGCTTTTTCCCTTTTTCCAGGAAAAGGTGCCTGATAATGTGGCAGTCAAGGGACTGAACCTGCTCTAATGAGAGCTGTACAGCACATTACATTTCAGAAGTCCACCTGTTACCTAGAGAAATGGTCTGGTGTCACAGGCATTTTTTTCATAGAAATCCTTTCTTTGGGATTTTTTCATCTTCTGGGAAGCTAAGGCCCCAGAAGAAGAATGTAAACAATTGTTATCGGCTGGTGTGGAATGTAACAGGTGCAGCGGTGATTGGGCTTCTGCGAGTGTTTGGATTTGCTGACCACTTACAGGAGAGTTTGTCCTTGCTTTCTGCTGGACACAGAACTTTGTTATTCATTCTTTTCTATTCTATTCTTAGCTTAGCAGCCTCTGCAACTTCTCTCTTTATTCTTTTTAGTATAGTTATAATGTATTAGATATTATATATCAATAAATCCAGCCTTCTGATCATCAAACAAGATTCTCGTCCACTTCTCTCACCGCTGAAGACCTTCATCAGGTCACTGTAATAGTCTGGATCCTGGAAGAGATGATCAGAGCCCTGCTCTTCTCCAGACACTGCCTCTGAGACAAACAAAAGAAAACTTAGATCTCCTCCAGCCATAGTTTTGGCAAAATCATAATTGCCCTCAGTACTTGAGGCAACTGTATAGAAAACCAGGCATTGTAAACATCTGCTTCCATTCAAAGCAAAGGTAGTCTTTAGCATTAATAAATGGAATTGATTTAATGATTTATAGATGGAGAGAAATACCATAGGAACTATTCAGTCCCCAGCCAAACCTCTTAAAAACAGAAGAAAATCTTTCAACCAGCATGAGGTTGTGCCACCATTCCAGTGAGTGGCCCACAGGAAAACAGTGAAATTGTGCAAGCGAGTGCTGACCTGACAGAAAGGATCACTTTCATCTTCAACTTTGCTGACTGCTACATCCACTCTTCAAACAAGGACATTTGAATCCAGCTTTCACGTTGCTTGTTCTCTTCACAGATTTTTGAATATTTTGTCCTGAGAATATCTGACAGCCACAAGAAAGTGCAGCAGAGGGCGCTGGAGATGCTGGCTGAAATCACAGGAGCCCTGAAAGATGCCTTGAACCCGGTGATCATTGGTTTGGTGGAGGGAATAGCAAAGAACCTGAACTCAAAGGATCCCAGGGTTCGTGGGGCAGCTGTGAAAGCACTGGGAGAATCCATTGCTCATTTGGGTAAGGCTGAGCCCTGGCAGGGACTCTCCTCAGCTTCATCTCTGTCTCTCCTGCACAAGAGAGCGCTGAGTGCCTTGACAGCTGCTCTTGTCTGTGGAACCCTCCAGCTGACACCCACCAGAGGCTGTGCAGGTGCAGTCCTTATGCACCATTCCCAACAGGCTGGAAGGGGATCAGCATTTCCCAGCAGTCCCAGGAGCCCTTGGCTCTGTGCTGCTTGTCTGAAGAGCAAGTCCTGGACTGCAGCTCTGCTACAGTTCAGAGGCAAAGGGGGTTTGGAGTTTGCTTGGGCCCCGTCTGACTTCCCAAGTGAACAGCTTTGCTGTTGGCATGAAGGGACACTCACCCATCAGAGCTTCTGCAGGGCAGCCACCTGCAAGGCTCTACATTAGAGGCATTAGCTGCCTATTTTCCACTTTTCTTCTTTGTCTTCTGTTTTCAAAGGGGAACTTATGATTCACCAAGTTCATTTCTTTAGAACAAACCGGTATAAACTCAGCTGTCAATGATGCCTTGTTCCACCTGTTGTTTTGCATGGGCCATGATTGCCACAGCAATTGACTACATAAGCAAGGGCTGCTCTAAATTCCTTTGCCACACAGATTTATGTCAGCTTAGAGAATGCTGCACTGGGGAAATATGCCTGAAAAAAGGAGTGTTGAAGAGGCAGGTCTTCAAGAGGAGTTTCCACTTTCTCCTCCCCAGCTGCTCTGTGAGCTCAGGAACTGCCCGACTCAGTGCCTTTCTGTGTCCCAAGTATGGGGCTCTTCCTTTTTGCTCTGGGATGCAAAACCTTTCACTACTTCCATGTGACTGAACTCCTGAGGTCCCTGATGTGAAATGTTTTAACACAGCTCCTGCTACAGAAGACAAGTTTGGATTTACAACTGTGAGAGGAGAGCCTTTCTTTTGGAATTTAAAACCCTGCCAAGTAGGCTGGAAGGAAAGAAGAAAAGGATTCAAAAATCTGCAGAAATGTACTTTATTTTATAAAATGGGGCTGGCCCTGCCCTTTCTCCTATGACCTGAGAAAAGTGAGCAGAAATGTGTGTTTCCCTTGTAGATAAAGTGTCCCTGCTGAAAGAGTTCAGCTACCAATGGAATCACCTGAGTGGCCAAGCCCTGCTGGATGTCACCGAGCGTATCACAGGTTTGGCCTCCCCTTCTGAGCCCAGAGCTCTTCCCAGGGAACATTTACAGGGAATGCCTGTGAGCAGACAGCAGAGCAGCTCCTCCAAACCAGGAGGTGCTGAGCGTGTCCCTGCTGCCCCATAGCCAAGGCAGGTGGGTTTGGCAGGTTTTCCCTGGCTGCTGCAGAGCTGGGCAGCACCTGAGATGGGGGCAGCGCTCGGCCTGGGGCTGAGCTCTGACTGGGGCATCTCAGAACCACCTCCAGCAAAGGGAGGGCTAAAAATGCCCCAGCTGGCTCCTCTCTGGGGAGCTCAGGGACATCTGTGATCTTTGAGGGGAAATGGTGGCAAATGCTGTTTCAGGGCATCCGTTTATTTTGTCCTCACAGAATTCTTGTTTTTCTCTTGGAAAGTTTTGAGGCTGAACCGTGCAGAGCCTGGGGGTCACAGCTAAGGCCAGAACTCAACAGAGGTGTCAGAGGCACGGGTTTAGTGCAAGGCAGCCTCTGGGGCACAGGGACAGAAGCAGAGTGCTGAGGCTCCCTGCCTGTGCTGTCAGAGGGGCCTTGGACTGAGCCTTTCAGGGTGTGCAAACAGTGTCTGCCTGTGTCAGCGCTGCCCAAAACGCTACAAACGCAGCTAATAATTGATTCCTCAGCAAGAGCCAAGGAATGGAAAAAGGATAATCTCAATATATAGCACAGAAGATGATTGATAGCCTTGCTTTAACTGGGGCTAAATCCACTGCTAATTATGCCAACATCTTTGAATGCAACATTTAATACACTTTGTGTCTTCATTAGGAATCTCAAAAGGGCATGTTCAGTGATTGGGAATGTCAAAGGCCCTTTAAAGAGCATTTGAATAAAGTAGATCTCCAGCAACAGGGAATTTAGTTTAGCTGTTCTTTGAAAAAGAGGTCATCTTTTTCAAAAAAACGATTTAACCATAAATTTGGAGTACTTTAGAAAGAGCAGATGCTCTCTCTGCGATTTAGTAGGAACAGACAGGTGCTCCTCCTGTTCAGTAGTCACCAATGTCTTTAATTACATTTAAACTCAAATGAATTCCCATTTAAAATGGGTTCCATAACCCTTTCCTGCTTAGCAGAATTGGTTTTGGGTACTTGCAGGAGCTCTTTCAATGTTGCTGACTGCTGGTGGATTAACAGCATAGAGAAAATGAAGTCTCTTCCACCACAGAATATTAAATGGCTGCTAGATAACATTTTGTCTGATCAGAAAATAAGAATGGTCTCCAAAGCATTTCAGGTTTTGATCTCTCAGCCAAATCTGCCATGCAAGAAGCCTGTTGGTAGTAACTTGTTGTCTGTGTTTGATATAGTTCAGTTCAGAAAATGAGCAGAGAGATTTCAGAGACAATATGAGAAAACACTCGTGTTTTCGTTATATTTGAGTCCCCTGTGTAGCATTTTTCTTTCTCTATGCCCTTATTCAAGTGGACATTATAAGAAAAATTGCCATTAACATTGAGAGGGGAAATGGCATTAAAATGTGGAGATGCCCAAATGCCACAGCAATGGGGTCTGGGTAATTCTCTAAGACACCCTGAGGTTTGAAACAGCTCTTTGTTGGAAGCCCCAAAAGCATTCTGCCAAAGACCCCAGCTGGTCACTGATGTTTCTCATCCAGCTGTCAGGCAGCAGCCATCTCTGGTGGGCTGGAGTTTTGAGGTGTGTTCTAATCCTGCCCTTTGCTGTGTGCCGCTGAGCACAGGGAAGAGCCAGATTAGACATTTGGCACTTGACATCAAAGTTACAAAAATGGAATCATCCTTTTATTAGAAATCTCTCCATTTCCTCTCTATGGTGCATTTCCAAATCTTCAGTGTGGGTTTAGACAACTTCTTAATGGAAATCAAAGGCAATTGGACATTTCATTCATTGTTCATGTAGAAAGAGATTGTGAAGTAATTTAGTAAAGGTAGGAAGTCTGCCACAGGGACAAGGCTCTGGTTGGAGCAATTAGTGCTGAGGGGTTGGTGGTTCTGTTTCCAGGATGCTCAGCTGCTTTGCCCGTTTCTGGACCAAGGGGCTCTGGGTGCTGTTTTGCTGCTCTTGGCCAGAGAGGCTGGCAAGAAGCAGAAGCAGAGGCAGATCCTTGTTGCAGGGAGGCTGGTGGGTAAGGAGCTGTGTCTCTGTCCCGGCAGTGCTTGTGCAGGGGGTTCATGCCAGGAGCCCTGAAGTCGCCCAGCGCGACGCCCTGCCCGTGCTCTGGCCCTGCCTGGGGAACAAGGCGCTGCCTGTGCGGAGCGCCAACGTCCGCACTGTGGCCACCAAGCTGGCCTCTGCCCTCTGCACGGTGATGGGCACCCCGCTGAAGGAATGTGCTGCCAGCAAGCCTCCACACGTGCGGGAAAACCTCTCCAAAATGCTGGGCTGGTGAAGGCGAGATGTTCACCAGAAGGCTGAGGAAGCGCTGAGTTGGACACCTCTGGATTTGCCTTTTGAGCTGTGCCAAAAATGTCAGAATCCTAAGGAAGGGTGTGCATCTGCCCCCACTCTCTCCATTGCCCTTCCTAGTCAAGGCATGGGGGCCTGAAGCAGCTCCAGATGGAGGACAAGATGAAGGGCAGTCATGGCTCAGCCTCACACAGAGGTGAGGGGGGAGCTGGGCCAATCTCTGCTGGCAGGAAGGGTCTTGTGGCAGCCCAGAGAGGCTGCGCACATTGCCAGGGAACAGCTGTGCCCTGCACGTGCCCCTGCAATGAGCTGTGCTGCTGCCAGTGCCCCTGGAGCTGTGGGGCTGCTGAGCTGTGGGGCAGGCAGAGGAGCAGGAGGGTGCATGTGCAGCTGAGCCATTCCTGGGGAGCACAGGGCTCTGGGCTCCCTGCTGTCCCAGGGCAGCCCAGAGGCCAGGCTGGGCCTGTGCCAGCTCTGGGCAAGTGGCTCAGGGTTTGCCCTGGCCTGCCTCAGTGTCTGCCAGCAGGAGCATGTTTCCCTGTGCAGCTGTTTGGACATTTCCAGGAAATGTGTCCCAGGAATTATGGAGCTTCAGATGCTTTAGGTTTGCATTGTGGCCTCTGTTAAACTTTGTGTCTCCATTTTGCAGATCTGACTTGTTACAGTCTTACCGAGAAGTTTTCTCTGGACACTTCAGATGTTCCCTCACCCACAAAGTCCTCGCCTCCCGTCCAGAAGAGCTCTCTTTCCTCCAAGCTCAGGAAGAAGTTGCCACCTGTATGAAGTGTGTTTGAAGAATAGGATTGATGTGTTAGGCTTCATAGTTAGAGTTGTACATATGTTCTTATCTTTAGATGCAGTTTTGAATTAATGAGTTTTGATTGTATTTTTCAAATTTGATGACATATTTTTAATTCTATATATTTTATTTTGATGATGAAAAAAAGTAAATAAATAAATAACATTTAAATAAACCAAGAGGAGAATGTCAGACCAGGACCTGCTAGCGCAGAGATTATGGGAGTGCAGCTCATTCAGTGTGCCAGTGTCTCACCACATCCTTTCCTCATTGGGCCTCTCCTCTTCCTCTTTGGCCATGTTTTCTTTGTGTCATTTGTGCTGCTCTTTGTTACTTGGCATTACAACAGAGTCACCTGTTGACCTGTGTGGGGGACAATGGATCCAAAAGATCCTGTCTAGTCAAAGGTTTTCTACCTAGGTGTGTTCTGTGCTCACCAATGGCCTGAGCAAAGAAACCAAGAGAAGTGTGCCCAAATCCCAAAGCTTTGCTCCTTTACAATCTCCCACAGATCTGGCTCACAGGTGTATTCAATCACAATTCCATAGGTAAGAAGAAGTCATGTATTTCACTGGGAAATGATGCACTGCTTTGGCAAAGTCACCTGTACGTATATTTACCCGGGACAGCAGTGCAGCTGTGTTGTTTGCACCTTGTTTGCAGAAGGATGAGTGCACTGGGAGGCCAATAACAAGTGACAAGGGTTCCTCAAATCTACACTGCAGCCTGGGTGCCATTCAGCCCAGAGCTAGGGGATCATTTGTTCCCATGGACCAGTGCTTGCCAATGTAATGAATTCCTGCACAGCTGGAAGAAGCAATTCTGGATTCAGCTCCAGCTGTTGGTGGGCTGCATGATCATTGACAATGCTGCCCTTCCAGAAATTATTCTGCAGTTTCTTTTTATAGTAATTTGAAGCTTTGAAACTTCACATTTTAATTTGCTTTGCCTTAGGGAAAAACACTTCTGGGCCAAGTGCAAACTGTAACCTTTTGGCAGCAAAGTCCTCATGGTTGCCAGCCTCTGATGTTACACAATGTCACCTGGCTGCATGTGTTTGCTTAGCTCTGGGTCTAATCCCGGCCTAGAAAAGCCCAGGCAGGGTGGCACATTGCAGGGAAAACTGGTCCATGAGCTTATGGGGTTGCCATCAGCAGCAGAGTGAATGTGCCCTTTGGGGATTCCTCTGGAGACAAATTTAGGGACCTACTCCATGCCACAATATTCTCTTAGATCTTTCTAAAATATCCTAGAAAAGGCTGTGAAACTTCACATCTCCTTGCACACCCACTGTTTCAAGAGGGGCATTTTTGTCCCTCCTCAAAGTCATTGCTCTTGCACATGAGAAACATGAACATCCACCAACAGGAATGATGCATGGTCCTGCTGCTGCTGCTGCTGCAGAGCACTGGGCAGTGCAGGCCTGGGTGTTACCAATATGAGCACTTAATCAGCATTTCATGCTCCTTCAAGCTGTCCAGATCTCAGGGCTTTTTGTTTCAAAGCAGCCACTGCGCCATCTCTAGGGAAGAACAGGAAATGGGAAACAGCGACTGCCAGCCTTGCAGGGGTGTAGGGGAAAACCTGAAGTGTCTGCATCAAAAGATGAATGGGAAGAGTGTAATTGCCAAAGCAAACACTTCGTTAGGATAGCAGGAGCAGTTCTTTACTGCATGCTTGCATGAAGATCACTTGGGAGGTCCTTTTTGTATCTCATGCAGAAAAAGAGCTCTTAATAATACCACGCCACTTAAACCAGATTGGGATGTATCTCTGTAGTGGTTCGCAATGAAGCAGACTGCCTGCTGTGTCACTGCCAGCCCTGCTGAGCCTGCAAGGGACTGTAGTGTATCCCATGCCTGTTTTGCCTCCAAGCAGATCTTGGTTTTCCTTATTACTGTGGAGTAAATACCGGAGTAATAAAATGTACAATTAAACTGGCCACTTTGGAGGATATGCTTATGCTTTCACATGTCAGTCCTGTACCTCATGCTCCCATGGCTTGTTACTCATCATAAAGTATTTTAACAAAAAAACCTCAGCTCTCATGTTACATCTGAATAAAATTGCACACGATCATCCAGAATTCTGCTGTCAGGAACAAGACAAGAGCCTTCCGACACTCACTTGCAGCTGTCCTGGATTGCTGCAGCCCTTTGTGAAAAGCTGCAGCTGACAGAGTGTTTGGAGTTGGTTTGGACCTTTATGAAAGATCTGTGGAGCAGTGTGCAGGGCTCTCCTGGCAGGAAACTGTTTGTCCAAGCCCAGGGACACGGTGCCGGCAGGAGCGGAGCGGCCCCGCTCCCAGCCCGAGAGTCTGTGGGCTGAGCCACGCCGGGGAGAAAAGGCAGCAAGGGGCTCCAGCCCAGCTGCTTCACTGCCCTGCCCGCTCCATGGAGCTCTGCCGTGGGGGAAAGCCGACACCGGATGAGTCCCCGAGCTTCCATCAGCTGCTGGAACTGCTCCATGACAGCTCCTGTTCTTCCTGAGAGAGACCCTGGCTCCTTCTTGTAACGTGTGTCATGGGGGGATTCTGTTTGTTAATAAACTGTTGGGGGTTTCAACTTTCATCTATCAGTAATAATTTCCTGTTGCTGGAAAGGGATTGTTGGCACACTTTAGAGGAGACGACTTATTGTACAATATCCTGTTTGAAGTTGTCTGAAACTGTGTGAGACAGATGGCTTCACACAGGAGCATCCCCAAGGCTGCTGAGGGGAAGGCACAGAGGAAGACAAACCCCGTATTTCTGAGGGAACTCCTTGACACCAAACCAACCTGAGCTGTCAAACAGCAGACCTGATGTTTCGAGACATGGGCCAAAGGGGAAACCTTTCAGTGTGTTTGGTCCAGGCTGGGTTATGCTCGAGGCAAAGGTGTGTCAGTGTGTTGGATAATACTCTTTTCTTGACCTAGAGATGGTGACACTGAGAGGTGTTTTAAAAACTTTTATTCCATTTTCAGTCTCATGAGAAGGGTGAGACAATACCCATAATTCACGCCATCACAATCAGAAGCCAACTATTTCCTAATTACAGTATTTCTTGGTCTATCAGCTTTTTGCCATGCCATGTTGTAGATGCCTTAAAGCCAATTATTTAAAACTACCCCTTGTAGGTCCCACTACAATGCATCTTTCATAGCTCTATTTTTCCAAAGTGTTATTTGCAAGGCCATCTATTGAAACATTTTCTAGCTCCATTTCTCTCTCAACAATATCTGTCCTATTCCATGGAAATTTTTAAGTTACCATTTCTTGTCTCAAGATTTATATACATATTCATACTGTGTGGGCCTTCTATTAGGCTCTAAAAACTTTCTGCAAATCCATTTCCAACATCAGTGCACTTGGCTCCTTCTCTCCTCATTGTGCCTGGCAAGCACAGGAACCCAGGGCTCCTGCAGAACCCATCACAGCACTCAGTGGGAGCAAACTTGTGTCCAGTCCTCCCCTGGAGCTGTGGTGCCCAGCATTCCACCACATTGGAATGAGGAACTGTTCCTGCTCTTTCAGAAGGAGCTAAGGAGGTTTGGCCTTCAGATCAATTGTCTGCAGGCTCCTGCAGTGCCTGGTGCTGCTCCCTTGCCAGAGGCACCCCAGGGCAGGGGGGCACATCTGGGCTGCTGTGTCTGGCTCTGGGGCTCCCTGTTCTGGGCACTGAGGAGGAGCTGCAGAGGCTCTGCAGGACTGACAGGATGAGCTTTGGGGCTGGCAGGAGAAGCTGAGGGACCTGGGCTGCTGGAGCTCCTCAAGAGGAGGCCCAGGGCTCCTCCTGCAACTGCTCCAAGGGTGGTTTCAGAGAATCCCAGAATCAGCAAGGGTGGAACAGGCCATGGAGATCATCAAGTCCAACCTGTGCCCTGACACCACCTTGTCTCCCCTGAGCCTCCTCCAGAATAAACAACCCCAGCAGCTCTCTCAGCTGCTCCTCAAAGCCCTTGTGCTCCAGACCCCTCTCCAGCCTTGTTGCCCTTCTCTGGACACGCTCCAGCCCTCCATGTCCTTCCTAAATTGGGGGCCCCAGAACTGGACACAGCACTCGAGGTGCTGCCCAAGCAGTGTTGAGCACAGGGGAAGAATCCCTGCCCTGCTCCTGCTGGCCACACCATTCCTGATCCATGCCAGGAGCCATTGGCCTTCTTGCCCATCTGGGCACACTGCTGGCTCATGTCCAGCCTGCTGTCCATCAGTCCCTGCAGGTCCCTTTCTGCCTGGCTGCTCTCCAGCCCCTCTGGCATCTTGTTGAGGGAGGGATGCAGGGAGGGAACGGGTCCAGATCTGTCGACGGAAGGG
This sequence comes from Melospiza melodia melodia, assembly GCF_035770615.1. Classification (NCBI taxonomy): domain Eukaryota; kingdom Metazoa; phylum Chordata; class Aves; order Passeriformes; family Passerellidae; genus Melospiza; species Melospiza melodia. The sequence goes on from NW_026948800.1 coordinate 2,901,677, forward strand.
AACCAGGACATCATTTTGATCATCACAGGCTCAATTTTATTGATCAGTACGGCGGGTTAAATACAGTTAATAATGAGCTTCATACATATTGCAAAAGTTGAGCTCAGGATTGGTCAGCTTGCATATCAGCACCTACGCCTACTTCTGCATTCCTATGGTTCTACTTTTGATACTTTCTACATATTCTTAGGATATATTCAGGACTAATCTCAACTCCCTATCCTCATGTTGCAGCAAGGTCGCTGCTGACTCTTCCTTTTAGCTTGCTGACTGCTGACTTTTCTCCTTCAGTTTAACCAGTGGCATTATATCAGTGTGGCCTTTCTCAGCTAACCAATTATTAATAATGCTCTCCACATTTCCCCCGTTTTCTTCTTGTGCAAGGAGATTAGTTTGCCATGTTTTTGCTATTGTACAGCTGACCATGTTTTGGATACAGTTAAAGATACAAGGCAAAATAAGCAAAAACAGTAAAATTACACTCAGCAATCTTATAGCATAGATCACAAGGTTCTTCAGCTACGGTCTGAGTCCTAGGCTTTTAAGCCATTCGTCAATTCTTAAACCGTCTTCTTCCTTAAGTTTGTGAAGTCCCTGTTGTAACTCTTTTATCTTAGTGTGAATGGACACTGAATGATCAGACAGATTCATGCAACACATTCCCTCGAACTCTTCACATCCATGCTCTTGTGCTAAGAGCAAAAAATCTACAGCAGCTCTATTTTGCAAAACAGCATGGTTAACACTTTGCACATCTGCAGTTAGCATGTCTAGAATTTGTGATGTCTTGTTCAGCTCATTCTTTGCTCAGCATCTTAGTTGTTTTGCTAAATTCATAGCTTTATTGGCAGATCCTCCTGGTAAGATAGTTGAAACCACTACCTGTTTGAATGTGCCCCAAAACCGTGGATCTCCTATCTTGCTGCAGTCTAAGTCATGTATGCTACGTTTTCTCCTGCTTGAATTTTGACTCAGCTGCATTAGCAAGGACACATTAGGATGAAACAGTGACAATTTTCCCAAAAAACAGGGTCCACCCTGTGGTTTAGCTGGTATACCATTCCATGCCCTGTCTCTACAAATCAAAAATATTCCTGTGGGTAATTTCATTGGTGCTGTGATATTTGTGCCGTTACATTGACTGTAATGCTGTGGAGAGAATTCACTCACATTCAGGGATGAATCTAGGGTGGCCCATGTTTCTTTAGGTTGGTTTAAATTCTGAGCACCCGAAAGTTTGAAGCTAAACCATCCACCAGCTGTATTTTAGATATGCTGGCATTTGTACTTCCAAAAAGATCCAATTCCTCAGGAGGAGAGTGCAAAGAGGTGTTAAGTGATTGGATTAGTAAGCATTGATGATAGCCATCACTCTGACCTGCAGTATACCCCTGTTGCACCGGCAATGTGATGTTTGACATGTTAGACATACATAAGGTTTGATTGTTTATCAAACTGCAAAATTCTCCAGGAGACCACACCGGAAGTCCCACCAGGCATGTTCGAAATGGGTTAGTGACTCCTCCAAGACTAAGACAAAGTGATGATTGGTTAGTTTGATTAGCAAGTGTTACCCATAAATTTTCCCTTGGTTGATTAAAGTGTGTTACTCCTACTGCTTCACTTGCTACAGCATTGAGCAGTATAACAAGAACAAACCTCATTTTTCTTTCTGCTTGCTTTGCTTCTCCTTTTCTTCCCTCTGCTTACGTTGTTTTTCCTTTCTTCGCTGTCTTTTCCCTGGTTTGCTAGATTGTCTATTGTAAGGCTGAGTCAATTCTTGAATATACTGATCTAATTCTAAATCAGCATCCTTGCTCACAAGTATTGCACGAGGTAAGTTTGAAGGCAAATCAGCTTTGCAGCGAGCTGCTATGATGCGTGAGGCTTTAGTAATTTCAAATATTCTAAGGTTTTCCTGTAACTTCCACCTAAGATATGCTATAACCACTTGTTCTGCACTCTCAAAGAGCTGTAATCCTGTCCGTCCTGGCAGGCCAGTACTTTGTTCAAGAGCTCTAACCCAGATATGATTTCGAATCCACTTTCCAAAACAAGATGTACACCATAAATATCCCAATGACTTCTGTGAATACCAATAAACCTGATTACAATCTGCACAATGCAAAGCTACCCATGCATAGCATTTATCTTTATCCTTTTTGCAAACATAACAAGGAAGCGAATGTAAGTAAGGACCAGTATAAAATTGTGTATCTTCAACCCAAAGCAACCAATTCAATGGTGGTGATCGCAAAGCCTCTTCAGCCTTTTCACTATATGAGGCTAACAGCTCAAGGTCTTTCTTTAACACAAGGTGTATCTTATTTCGTAATTGTAGTTCTTGTTCGTTATCCTCCTCAACAACTATATCCTCCCGAGGGTCCCACAACTGTAAAATTGTTCTAATCATAGAAAATTAATTAGCAATCACTGATACCCCTATTCAAATGAGTTCCCTTTTTTGCCTTCTTTTTCTTATCTGTCTTCAATCTTGCTGCTCCTAATTTCACTGGTCCTGCCACTTTCAAACTTAATTTTTTCAACTTATCAATGCAGCAATCTAATGCTCTATCAGGATCCCCTTGGAAGGGTCCTACAACTGAATGCTGTGTTAAAGGCACTAATTTCCTACACCTTATAGAAACTATACGTGATTTACTTTGAACCTTAATTCTATTTACAATACATTGTATTTCCCATCGATAATAAGCAAGAACCTTCTGTTCAGGAGACTCATAAAGATTTAAAGCTATATATGCGTTTTGCCCTGTTTGTCTCCTTAATTCATCTTGCCAGCTTTTACCCCACGTGTGCTCGTGTTCACAAGTATGACACCACAAATCCCGTAATAATGATTGTTCTATCCAAAAAGTTCTTTTACAACCCCCACAACGTAGAGCTATCCAGGCAGCACAATGTGAATTGTGACAGTCAAGGCAATGTAGTTTCGCTGGATCTGTTAAATGAAAAGTTGATAATGAGTCAATGAAACCAATCAACTCTTGGGCTGTCCGATAGTGACGTGTCAGTGCTCTGTCCACCGCTTCCGAGTACTCCTTCAACTGAAACAGTAGTGGTTGTAGGACTAGAAGCAGTTTCTTCCCCAGTCGCTCCTTGTCCTCCTCCGTAAGGTGATCCACCAGAGGCTGCATCAAAAACAGGTTTAGTCCACTTAGCAGGCACCCACAAAGGCCCTGTAGGTGAGGAAACACAAAGATACCCCCGACCCCAATATAATACCTTTGCAGGTTTTTCCCATAATCCTGAACTTGGGTTCTTATACTTAACCCAGACCTCTGTTTCCTTAGTATTTTCCTGACCTGACCTTGGATGATGTTTCATTGCAGGGGGGGTATCATCTTCCCCAAAAATGCATAAATGATTAATCACATACAAAACCTTAGCCAAACATGCTTGTGGATCTGTCAAATCTTGATGTTTTTCAATATACTGCTTAAGGGTACCGTTTGCTCTTTCCCGTAAAGCTTTCCTTAACTGTATCAGTAACTCATACAATCGTTTATTATTTACTTCCTTAATTGCTGCTTCCTCTATTCGTTTGACTACTCCTGCAACATACATAGAGTCTGTGACCACATTTAAAGGCTCCTGTAAGTTGGACACCACCCATACTACTGCTAACAATTCCAAAGTTTGTAAGCTATCTGCAGGGTCTGCTGTGAGGAGTTGATGCTTCCATTGTCCTTTTTCTTGCCAGGTAACAGCAGCACGCCTTGATTTCTTTCCTGCATCTGTAAAAACTGTAATAGCTCCTTCTATGGGGTTTTCTTCTCTCAAAGGTCGAGTAATCCAGTTCCATTCTGTCATCCATTGCAAAACTCTAGGCACTAATTTACTAGTCTCTACTTTAGCAGGTGACATCAATAATGCTTCTTGTAAATTCTTTGAATTTATCAAGTACTAGTCCAAGATTTCTTTTTCCATAGGTAATCTAATAGTAGCAGGTTCTCTACCATCCACTTCAAGAATTCTGAGATGCCCCTTTTTGATTAATGCAGCCAATTGTTCAATTTTTGAAGATATTGTTTTCTTATGCTGTAGTGGTGGTGATAACCATTCCAACACCCGTATCTCCCCCGTTTTCTTTTGCAACTGAGAGAGAGCACTAAGCAAGTGGCAAGGGCTATTTCAAATAGTAAGGTCAATGGGGTGGTCGAGTTGTCGACGAGACACATACCCTTGCTGTACACAGTTACTAATTTGCTGCAAGGCAAGATGATGCTCCTTTGTCAGGTGTACAGGAATAGTAGGGTCCACACCTTTTAACAAAGGCCGTAGGGCTTCTAATAAGTGATTTGGTATTCCCACAATAGGCTTCAGCTACTGTAAGTCTCTCAGCAACTTCTGTGCATCATGTAGAGTTTTAATGTCCAATTGTAATTCCAATTTTTGTGGTATCACTATTTGATTCGTCAAAGTCCATCCCAAATATTTCCAGGGCTTTGTAGTCTGAATTTTCTCTGCAGCAATAACAAGTGAATATGCAGCAAGAGTATTTTTAATGGTATTAATCTGTAAAGAGGAGAATGGCTGTTGCTGTGCAAACAAAATATCGTCCATGTAATGATATATTATAGTTGCTGGCCATTTACGACGTAGTGGCTGTAATGCTGCATCAACATAAAGCTGACATAAAGTGGGGGAGTTGCGCATGCCCTGCGGAAGAGATGTCCATTCAAATCTTTTATCTGGTTCCCCACGATTTATTGCTGGTAAAGTAAAAGCAAATCTCTTCATGTCATCAGGATGCAGGCCAATAGTGAAAAAACAATCCTTTAGGTCAATAATTAAAAGTGGCCAGTGTTCTGGAATCATAGCTGGATTTGGAAGACCAGGCTGTAAGGCCCCCATTGGTTCCATTTGGTCATTTACAGCCCTCAAATCATGTATCAAACGATATTTCCCTGATTTCTTTTTGATTACAAAAATAGGTGTATTCCAAGGGCTTGTGGACAGTCTTAGGTGCCCTTTTGTATATTGTTCCTGTACCAATTCATGGGCATGCATAAGACTCTCCCCTTTTAATGGCCATTGCTTAACCATCACCGGTGTATCCGTTTTCCAGGTGAGTGGAATGGGGAAAGTCCAAGCAATGGCAATTACCCCAAAGGGTGCTGATTAGTTAACACCACTCCCAATTGTGTTAAAATGTCCCTTCCAATTAAGCAGGAAACTGTAGGAGGCAGTTGAACAATTGAAAACACAGCAGATATTTGTTGATTCTCAATGCACACAGACAAAGACGGCGACCTGCTTGCCAATGTAAATCCTCCTACTCCTGTGAGCATGTTTGATGAGGGAAATAGAGGCCAATGTTGTGGCCAGGCTTCTGGAGAAATGATGCTAGTATCTGCTCCTGTATCCAATAATCCATAAAGGGTTATGCTTTGATGCCCATAGGTAATTTCAACCTTTTGTTTTGGTCTATTTTGTAAATCCACAGTTAAAAGTGTAACACCAGTAGAGCCAAAACCTTTTTCATCCCGTGCTTGCCCAGTAAATGATTGTATTCCTGATGTCATTTGTGACAGTGGTACCAATTGTGCAATGCGTTGTCCTTTTGTAATTTTAATCGGAGGATAAAGGGTGTAAACCATAATTTGTATTTCCCCGGTAAAGTCCGCATCGATAACACCAGGCAAAACAAATAATCCCAACATAGTTATAGAGGAACGTCCCAGCAATAATGCTCCACATGTTTGTCCATTTAATATAAGAGGGCCCTTTACTCCAGTGGGTATCCTCTCAGGCCGGTTCGTCATTAGTGTGATGTCTACTGCTGCTGATAAGTCCAAGCCGAGGCTCCGTGTTGTTGCGGGTTGCAGACAGGAGGTAGCAGCGATGTCACGGCAGTAACTTGTGTCTGTCCCTCATTGCCGCATCGGTAACACTTGATGAATGGTCTCGAGCCTCTTTACATGACTGCCAGTGAGCCGCTTTGGAGAGGAGCAAGAGCAGCTAACACTTGATTTTGAGTAGACTATGCTTTTGCAACCCTAATCCTAATTCCTTTAAGGCTTCTGCTATAAATGCCTGTGAAGCTGTTGGCATTAATGCCATTCACTCTAATGCTTCCTCAATAGTCCAATTTGCCCCTAAAGTAGCTAACACTCTTTGGGTTGCTGGATTGCTATTTTGCAAAGCACACCTGCTTCAATAGCGCCCTGCAACACCAGCCCGATCTATAGCTGTAGCTGTTCTATCGATAAAATTTCCAAATGATTCTTCCCTTCCTTGCTTAATACCCATATAAGCCGGTAACCCTCCTGGCTCTTTAACCATATCTATTGCAGCACGCACTAACCACATAGACTCTGTAAGTTTATCTGCTCCCGATATCATCTGTGCCTCTGTACGTAAAAATGCCTCTAAGCCCATCAGCTCCTTTACTGTTACTCCATGTAATGGGTCATGTGCATTAAACAATAACTGCTGATGCTGAGTAAATATCAACCGAACTATTCCTCTTAAATCATTAGGACATAAAACCTGAGTATTAAAAAGATAATCTAACATTTGCTTAACAGGTTCACTTTTTACTCCAAACTGACTAACCGTAGAACGTAGCTGAGTTAACAGCTTCCAATCTAAGGGAGTATATTCTGCTATATTATGCGTAAGGTTCCCCTGTGCATCATACTGTGGTGTGTATGTAACTGGACATGCAAGACTAGAAGCTATTTCCACCGCCTCACCATCCCCCATTTGCATTACTTCCTTTGCCAAAGCAGCCCAAGCTTCCCTCCTCTGTTTAGCCATCTCCCCCCATGGATCACGGTGTGCCCCTGGGATGGGATCTGGCCCTTTAAGGGTGCTATGCTGCTGGCGCTTCGGTGCAGACACCGAGGTTTCGCGCGGGGGGGGCAGTGAAGCAGAGGCTGGCTCGTGCGGGGGAAGCGGGAGCCCCCCCTCCCCCGCTGGAGCTGACAGTGAAACCGGAGCCGGCTCACGCGGAGCCAGCCTGCGAGGGGCAATCCGCCCCCCCGCTGGAGCCGGCTCGGGCGGGGAAGATGACCCCCCCACCGAAGCTGTAACCTGAGCCGGCTCACTGAGGGGAAGCGGTGGAGGCAAGGCTGGCGGCGGAGGCGAAGCTGGCTTGCCCCTACTCCCACCATCCGACCCGCCTGAAGCTGGTGGCGGAGGCAAAGCTGGCTTGCTCCTACCTCCACCATCCGACTCGCCCTCCCCCTCTGACAGGAAAGGTGCAGACGGTTCCACTGCGCCTATAGAGAAATCCTCCACACCACTTTGCTGGGGACTCTTAGGCATAAGTACTTTAGTTACAGAGGGTGCCAGGGGATCATCTTCACGACCATACCCTATATTCCTCTTATGAGCTTCTGTTGCCCTTTCTGCTGCCTTTCTCTCAGAGACCTGCTGAAGTAACGTGTTATACACCACCCGCCATAACTTCCCGAATTTCTTTGCTGACTTATCATCATCTAGTACTGTATCCCACAATATTTCCCCAAACTTTCTCCACTCTGATAACTCATGAACTGTATGAGGATTAGAAAAGATACCCTTAGCATGGCCATAAGCTAATAACCCTGGTAACTCCTTTTTTAAATCTATCCCTTTTATCCCACGCCGCTCTAAATAGGCGGTAAATAAATCATATGCCGCTTGCCTATCCATACCTATTAATCAGCGCGCGCTGTTGCAGCTCTCCAGGCTCCGGCGGACACGTATTGGCTTAAGTCACAGTTGTGAACCTTAAGGGTGCTTCAAATTCCGGCACCGTCCCGGCTGCTGGGACCCAAACCCAACTTCCTCGACCGTGGCGTAATCCCTTTTTCTTTTAATCCGAGAAAAAGGGCAGAGATTCGGTTATGCCCGCATTCTCCACCATTTGTCGACGGAAGGGAACCAGGACATCATTTTGATCATCACAGGCTCAATTTTATTGATCAGTACGGCGGGTTAAATACAGTTAATAATGAGCTTCATACATATTGCAAAAGTTGAGCTCAGGATTGGTCAGCTTGCATATCAGCACCTACGCCTACTTCTACATTCCTATGGTTCTACTTTTGATACTTTCTACATATTCTTAGGATATATTCAGGACTAATCTCAACTCCCTATCCTCATGTTGCAGCAAGGTCGCTGCTGACTCTTCCTTTTAGCTTGCTGACTGCTGACTTTTCTCCTTCAGTTTAACCAGTGGCATTATATCAGTGTGGCCTTTCTCAGCTAACCAATTATTAATAATGCTCTCCACACAGATCCAATCCTTCCTGAAATGTGGTGTTTGCTGGCACTTGCAGTTCCCAGTTCTTGATATTTCCCTATTCTGGTACAGCCCAAGTGCAGCAACTTGCTGGCAAAGAAAGTCAAAACCAAGCAAAACCTGGTACCTACAGCAACCTGATCTCGGGTTTGCTGACACTGCCAGTACCCAGATCGGGAATGTTTCTGATGCCTGCACAGCCTAATTCCAGCAGTTTGCTGGCACAGAAAATTAGCATCTGGAAATTTCTCAGTGCCAGCAAAACCTGGCTGCAAAAAATGCAGCAATTTTCTGGAAAGAAAGCCAGAACCCAGCAGCTTCCCGGCACTGCCACCAGCACTGCCCAGGTCTGGTGTTTGCTGCGCAAGTGGCCAGATCTGGAAATTTCCCTATTCTGACACAGCCCAAGTGCAGCAATTTGCTTGCACAGAAATCCAAAACCTGTGGCAGCTTCCTGCTACTGGGTCTGGCACCACCCTGTCCTGGTTTAGGGCAAATTTGTTAAAGAATCTGCAAAGGAGGGCCCCTCCAGAAAGCAAAACCCACACGGCCCCTCCCTCCAACCGGTTCGTGAAAAAATTCCTTGGAGAGAGGTGGAAAGAACCTGTTTATTTCAGGCACAGCACCCCCCAGCACTCGAAATTAACAATACCCGATGACACCGCTCTGAGAAAGATGACAAAATCAGAAAGTCTCTTCCGGGGGTGGTTGCTCTTTTCTTAGTCCCTCCGGCACTGGGGCAGCTGCTGCAGCCAAACCTTCAGTGTTCCCGGGTCCCAGTCCGGAGCAGGTTCAAGATGATCACAGGAACAGGAGAGGAGAAACAGTCTGGGAAGGAATTTTGACTGTTTAGCTAGAACTAGCTAATAAGCAGAAGGAAAAGCGGGAGGAGAAGCAAGAGCAGGAAAGCAAGCAAGCAAAGTGGCAAGCAGAAAGCAAGAAGTGAAAAACAGCCCTATGTATACTGCCCGTCTCTGTGTCCCTGATAAGAGAAACCCAAACAAAACTTCCACTCTTCAGAGCCGGTCTTAAAGGCACAGAACAGATGAATGGGGATACAAGCATCATAACGTCACCCCAGGACACAGCCCCACATCTTGTGTTTCCTGCACCAGAACCCAGATTTGGAAATTTCTCAGTGCCAGCAGAGCCCAAAACTGGCAGATTTCTGTCGTTGGCAATGACACTGCCCAGATCTGGTGTTGGCTGTCAGTGCCAGCGCCCAGATCTGTAAACTTCCTGGTGCTGGCGGCACAGCCCAAGTCCGGGGATTTGCTGGCACAGAAAGCCAAAGTTTGGAAATCTGCAGGTTCTGGCTCTAGCACCATCCAGCTCTGGTGTTTGCTGGGACCGCCAGTGCCCAGATTTGGAAATTTTCCAATGCCTTCACAGCCCAGGTCTAGCAATTTGGTTTTAGCTAGCTTAGGAAGCGAAGTTCCTTGGACTGTGGCTTTCCTTTTCCTTGAAACTATTTATACCTGCTCTGGACTGAAAACCCAGAAAAACACCGGCAGCAGCTCACACCCGCGGCCCACCGAGCTCTGGGATGCTGCATTCCAGCGCCAGAGGGACTCAGGAGAGACCGAGTGAGCCAACTACAACCCACAAAAAGGACTTTCTGAATTTGCCATCTCCTCACCACTCTCTGAGGTTTTATTTAATATTATTCATTTTTCATGCTTGTGAATACTTTACTTGGTAAATAAACTGGGTTTTTTTTCACTCTTCTCGAGGGAAGTCTTTTCCTGAACTAGTAGGGGGAGGGGCCATTTGAACTTGCTTTCTAGATGGACCCCTTTTGGAGATTTCCTCCCAAATTTGCCCTAAGACAGCACAAACAGTCACAATGAAAATTTCACCAGTGGCATCATTTCCTGGTGGCAAATCTTGTGACAGAAAATTGACCCTATTCTCCATGAGAGATTCTTGCGAAGAGCAGACAGGAGAAGATTCCTGGAAAACTGAAACAGCTTTCCAGAAGTGAAATGAAAATGAAAGAAACAATCCAAGATGTTTTCCTCTATTTATTTCTATGCTCCCCTTTTCCATGTTGCACTACTTCTCTATCCCAGTAATTCCAGATGCACTGCACCTCTAAGATTGGCGACTTAATGATTTTTAGACACTCTAAAATACCACGAGCCACACACAGTTTTCCTTCCCCTGTTTTTACAGGAAAGCAACACTGGAGGTGTCAGTGCAGTGCTGGGGTCAGGTAGGAATCCTACCCCAAGGGAAGGTGTCCCGACAGTGTTTGACCCTCAGCAAGGACAATGCACAGCAGCGAGCGAGGGGATCGCTGTGCCAGAGTGCAGGAGTCAGGGCTCTGCATCTGGGCTCAGCACTGCAAAGTTCCCGTGTTTGGACAGACGGAGGGGTTGTCCCCGGGGCGCGCGGGGCTCGAACGTGGGGCTCGTGGGGCGAGCGGGGAACGGACACGGGGACGAACGGCCCCGGTGCTTCAGTTGCAGCGGCGGCAGCGGCGGCAGCAGCAGCAGCGGCGGCAGCAGAAGCGGCAGCAGCAGCAAAAGCAGATAGACTAGAAAAATCGTTCTTTCTCTTTCTCTCGCTCTTTCTCTCTCTCTCCCTTTGCCGCTGTCGGGCACCCTTCTCTCGGGGTCCCTTGCCTGGCGTCCCTCTCCTCTCCCCGCCTCCCTCTCCCCGTGATGGGCCGGGCCATGCCCCCGGCCCCGGGCGGGGCTGCCCCGTGCCCGGCCCCGGCCGTCCCGCCGCGGTCTCGCCTCCGCCCGGCTCTGGCCGTACTGGCGCTGGCGCTGCCGGGCGAGTATCGGTGCCGGGGGCGGGGGCGGCACCGCCGCCCTTCGGCTCCGCCTGGCCCGAGCCCGGCCCCAGACCCGAGGCAGGCTCCAGTCCCGGCCCCGGCCCCGGTCCCGGCCCCGGCCCCGGCCCCGGCCCCGGCCCCGGCCCCTGCTCCTCCCGGGGCCCGCGGAGGACACACGCGGCGCGGCCGCTCCCGCCGCCTCCGCTGCGGCTTCCCCGGCCCGAGCTCCGCCGCTCGGCAGCGCGGCCGCCGGCCCCGAGCCTCCCGTGCCGCATTCCCGGGAGCGAACGCCTGGGCATGGCCGGCCCGGGGCGGGTGAGGGGCGCTCGGGGGCCGTTGCTGGCCCCGGGCCGAGCGCTGACAGCCGCGTCCCGCCCGCAGGGAAGGCGCAGGAGGCCCTGCAGGAGCGGTACCGCCTGGGATCGCTGCTGGGGCGCGGCGGCTTCGGCAGAGTCTTCGCGGCCACGAGGATCTCGGACGGCGCCCCGGTGAGCAGCGGGGCCGGCGGCGGGCGCAGGAGGAGGGGATGGAGGAGGAGGAGGAGGGCGGAGGATGGGGCTCGCAGTGCGGGCGGCGAGCTCACCCCGCTGCTGCCTTTGGCTTGCAGGTGGCCTGGGTAAGGAGATCTTGGAAGAGCTTAGGAATAAAAAGAGGATGTATCAGAGTTGGAAAAAGGGTCAGGTCTCCAAGGATGTATTCAAGAGGGCTGCTAGAGTATGCAGGAAAAAAATTAAGGGAGGCCAAAGCCCAGTTTGAACTCAGGATAGCGACCGCTGTTAAGGATAACAAAAAATGTTTTTATAAATATATTAATAGTAGGAAAAAAGGTAGGACCAGCCTTTGTTCCTAATGGACACAGGTGGGAATTTAGTATTTACAGACGAGGAGAAGGCAGAAGTGTTTAATGCCTATTTTACCTCGGTTTTTAAAGAGAAGATGACTTGCCCTCAAGACTCCCGTCCGTCTGGACTGGTAGATGGTTTTAGGGAACAGAATGGTCCCCACATTATCCAGGAAGAGGCAGTTATAGAACTATTGAAATGCTTGGACATTCACAAATCTATGGGACCAGACGGGATCCACCCCAGGGTGATGAGAGAGCTGGCAAATGAGATTGCAAAGCCACTCTCTATCATTTACCAACAGTCATGGATTACTGGTGAGGTTCCGGATGACTGGAAGCTGGCCAATGTGATACCCATTCACAAAAAGGGCGCAAAGGATGATCCTGGCAATTATAGACCAGTCAGTCTGACATCTATACCTGGCAAAATAATGGAACAGTTCATATTACGTGCCATCATGCAAAATTTGCAGGATGGCCAGGGTATCAGACCCAGTCAGCATGGATTTATGAGGGGTAGATCATGTCTAACTAACCTGATCACTTTTTATGACCAGGTAACCCGCCTAGTGGATGCAGGGAAGGCTGTAGATGTTGTTTTTCTGGATTTCAGCAAGGCCTTCGACACTGTTTCCCATAGCATACTCCTACACAAGCTAGCTGGCTGTGGTCTGGATAGGAATACCCTTTGCTGGGTTCAGAACTGGCTGGATGGCCAGGCCCAGAGAGTGGTGGTGAATGGTGTCACATCTAGCTGGCGACCAGTCACCAGTGGTGTCCCTCAGGGGTCTGTGTTGGGACCAGTTTTGTTCAATATTTTTATTGACGATATGGATGAGGGCTTAGAGTCTTTTATTAGTAGTTTCGCTGATGATACCAAATTGGGAATGAGTGTAGATCAGCTAGAGGGGTGTAGGGCTCTTCAGAGAGACTTGGAACGGCTGGACATATGGACAGAATCAAACGGGATGAGCTTCAATAAGTCCAAGTGCCGAGTATTGCACTTCGGCCATAATAATCCCCTGTACCGATACAAGCTGGGGATGGAGTGGCTGGATAGTGCCCAGGTGGAAAGGGACCTGGGGGTGCTGGTTGACAGTCGATTGAATATGAGCCAGCAGTGTGCCCAGGTAGCCAAGAGGGCCAATGCCATCCTGGCCAGTATCAGAAATGGAGTGGCCAGCAGGAACAGAGAGGTCATTCTTCCCCTGTACTCGGCACTGGTGAGGCCTCACCTGGAGTATTGCATCCAGTTCTGGGCCCCTCACTTGAGGAGGGACGTTGAGTTACTTGAGCGTGTCCAGAGGAGAGCAAGGAAACTAATAAGGGGCTTGGAACACAAGCCATATGAAGAGTGACTGAGGGAGCTGGGGTTGTTCAGCCTGGAGAAAAGGAGACTAAGGGGTGACCTCATCACTCTCTACAACTTCCTGAAGGGTGGCTGTAGTGAGCTGGGGGTCGGCCTCTTTCTCCGGGCGACAACGGATAGAACAAGAGGACACAGTCTCAAGTTGCGTCAAGCTAGATGTAAGTTAGAAGTAAGAAGGAAATACTTCACAGAAAGAGTGGTCAGAAACTGGAATCATTTACCCAGTGAGGTGGTGGAGGCATCATCCCTTGAAGAATTCAAAAAAAGACTGGATGTGGCACTTGCTGCCATGATCTAGTTGAACAGTTAGAACATCGGCTGGACTAGATGATCTTATAGGTCTCTTCCAGTCTTGAAAATTCTGTGATTCTGTGATTCTGTGATCAAAAGGGTGCCACGGAACCGCGTCCGGCGCTGGGGCGAGCTGGTGAGTGAGCGGGGCCAGCAGCCAGGGCTGCCGGCCGGGGATGAGCCGGGGCCCGGCACGGTGGGAGCCGCCAGGACGCCCCGAGGGAGAGCGGGCGTGGGGCCAGCGCAGGGCTCAGAGCATCCCGGGCTGGCTGAGGGCTTCCCCAGGCCTGGCACGGCATCGGCCCCACTGACGGCATCGTGCTCCTCCCGCAGCCCGACGGCACCAGCGCACCCCTGGAGATCGTGCTGCTGGCCAAGGTGTCCACTGGCTTCCCCGGTGTGGTCCAGCTGCTGGAGTGGCTCGAGCTCCCCAACTGCATCGTGATGGTGCTGGAGCGGCCAGAGCAGTGTCAGGACCTGCAGCGTTTCATTCGGGCACGGCGGTTCCTGCCCGAGGAGGAGGCGCGGGAGCTGTTCCGCCAGGTGCTGGAGGCCGTGCGGCACTGCACCAGCTGCGGGATCCTGCACAGGGACATCAAGCCAGAGAACATCCTGGTTGACCTGGACACCAGGCAGGCCAAACTGATTGACTTTGGCTGTGGCACCTACCTGCAGGACACAGTCTACACTCACTTTGCAAGTGAGCCTACCCAGGGCTGTGCTCCCGCTGATGACATCTCATGGCCCAACATCTCTCAGCCCAAGCTGGCTGTAGCAGCGGGGATTCTCCCTTTTGCTGCCAGTCAGAGCACTGAATCTTCAGCTGAGTTGCTTTAGAGCGGGGCTGGGTGGGCAGCCATCTTCCAGCCCTGCTGGCAGCCTTTGCCAGCCACTCTGCCCAGGACTAGGGCTGGGCTGGGGCAGCCAGCCCGACCAAAACCCCCGTGGGTGGAGGTAGCAGAGAGGGAGGGCAGAACCTGTGCCCCAGCCACTTTGGTGTGCAGATGAGGGGAAGGGCTTGGACTGCTCCACTCGCCCTGTTTCCCTGGCTTCATAATATTTTTGGGGCAATGCAGGCAGGGAGGATAAGGGCATGTTTTTTCCCCAGCATGGAGTGGGTTTTTCCTTTGCATGTCATGGTCGGGCCTAGCCAGGGCTGCCCTCTTCCAGCACTAGAGGCTTCTTTTCCAACCCTAACTTTGTGCACAAGTCCCAGGTGCTGGCGAGAGGGCAGTGGTCACCCTGTGTGCCCCTGATGCAGCCCCCGCACACCCAGGGATGCTGGGGCCAGGCTCTGGGAGCAGCAGCATCCCCCTGATGAACTCCATCTGTATTCCATAGGAACACTGTCCTACAGCCCCCCAGAATGGAACGACTTTGGGTGGTACCATGGCGAGGCAGCAACGGTCTGGTCCCTGGGCATCCTGCTGCACCAGATGGTCTGCGGGGAGCACCCTTTCAGGAGGGGCCAGAACCTCAGCTGGGGCCAGCTCCCGCTGCCACAACGGCTCTCTCAAGGTGGATCCTCTTCTCTGGGCACGGGGGGAATCCCAGTGCTGGGAGCCAGCAGCGGGGTCATGGGCATCCTTCTCTGGCAGCTGCTGAGGAGGTGGCACATGTCCGGCTCTCCTCCAAAACAGGGAATTGATGGCAAAGTTTAGGCCCAGCTCTGAGCACATCCAGCATGGCCTGGGCATGGGGATAGTGGGGTAAAGCAGACAGGAGCCTTCTCTGTCTGACCATCACTTTCTGCTTTCTCTCCCCAGAGTGCAAAGACCTGATCAGGTGGTGTTTATCCGTGAACTCCTTGGACAGACCTGCACTGGAAGACCTGTTTTGTGATCCTTGGATGTGGGATATTCCTGTGCCATAGAAGAAGGGAGAGAGCCACAGGCACACTTTGATCCAGAGCCCTGGTAAGTTCCTGCTCCACATATGCCTTGGCAATGAGAAGCAAAGGAACCCAGAGCTTTTTGTGCTGCCTGTGTCACTGCACCAGGGTCATGGGATGGGAACGCACAGCCCTTGTGCTGGAGCTGAGCTGCTCTGCCCAGCACTGGTGGCCGCCATCCCAGCTGGTTTTGCTTGTCCCGGTTCTCTGACAGCTGGGGCCCTGGGCAGAGCCCTGAGAGCCTGGTCTGCACCTAGGGAAGGAGAAAGAGCCCCTGGAGAAACTGTACCGGGTGGGGATGCTGCTGCTGCTGCTGCTGGAGACAGCGAGGTTGATGTCAGGGATGACAAGCTCTTCCTCAGCCTGGCCACGGGAGGCTGAAGGTGATGCACTTTGATTCTGGCACCTTCTTCAAAGCCAAACTCAACAGGGAATTTGCAGATGAGTCCCCATCTGGGGAAATTCTGCCAGATTTGGGCATGACCCAGCGTGGCGGGGAACCAAAGGCTCCGCCTTTGCTGGGGCAGATGCAACTCATTCTTCAGTGGCTGCCCAGCTGCTTTTGGCAGGCCTGGGAGGATGGGCTGGGGTGGGTACAAAATGGGATTGGGCTCCTGGCCCTGCCAACAGCCCCCAGCACCCACCGTGCCCCGGGCTGGGGCTGGGGCAGCGAGCCTGACACAAACAAACCCCCATGGTGGGAGCAGAGGTGGGGCTCCAGAACCTGTGCACAGCTGCTTTGCTGTGCAGGCAAGGAAGGGCTTGGGCTGCTCCACTGCCCTTGTTTGCTTTGGGGTCACCGTGATTTTGGGGGGCAGTGCAGGGGGGAAGAGAGAAAGTGTGGGTTTCTCACAGCCATGGCTGGGTTTTTCCCTACCATGTAGGCGTTGGGCCTTCCTCAAGGCCCTGACAGAGATAAGAGTTTTTACCGTTTTTCTTGTTTTCCCTTTTTGTCTCTAAACTCTTTTCAATAATGTGTTGTTTGTTATTCCAGAGGAAGCATTCAAGGTGGTCCAGTGTGGATGGCGAAGTGCTTGGGAGCAGCTGTGGCGTGGATGGGCCGTGCCCTTGGAGAAGGCTGAGGACATGGTTTGGGAGCAGCTTTTCTTCCAGCCATGGGTGGCATGAGGTGGGTCCCTGTGTGCTTGGCAGGGTGGGATCAGAGCTTTTGGGAGATGGCAGCGAGCACAGGAGCATCCTGCTCTGGGCAGCTGCTGAGGGCTGGATGTGCCGTGGCTGGCTGCAGGCTGGGCACATGTCCTGCCCTCCTGCTCTGTGCCAAAGGCAGCAGGGATGGGCAGCTCTGGGCACAGCTCTGGGCACAGCTGGCATGGCCTGGGCACCGCAGGCCTTGGCACAAGGGCACAGGAGCCCTCAGCTGACGGGCGCTTTCTGCTTTCTCTCCTTGCAGCCGGGCTCTGCGGGTGCTGAGGCTGCTCTGGGCTCTGCCAGGCCTCTGCTGGGCTCAGCCCTGGGCCCAGCTGGGCTGGCTCTGCCCTCACATTGCTCTGACAGCTCTGCATCAGACGAGCCCGTTGCGAGCACAGCGCCTGAGCTTTCTGCTTTGGTAGGTGAGTGAGACTCTGCTGCAGGCCCAGAGATTGCAGCTGGGGACACACATCCAATTGGAAAGGACCCAAACTCTCCACAGTCCCGGCTGAACACCTGGATCTGTACAGGGTGTTTTGTCTGTCCCATTCTTCCTTCTTTATTGGCTGGAATTGTGCAATTGCACTTTGTTCCTCCTCTAGCAGTTCCACGAGTGGGCCAAAGCTGGCGAGTGGGCTGTGCTCCTGAGGCAGTACAGTCTGGAGCTGGTGGATGGAGAATTGCCCTTCTGCACTGCCAAACCAGAGCAAAAAGTTGTCAGTGGGACTTTGTATCTCTAAGAAATCCCTGACAGTTTCAAAGGGAATGTTCAGCTCATTCCCAGGCTGAGAAGGAAGGTCATCTTCTAAAGGATTTGGGCTTTGACAGAGTTTCCATTCCCAGTCCTGCTTGGAGCTGGAAGGGCACAAAGCAATTTCCTCTTGCTTCGACCACAATTTCAAATACCACTGTTGGAAACAAAGCCCAAAATCTTTTAAAAGGCTGCTGATGTCAGTAAGATGGATCCATGCCATCAGCACATTTACAATATAAATGACTGAGTTCTCTTTTTAAAAAGATCATTTACCTCTTAATGCAAAGAATGTAACTTAGCATTTATGTTTTGGTTTTTTCACTGACATGTTATGTTTTTTCACTAAAACTTGGATTTTATTCTTATCTTTTACAATTTATCAAATTTTTTTCCTTTTTTCCCTCTAAATAGAAAACATGTCCTACAGAAGAAATGTCCTTTGCTCCTGGTTCCCGTGTGGAGCAGCTCCCTTCCTGCAGGCTGAGCTGCTCAGGCAGAGCCCGGCAGCTCCTGGCCCTGCAGGGCTGAGGCTTTTCCCCGTTGCTGGGCACAGACTGATGGAGCAGCACTGCTGAACACGGGCACACAGAGGGACCAGCAGCAGCTGCCTTTGGCCACCTGAGGCTCCAAGGCCCAAACTCTGAGCAGCCAGGACTGGAAGAGACTGGCATGATCTGATCCCTGACTCTGGGCCAGGGCTGCACAAATGACCCCACAGCAGCAGCAGCAGCAGCAGCAGATGGAGCTGACTTTGAGCACAGCCCCTGCCCCTCTTGCCTCCCGTGTGCAGCGGTGTCACAGCAGCCTGAGGCACCTGGGAGCCCCCAGTGCCAGCAGGGACTGGAGATGGCAGCCCTGGGCTCCTGGAGACTGTGCAAGGAACGGAGCTGGGCACTCCCTGTGCATGGGGAGCTTCCAGATGGAAAAGGCTGCTGTGCTCAGGCAGCTGCAAGGGCACAGAAAGGAGGCTCTGGAGCACTGGATCTGTGCCAGTGCCACAGTCCTGGGCAGCAGCCAGAGAGCCCTGGGGGAACAGAGGGCACAGCAAGAGGGACAGAACCAGGCAAGGGCAGAGACTGGAGAGAGCCAGGCCTGGGAGCAGGAACAGCTGCTTCATTGCACTCTTGGAGAAAGCTCTTGGCTGGTTCAAAGCTGTGAAAGGTGTGAAGGGCAGAGAGGAGGCCACAGCAAACAATGCTCCTGTTTGCACAGCCTCCCCTCTCCGTGTCCCAGAAGGAATTGCATGGACTGTGTTCTTCTCTCCGAGCCATCTCGTTCAGCATGAGCAGCTCAGCACCAGGAGCTGAAGCCTCAGGCCACAGGAGCTGGGCAAGAGGGAACTTTTGGAGCAAAGGAATGCTGCTAAAATAGCCCCAGCTGAATGCAGTGGATAGAATCATGGAATCACAGAATCCTTTCTCTTGGAAAAGCCCTCTGAGCTCACCCAGTGCAGCCGCTCACCCAGCAGTGCCAAGCCCAGCACTAAACCACGTCCCTGAAGTGCCAAGGCCTGGACACCAGGCCTGAGTGAGGCCTGGACAGCAGGCCCTGAGCCAAAGATGGCCTCTGGATGAACCTTCCAAGCAAAGGTTATCTTTGTATCTGCTCCCTGATGAAATATGCATGGTTATTAGCACTGTGATAGATGTAGCCACTCATTAGTGAAACATGGATTGACCTTTGTGTATTTAGAAGCCAGACAAGGCCATGAAATCTGACATATGGCCTTGTTTGGGGCTGTATGGTCAAAGTCAGCTCCCTTGGTTCCTGCTGGGTCCCTGGCCAGGCTTTGGGAGGGACCCAAGAGGAGGATGAAAGCAGATGTTGCCACCCTAGCAGTGCTGTCAGTTTGTTCATTCAGCACTGTCAGAGCTGGGCCCTCTCCCAGCGGGGTTGGAGCCTCACCTGGGGCTGGAGGCACCTGCAGGAATTCCCAGTGGCCAGGAGTGGCTCTGCAGCCCTTGGCTGTGACAGCTTCCCCAGCTGCTGTGTGGGTCTGGGGGATGGTAAAGGCTGAGGGTAAATGCTGCTGGATCTTTCTTAATCACTGCTGCAATCTTTTGTGGGGATGGTTGGGTGCATTGCTGAGCTGCTCCTTTTGTGATTCTTTGCTTCCCTGAACTGCAGGAAATGACACTGATTCCTTCATTTGGACTCTGTGTCTTTGGTGCTGACCCTGCCCACTGGTAAAACAAAACTGGCCCAGTCTGGCCAGATCCCAACAAAATGTCACTTGTTCAGTGTCAATGTGAGGAATCAGTGCCATCAGAAATTCCCAGCTGGGAAGCCCTTCCCTGGAGTTCCCTGGCTCTGGAGTGGGCTGAGGTCGGAGCCCCGTGGGAGCAGTGGGGCAGTCGGGTAAAAGAGGCTGAACCCCTGAATGGCTTCAAATGCTTTCAGAAATTGCAAATGGAAAAGGAAAAGACCTTGTGGGTTTAGGCAGACAAAGATGAATTTGTTAAGAGTCCATTGGAAACAGCACCTTCAGAAGGAACAATTATTGTTGGAATGCTCCCACATGGAGCAACAGAAGAAGATTTTAATCTTGAGCTCATATGCACCTGTGCAAGTGAAATAATAGTATAATAAATAAGTATATACATATTTATAGGATAATAAGACCTTAATGTTTACATTTATAGATTTATATATATATGTGTCTATATCTACATATCTATATCTATATTTCTATAACAATATGTACATATAAAATAAGAATAATGTGAAATAGTGCTGACAATACTAATTTGGTATCTTTGGCTGCTCAGGGATGTAACACTAAATACCCTACAGAACAGGATTGGCCAGGACCCTAATGTCAGTGGTCAACTTTGTGAGATTGTATACAATGGAAAAAGGAGGAAGGGAGGAAATTGGCTATTTTTACAGGGTATCCTGATTCTGTGATGCAGAGTGCTTTGTCTGTTCCTGTGAAAAATACAGTGATTAAGCCTGCAGGGTTTTTCATGTACCAGACTATGCACAAGCTGCAGGACTGGTTGAACGGGTTGTTAAAAGAGCAGTTGGAAAAATGAGGAGATGGAATCTTTGCCCATGGAGAGCGCATCTCCCAGATGTGCTCCATGCCCTTAACAATGGCCCACGGGGGAGATGGAAATGCCCTGGCTGTGCACGGCTGCCCCCAATTTGCAAATCCAACCCTGGGCAGTGAGACTTGGGCTGCCTGGGAAATTGTTCTGGCTGTGATGGCCCCTGGCAGGGCCAGCCCAGAGGCTGCAGGGCTGGGCCTTCATGCATTGGAATTAATGTGGAGAAATTCAAAGCAAATGAGAGCTATCAATCCTGAAACAGGAATTCAGATTCCTCCAGGTCACTTTGCTTTGGTAACTGCTCCCTTGGAGCTTGGCCTTGCAAAGTGTTCTTGTCATGGCAGGAGGAAATGATGCAGAATATCAAGGAGAAATTACAGTAATTCTGTTAAACAATAGTGACCAGGATTGGATTATTCAACCCCATGACAGGGTAGCACAATTATTGATCTTGCAATATTAAGAACGATTTTGAAAAAAGGAGATCCACCTCCAGTCACCACCGTTTGTGGAGACAAAGGGTTTGGATGCAGCAGCCCTAAAAATGGAGCCAGATTGTGGGTCCAGAGGCCAAAAGGCCATTCCGAGGCAGCTGAAGGAGCAGCTCCTAGGAAAGACAACTCTGAGTCCTGAACCCTGGGCAGGAACAATGGGAATGTGTCCCTGCAGCCAGGGATTCTGTGTGAGAACAAGTAGATCTGACAGGAGATTGTTTCACACATCCTGCCAGACCAGATCTCCCTGTTTGCCACAAGGGCCCCTTTGGAAAATGCTCTGATCCACGGGGCTCCATGTGAAGGCTGCTGTGACACTGAGGGACTTGCACAGGAATTCCATCCAGGAGCCTGGGTGCCCCTCAGGGACTGGGACCCGGCCCCTTCCAGCCAGAGGGGAAAGGGCCCCCCAGGCCTTGTTAGCCACAGACAGCATGGTAAAGCTGAACAACAAAGGGCCTGGGGGCATTATTCTGGAATTAAAAAGGTGCCAGCTCCATGGGCAACAGAATTCTTGTTCCTAATTCGAATGAGATTGAGAAAAAAGAATGAAGAACGGTGTCACTAAAGTACTGCTGATGTCTGTGAGGTGTACCTTGATAGTCAGCCAGAATCTTTGTCTGCCACAAACACCTCTACTGTTTCACCAAGGAATTGGTTATCAAAATGTAATGATGGGTTATGATGGATTGCTGACCTTCTTTTGTAATTCTTTGCTAATGATGATGTGCTTTGCTGAGCTTATCCTTTTTTAAATCTTTGCAGCTGTGCATGATATAAATGACACAATTCCTTCAGTTGGTGTCTGTGTCTTTGGTAGTGACCCTGCCCACTGGTGAAACAGGGCCCCCTCTTGCCTAAGTGTTACCTGGCAAGGCAAAAGCCCTCCCTCCAAAATTTCCCCCTTCACACCCTGAGCATGATGTGCTGTGGTCTGGTGTATGCCCGGGGTCAGTTGGGGTCCCCTGTCCTGGCTGTGTCCCCTGCCCAGCTCCCCCGCAGCCCCAGCCCCTCCCCAGCGTGGCTGGACGAGGGGCAGGACAGGCCTTGGCTGTGGTGCAGCTCAGCAAGAACAAAACCATCTCTGCGTGCCCAGCCCTGTGCTCAGCACCCGGCCCAGCAGTGTCTCAGTGCCAGGGGCTGTGCCCTCAGTCCCTGCCAGGGGTTTCCATGGCAACTGCCAGGCCAGGTGACCCAGGTGTCCCCCCAGTGCCGGTTGCCATGGAAACAGTGCCCAGCCCCACCCCTTTCTGTCTGGCTGACCTGGCCTTTGGCCCTGGCAGTGCCGGTGGCTGCTGGTTCCTGGTGCCCGAGCGGCCAGCGCGGCACTGGGCAGGTGGCCGTGGCACAGCCCCCAGCAAGGGATCCCCTCTGGCTCTGGGCACTGACACCAGCCCTGAGCACGGGCCCAGGGCAGCTTCCCATGGCCACCAACCATCACAACGGGTCCAGGCATTGGTTGCCATGGCACCAAACCAAGGACCGGTCCCTGTGGCCGTTGCCATGGCACCTGGTGTCACCAATGAGTGTTGCTGCAATTGTACCTGGAGCAGCCCTGGCACCTTTCAGGCTTTGTCCTGAGGGTTGCCATTGCAGCTCAGGACAGCAACAGCTGGGGCTCTGCAAGGGCCCCGGGGCAGATGGGAAGGAGCAGCAGAGCAGGGGCTGATCCATCCCCAGTGCGCTGCACAGCTCAGGGCAGCGTCCCAGAGCGTCCTCATGGAGCTGCCAACAACATCCCCCCTCTGCAGCCCTGGCCTCTCCCCCAGCTCACACAGGTGCCCCATCCTTGCAGGCACAGACGTGGCAGCACTGGCTCAGCAGCCCCTGTTTGCATTGCACAGAGCAGGGGGAGCACCCCCATGCTGTTGGTGTGGGGACATGAACCTGAGGGAGCACAAATGCCATCATCCCCTGGGCCAGCAAGGGCTCGGGGATGTTGAATTTCCGTTTTCTGTTTCTTCTCCCGGCTGATTTATGTCCGGAGATAGCTCAGGGATGCCACTTGTCGGTTTCTCGGCTGTTTAGGTGGCCTGGAAAGGCCCAGGGTGGCCTTGGACAGCCTGGCGCTTCAAAGGACGAGGAGAGACTTCTGATCTTGTCTCCGTCTCGGTGTTTATTAATTGTTTATCTAAAAGATTTTCTTTCAGCCAAACAGAGGTCTGCACAGCAGCCAGCCATGAGCACACTGTGAGCCCCCGGGGCGGTCACTTATCTTTATACCCGAAGTTACATATACAATATTTATAATTTTTCCCCAATACCTTCTACCCTTATTAACCGGTGCACTTCTAGTAAAGACCAATCCCAAAGTGCCACCATCACCACAGAAGATGGAGGCCAAGAAGAAGAAGAAGGACAGGACACGCCCCAATTCCTCCATCTTACTTCTTTAGACCCCCCTGTACAGAAATCCTAAACCCTGTGTATTATACTCTAACTAACTTATCCCTTCACTATTCACCCCAGTGAAATCCTCCCAGTCCTCATACAGATGTTATCTCCTGTGTAGGATCAAAGTCCAGCCACCAGACACTTCTGGCAACATTCCAGGACTCCTGAGCCCCCACAAGGGTGTTCTCGGCCACTCTGCACCTCCATCCTGAGGTGCTGAGATCCCACAGGGGGACACCAGGGAAACCACTCAGCTTTGTCCTGGCCTCTGCACTCAGCCAGAAAGTTTGTTCCCATCAGGTGGGAGTTTCCTGTGCCACAGCAGATGCTATTGCTCAGAGCCAGGGCTGCCTGGCAGCCACCCCCAAACTGCCCTGAGCATTTCCCTTGCTTCACCTTGGCTTTCTTTACTCGTCCTGATACAAATTTCTTCTAATTCCCCACCTCAGGGGACCCAGAACTACAAACAGCACTCGAGATGCTGCCCAAGCAGTGCCCAGCACAGGGAAAGAATCCCTGCCCTGCTCCTGCTGGCCACACCATTCCTGATCCAGGCCAGGAGCCATTGGCCTTCTTGCCCACCTGGTCACACTGCTGGCTCATGCCCAGCCTGCTGTCCATCAGTCCCTGCAGGTCCCTTTCTGCCTGGCTGCTGTCCAGCCACTCTGTCCCCAGCCTGTAGCACTGCAGGGGTTGTTGTGGCCAAAGTGCAGGACCTGGCACTTGGACTTATTAAACCTGACCTTGTTGGATCACACATCCTTTTTAAACCACACCTGGATCCAGCCTTTCCAGGTCCCTGTGCAGAGCCCTCCTACCTCCATCCTCCAGCAGATCCAAACTCACACCCAGTTTGGTGTCATCTGCAGATTTGCTGGTGTTGGACACAATCCCCTCATCCAGACCATTCCATGCAGACATTGGAATCCACGCTGGCTTGCTCTGTCCCCTCGGCCATCCTGTGGGTGCCCTGGGATGGCACTCAAGGTGATCTGTTCCATAACCTTGCCGGGCACCCAGGTCAGGCTGACAGGCCTGGAGTTCCCCAGATCCTCCTTCCAGCCCTTCTTGGGGATGGGCTCACACTGGCACCTCCAGTGCTCTGGGACCTCCCTGCTGAGCCAGCACTGATGGTAAATGATGGAGAGCAGCTTGGGGAGCTCATCCACAGCTCCCTCATACCCCTGGGATGGATCCCATCTGTTCCCAGAGACACCTGTGAGCCTCTGAGTGGCTCAGCAGGTCACCAACAGCTTCCTCCTGGATTACAGGGGGCTGTTCTGCTCCCTGTGCCCATCTACCAGCTCAGCAGAGTACTTGTCCTGAGGACAGCCTGTCCTAATATCGAAAATTGAGAGAAACAAGATGTTAAGAAGCTCTGCCTTCTCCTATCTTTAGTTACTATATTCCCCACTGCATCCAATAAAGAGTAGAGGTTTTCCTTACCCCATGTTTTTCTATTAATTTAATTGGGGAAACATTGTCTATTTTTTTTTCACAGAAGTGGTCAGGTTAAAATCTAATTGAGCATTCACCTCTTGACTTTTTTTCTGCACGACTTCGCAACATCCTTAAACATTTCCTAAGCTGCTTGACCTTCTGTCCAAAGTTGATGCACATCTTGTTACCCTTGAGTTCCCACAAAATCTCCATGGCCAGCCAGATCAGTCATTTTCCTCACTAGCTCATCTTTTGCCACATTGGGACAGGCTGCTCCTTCCCTTTAAGATTACTTCCTTGAAATGTGTCCATCCTTCCTGGACCCCTTTGTTTTTAAGGGATGTTTTCCTTCAAAGAATCAGGACCTGATTTGGTACTCCCAAAATCAGCATCCTAAAGAGGCAAAAGTCTGCCCTTCCTAATTCCAGTGCAGAAGTTTTGTTGCTGCCCCTCCTTCTTTCCCAGAACATTGAAAACTTGATTATTTCATGGTCACTGTGCTCCAGGCAACCTCTGAGCCCAACATCTGCCACCAGCCCTTCTGTGTTTGTGAATAGCAGCAGACAGAGCTTTCCTCGGCAGTGGGAGTGTTACCAAAAATTCGGTAAAACAGAAAATTCCTTAACCCCAATGTAGCATTAAGAAGCAGCATTCTTTATTCAGCTGGATGCACAGGGGAGAGCTCCTCCCAAAGCCGTGCAGGCTGAGTGCAGGAAAGTTTCTGTTTATTTTCTCTATATTGCACACATATTCATTGATTGTCCTGGACTAAACACAAATATGATTTACAGTCAATGTAACGGCACAAATATCACAGCACCAATGAAATTACCCACAGGAATATTTTTGATCTGTGGAGACAGGGCATGGAATGGTATACCAGCTAAACCACAGGGTGGACCCTGTTTTTTGGGAAAATTGTCACTGTTTCATCCTAATGTGTCCTTGCTAATGCAGCTGAGTCAAAATTCAAACAGGAGAAAACGTAGCATCCATGACTTAGACTGCAGCAAGATAGGAGATCCATGGTTTTGGGGCACATTCAAACAGGTGGTGGTTTCAACTATCTTACCAGGAGGATCTGCCAATAAAGCCATGAATTTAGCAAAACAATTAGGATGCTGGGCAAGGGATGAGCTGAACAAGACATCACAAATTCTAGACATGTTAACTGCAGATGTGCAAAGTGTTAACCATGCTGTTTTGCAAAATAGAGCTGCTGTAGATTTTTTGCTCTTAGCACAAGGGCATGGATGTGAAGAGTTCGAGGGAATGTGTTGCATGAATCTGTCTGATCATTCGGTGTCCATTCACACTAAGATAAAAGAATTACAACAGGGACTTCACCAACTTAAGGAAGAAGACGGTTTAGGAATTGATGAATGGCTTAAGGGCTTGGGACTCGGACCGTGGCTGAGGAACCTTGTGATCTATGCTATAGGACTGCTGGGTGTAATTTTACTGTTTTTGCTTATTTTGCCTTGTATCTTTAACTGTATTCAAAACATGGTCAGCCGTACAATAGCAAAAACATGGCAAACTAATCTCCTTGCACAAGAAGAAAACGGGGGAAATGTGGAGAGTATTATTAATAATTGGTTAGCTGAGAAAGGCCACACTGATATAATGCCACTGGTTAAGCTGAAGGAGAAAAGTCAGCAGTCAGCAAGCTGAAAGGAAGAGTCAGCAGCGACCTTGCTGCAACATGAGGATAGGGAGTTGAGATTAGTCCTGAATATATCCTAAGAATATGTAGAAAGTATCAAAAGTAGAACCATAGGAATGCAGAAGTAGGCATAGGTGCTGATATGTAAGCTGATCAATCCTGAGCTCAACTTTTGCAATATGTATGAAGCTCATTATTAACTGTATTTAACCCGCCGTACTCATCAATAAAATTGAGCCTGTGATGATCAAACTGGTGTCCTGGTTCCCTTCCGCCGACACAAAGGCTTCCTTAGGGGCTGGGTTACTCCCAAGCAGGCAGGGAACAATGTCATGGAGCTGCTGGACACTCAGGGAGATTCCACGCACTCTGTGGTATCCACCACCAAAGGCTGCTGTTGGATGTAGCAAGGGGCTCCTAAAGGGAGAAAAAACAATCTCATTTCATTATGATTTGTTTGTGTTTTTATTGTTAGGGACTTGTTGGGAAAGCAATGGATTTAATAAAGCAGAGCATTTTATACCTTGTCAGTTTGATTTTTGCTGAGTTTGTTATTTATTGGGAAAATAATGGTAACGGAAAGATTTTTGCTTATATTCTATGGATGTGTAATTTTGTCTAAAGCAATTGAGCATCAAGTGTTGCCTGGGATGGCTGAGCCAGGAAATTGGGCGACCACACCCATCTGCGTGTGGGGCAGGGACACAGAGACTCCCAGGACAGCCCTGGGGTGCCCCAGGGTGGGGGCTGTGCTGGGCTCTGATTCACCACAAACTCTGAGGCACCCCAGGAAGGAGCTGTGACCCCCTGTGCCCACCCAGCCACTGCCCATCCCTGGCACCCCCATTCCCCTGGCAACCCAACCATGGGACCCCCATTGCCTTGGTTGCTCCTCCCTGGGCACCCCCATCTCAGGACCACCATTGCCCAGCACCACCATTGCACTGATCCCATCCCATGGGCTGCTTCTCCCTCCAGAACCCCTATTCCTGAGAGTCCCATTTTTTCCCCGGCACCCCTAACCCTGCCACCCACATGCCATGATTTAAAATCCCTGGGGACCATATTCCCACAGCACCCCCATCCCTGAATTCCCCCAGGCATGGAGACCCCAATTTCCCTGGTGCCCCATTCTCCTGGACACCCATCCTGGGTTCCCCACATTCCCACTCCTGGCAACACCATCACCCACCATGTCCCCAGACTATCCCATAATGTCCCCAGCCTGTGCCCAGCTTCTGACCACCCTGCCCCCACCAGGTGCCACCTACGCATGGGGACAGACCTGACCTCGCTTCCTTCCCCTTCATTCTAAGAGCTGCCAGCCAGGGGAGCGGTGGCCACAGCAATGAGTGACAGCCAGTGCCCATGGCTGGGGACACCGGGATGGCTGGGAAGGTGGCGCTGCTCCTGTGGGGTGAGTGCCCTGGGCAGGGGACTGACACAGCAGGGATGTGGAGGGGAGGGGACATAGAGGGGCTGTGCGGTCCCCTGAGATCCCCAATTCCAGCAGAACCAGTCCATGTTACCCACAGTGGACCTTGTTGTGAGTGGGCATACAGGGTAGCTTTGGGGACAGGGAGAGGGGGGCAGGAATTCAGGGATGGGGATGTGGGGACAGACAAGGACAGACAAGGGAAAGTGAGAGTCCTATGGGGGACCAGGAATCCTGAGAGGGTTCAGGGCCTTGGGACCCCACATTCACCCTTCTCCTCTTTCATTGCAGCCACCAGAAAGAAACAGGAAAAGTGACTTGGGGGCTCAAACCTCATTCTCCCCTTTTACCCCAAACCTCAAACACTGCAATTCCCTCCCTCACATCCCCTTTATTTCTTCAGGCCCCCCCCCACCCCACGCAGAGGAGGGGGAGGCGCTGTACACCCACGCTGTGGTCACCAAGAGAGCAGGGGTAAGTGCGGGGGGGACACATGCAGAGGGACACGTCACCCACGAGTTTCAGCCAACCCAGATCCCACAGCCCGTGACTCTCACAGTGTCCCCCCGTGCCACCACCCTCCAGGATCCCCAGGTGACCTACGCGGAGCTGCGGGGACCCCAGGGGCGACTGCGGGAACTCGGTGACATCTACGGGAATGTGCTGTGACACTGGGGGCCACAGGGGGGCAGTGGGGATCCCCACCCATGGGCACCCACTCGTGTGTGTGCTGCCACTAAAAACTGCCCCTCTCCCTCCCCGTGGAGGGACAAAGATCCCAAAGGGCTGAGAGAAGAACAATTTCCTGAAATAGCAACGAGAGAGAATAGATCCACAAGCAACAGCAACAAGGTTGGGAGTCTAGAGAGTCACAAAGGAATGATTTCAAGGGAAAGCCCCCAAAACAGAGGCAAATCCCAGATGATTCCCCCAGCATAATTCCTCCACCAGGGGAACCTTTCAGAACCCTGGACCTTCCTCATTCTGATGGCCAAAGCGGCCTTCAGGAAAATCTGGATTCTCTTCTCCCCTGTCCCAGGGAATAACACTTCTTAACTAATACATATTGTGAGAAACAAGTTAATGGAAGCTGAGTTTCGCTGGATATTATATGAATTGGTATTACATTATTGATTATATTGTTGATTAAATATTGTGATGTTACTGCTGTGACAGTGATGTGTATTGTGGAGTGGCTGGTGTTGTTGGGGTGGCCATCCAAGGGTGGGGGCCAGCCATGGCCCAGCCCCACTGCACAGGGATGGCCATTGTCCAGCCCGGCTCTGGCCAGCCCCAGGTGGCAGTCAGGACCTGAGGGTCCCCCCTGCCCCCTTTGCTTTCATTCTGGCAGCTTTAGAGCTGCTGCAGAGGTGAGAATTCTGTGGGTGGAAAAAGGACTGCCTGTGGTTTGCTCAGCTCTGCAAGAGGCACAAAACCCAAAGGGTGCCCAAGCAGTGTCTCTGGGAGGGCCTTTGGTGGTTTTCAGAGCAGGGCTGCCTGGAAACCCCCCCTGCAGGGGAGGCTGTGGGTGACCCAGTCCGGAAATACAGCACTTGATCATCTGTTCCTCTTTGTAAGGGACTTAGAGAGCTCCAGCACTACTGCACGTCCCGCAACAATCTGCTCTACAAGCTCACCTGGACCCTCCTTCTTGAACAAAACCTGCAGCCTTCTGGAACCTCATGGAAGGAATGTTTCAGCTCAGGCTGTGGCCAGCAAAAAAGAGGGAAAGGTTTGGAAATATCACACCGGGGCTCTGGCCCCAGCCGTGGCAGAGGTCTGGGGAGTGACCCTGTGTGGATTCCAGGTGTCTCCAAAGATGCTCCATCCCTGCCCTCGTATCCTGAGGGAAAGGCTGAGAGTTTGCAGGATTTGTGGTGTGAAGCCACCACAGGGTTTTTTTGTGTACCTGAGACCTGCCTGTGGTCAGGCGCTGCCTTCCTTCCATTTGGGAGCATGGAGAGCGGACATGAGTGTTGCGCAGCGTGTGTGCGTGGCCCTGGAAAACTGCTACGCTGCCAGTGGGTACTGAGATCCAACCTGCTGCCTTGGCAGCTTCTGCCTGCTGCAGGTGGTGGTGCTGGGACCAATTGGTGGCCCTGAGTTTGCAAAAGGAGCGATTTCCCCTCCTCCCTCCTGTCCGAGGCCGCCACGGCCCCTGAGGGGATGGAACTGGACCGGGGCGCCTCCTGGTGGCCAGGAGTGCTCCCTGCAGCGCCCCCTGCTGGCTGCGGTTATAACTGCCACAAAACCAACAGCGCTGAGTGGTAGGGAAATTTTGTGTTGTTTGTTCTGTTCTGGTTTATAAATTTCCCAGGAAAGAGCTGTTATTCCTTTTCTTACACTTTTGCCTTTTGGCCCCATCATTTTTGAAATTAAAAAACCTTTTTGACATGTGTCTTCTTTACATTCTAGGACAGTTCCCACTTTTCCTGGCAGATATTTCTCATTTAAATGAGTTGCCAACTTCTGGGTTGTAGCGTGGATGGGACAGACACTCCCAGTGGAGACAGAGTCAGAGACATGGCCATCTCATGCTCTGTCTTTTAAGCCAGCTGAGACACCAAGAGCCCTCTCCCCAGCTGGTACTTCTGGTCACACGGCCACTCAGGAGCTGGCTTTGGCAGAGCATCACACTGTCCCCAGTGTGCCATGGCTGACAGACTGATGGACAGACGGGGCCTGTCTCAGCAAAAGCAAGGCCTGACTCACTCCTGTCACTCACAGGTGTTCCACAATGTCTCCAGATGTTGCGGTGTGTTGTAATAACCTGTCGTAAATTTTCGGGTTCCTTCCCCAGGTGTGCCAATACCCCTCTTCCCCTTCCCCCCTCACCCCCTGCTGGGCTGTCAATCAGTTTTAACATTCCAGCAAGGCGTTGTGTGGTTCATCACTTTCAAAAGATGCCCCTCAGGCCTGGGGGTCATTGGCCTGTCTAGGTGTCATCCTCGTCCCTTGAGACCCTGCCCCTCCCACCCGGTTGGTGGCTCACCTGCCCCTCCCCTTCCCCTGTCCCTGAGCTTAAAAGCTGAATCAAGCCATGCCGTCAGGATTCTGTTGGAGCTGTTGCTGACATTCAGACCTCTGCGACCATGGAATAAAGCTCTGGATATAACCCTCCGGCAGAATCCGTCTCCTTCTTCCTCACAATTAGCCTGAAGCCTTCTCTCCTGAGGTAAACGGAGTTCCTACCAAGCCTGGACTTGTTCAGCTGCCCAGCTGCAACCTCCAGCAAGCTAAAGGTGTCTCTGGGGTGATACACCACAGCTTCCCCCTTTGGCCCAGCAGCAAGGGTCAGACTGGCCCAGGCACAATCTACCTGGCACTATTGGGATTCATATTCCAATATTTTGGCATCTCTGGGTGGGCAAAGTGACTCTGCAGCCCCAGAAGGACTCTCAGTACCTCGGGCAGGCTTCGGCTGCCGTGCATCCAGCTGAAAGAGCCTTGGTTGCAATGCTCTCAGTTAGAGACTTTGGGATTTTATCCCAGAAGAAGTTTCGTGGACTGTTCAGTGCCTCAGGAAACCCCAGCTCCTTTCTGGTAAGAAGATTTTCCAGAGGAAGAACAGGGTAGCCTCTCCTGCCCATAGAGGGGTCCTGTTCTGGTGAGGAGACCTAGCCAGCTACAGCTTCCATTTTGGGTGAGTATCTCTGCTCTTGGTGGAGCAGAAGCTCAAAAACAGACTCTGCCGTGAGTTCTGTTCCTTTTTTGCCTTAGCATTTTGGCTGCGCAGCCCCACAGAGGGAATCCATTGCGTTCTAGGCTTTAGCTTTCAGCCGCGTGTGTTGCTGTCTCTTGGAATTCTTTCCAGAGCGGGATTGCTCTCTGCCCTTCCCCCCGGCTCAGCAGCGCAGCGTTCTCGGCTCTCTCCGCGGGGGACTCTCTCTCTGTGCGGGGAAGGGGGGCTCTCTACATGTGGCCGCGGGGATCTCTCTCTCTGTGGGGCGGGGGTGCCCTCTACACGCGGGGTGGCCCCGGTATCGGCTGGCCATGTGATGTGGGGGAAAGCTGCTCTCTCTCAGCTCCGCAGGGGAGGCTTTGTCTGCCTCGGCTTGGCAGGGCGTGTCTCAGCTCCCTGCAGCTGCTGCCCGGGAATTTTAAAAGCAGTATATACAGCTGCATTGTAAAGCTTTTGTCTGTTCGTTATCGCCTTCCTATCTGTGTTTTTTTTTTAGAAATCGGTAGCTGATTTTGGCTTTTACATTTTACATGGGTTCGAATCTCAGCATTGTACAAAAAGGAGTGTATTATCATATTGTTAGCATTTTAGTCAGTGGTAATGTGAAGTTCTCAAAAGGAAAATTGAAACAGTTTACAAGATGACTTTTTCTGCACTTCCCACAAACCTCCCCTGAAGAAATCCACAATATTCAATTCTGGGAAAAAGTTGGAAATGAATTGATAACCTTAGGACAGTCTGGGAATACACCCTCAGCTAAATTTGTGTTCTGGAGTTCACAAATTCCAACAGCCTTGCACAAACAAAAGGAATTGGAGAAAAAGCCAAATGCCAAGCCATGTACCTCTGCTCTCCCTGTTTCTCCCTCTCCTAGCTCTAAACCCCCTAAACCTCTTACCCCAAAACTTGGTATTTTAAAGAGAGCACACTCATTGGGAAGTCGACTCCCAGAATTTGTTAAAATGCCTGAGTTGTCCTGTTCACAAGGCCCTGGCCAGGCTGCGTGGAACCTTTCCCAATCCCCTGTGTCCCCTCCTCTGAAACCCAGAGCACGTGTCAGCTTTCCAGAGAGCAGTGATGCCCAAAATGGCCCCCAGTCCCTAGGGGGTCCACAAGATGGTGGATGCCACGTGGCATCTTCCCAAACCTGGTCTTCTTCCCAAAATCCTCTTAAGCATTTCAAAATTCCATACCCATCCCCCTCTCCTCCTGTTCCTCGTGACACCTTCCCCCCTCCCCCTCCCTTTCCTGCAGTACCCTCAGCTCCTCCCCTCTACTCCTCCCAGGGGGCATCTGCTGACGTGATGTCACCAGGTGTCCCCGCCCCCTGCCAGCCCCTTGACCCCGCCCTCTGTTCCCATGGTGTCCCCGCCCCCTGCCTGCCCCTTGACCCCGCCCCCTGTTCCCATGGTATCCCCACCCCTTGCCAGCTCCCTGTCCCTGCCCCCTGTGCCCATTGCGTCCCCGCCCCCTCCCCGAGTTGCCACGGTGGGGACACAACCACTGCCTGTCCCCAGACCTGTATCTGTCATCCCAATGCTTCTGATCCAAGGGATACAGAGCTGGGAACAGCAGACCCAATGCATAGTCCCATGTTGTCACTGGCTCCTGTTACCTTTCAGCCTGCAGCTCAGGGAGGGGCAGCCCCAACTGCTAATTGGAGTTCTTTTGGATGACAATTGATTAAGGAGATCTGTAAATCTCATAAAGAATATGGTCCACACAGTCCATATTCCCGTGGCCTTTTAAATTCTGAACTGAGTAGGACTGTGGTGATCCCACATGATTTAAAACAGCTTTTTTCCTGTCTCATGACCTCCATGGAATTCAAATTATGGGAATTAGCATGGAAACAACTGCTAAAAGATGCTCTCCCAGGCTTGCATGCTGATCCAAACACAGCGAAGGACAACAGTGGTAACCCTATCACCATTGAGCACCTCTGTGGTGAGGGCCAATGGTCTTTACCCTCAATCCAAGCTACAGCAATTCCTGCAGAAACACTCGAGAAAGTAAAAGAAGCAGCTGAAAAAGCATTCTTTTCCCTCCAACCTGAGGGGCCTTTTGAGCCCTATAGTAAAATTAAACAGCTATCATCAGAGCCTTTTTTGACATTGGTAGAAAGGTTAACTAGAGCCATTGAAATACAAGTTAAAAAAGTGAATGCTAGGGAAGCGGTTTTAGAGGAAATGGCATTTACGAATGCAAATGAACAGTGTCGAGTGGCAATCCTGAGCCTTCCTTTAGAACCTCCCCCAACCTTAAAAGATATGCTTCTAGTGTGTAACAGGAAAGTGCCTCTGATGAGTGTGGCTGAAGACACCAGACCAAGGCTGCTGCCAAGACCACCTCAGCGTGTCGCCGTTGCCAGCCCTGCACCTTTCCCCTCAGTACAGCAGTACCCTGGGCAGCAGTGGAGACCAGCAATGGCTGAGCCCACAAAACCATGCCTGCTTTGTAAGAACCTAGGGCACTGGAGTAACCAGTGACCCCTGAAAAGGCAATTTGATGAATTCAGAAATAGCAGGGGAAAAGAACTACAAGCCCTCCCTGGGGGTCAACAACAACAAAAAAACTGAAAAGGGAGCGCCCGCCTGCCAGACGTGCAGACACAAAAAGAGCAGGCCAAGGGAATAAGGGTAGCAAAACCAATCAAGCGCGCAATAATATTAATGTTTGTGTAAGTGAAGCAGGTGCTTCAAAGACTATGTCTGCTGGTCTGTTGCAGTCGAGGCGGTCACGACATTAAAGCAGAGACCACAAGCACACTCAGTCTTAGTCTCAGTTTTCAACTGTTAGCACCATTTGCAACAGTTAGCAACCGTTGGCAACAGTTTGCAACACTTTATTAGTGAAAATGGCTGATACACTTTCCAGTTTTTTCCCCTCCAGTCGCAGAAGGCTCCCATCTTTCCTCTCTCAATCTCCTTGGTTCAGCTTCTTCCTCTTACTTCTTGCTCCTTTAGCCAACAGGCCTGCTGCTAGCCCCTTCCACAATTCCCCCTTTTTTGGTTTTGAACTGTAAATACAGTTGCTATGGATTTTTGCAGGGCCCTTTGCAAAAATCCAAGCAGAGAGGGGACACACAAAATCACAATCACAACCATCAACAGAATTCCCATTCTTAATGCAATCATTCCTGTCCTTCATCCATCTTTAATTACTGATATATGGTCTTAGCCAGTGTCCTCTGCACGTTCTGCTTCAGCTGCGGAACCATCGATCCTGTCCTTTCCCGCACGGTCTAGGTAAGGTTTGACACAGCGAGCAGGAACCCA
This sequence comes from Melospiza melodia melodia, assembly GCF_035770615.1. Classification (NCBI taxonomy): domain Eukaryota; kingdom Metazoa; phylum Chordata; class Aves; order Passeriformes; family Passerellidae; genus Melospiza; species Melospiza melodia. Next base: position 2,936,453 of record NW_026948800.1, read on the forward strand.
TCAAAGACCATTATCTGTCAAAACACAAGCATAACCCCTCCCCCAGGTTATCAATTCTTCTGGACTAGACCATATACCAGTAATCAAATCCTTGACCCACACCTTGACATTTCTATGGAAATGTGGTTGCTTAGAATTCAAAGAAGAAAAATGGCAAAAGATTGGAGATAACTGTGAGTCAGGTAGGGGACGCAAGAAGTTTAACACATAAACAGCTTTATCTAATCTCACTTGAGGTGACTCATGTTGCATTCCCCCTTTTTGTTTTTGAACCTGACATTTAAGAAGTCCGTGAGCTCTTTCAATAATTGCTTGGCCCGTGGGGACATGTGGAATACCTGTTGAATGTCCAATGCCCCAGGCACTAAGGAATGCTTGCATTTTCTGCGAAGCATATGCTGGGCCATTATCTGTTTTTACGTGACACGAAACACCTAAAATAGAAAAAGCATGATAAAAATGACGAATAGCATCTCGAGTTTTTTCTCCTGTGAATGCTGAAGCAACCATTACATGAGAAAAAGTATCAACTGTAACATGAACATACTTGAAGCGACCAAATTCTGGCATTTTTGTAACATCAGTTTGCCATTCTTCTAATGCAGAAAGACCTCTAGGGTTGGTACCATAATACTGAGTGACATGAGTCATATGGCAGTCAGGACAAGAGGAAAGAATAGATTTTGCCTTGGCAGTAGACAATTTGAATTGCTGCTGTAAAGCTTGAGCATTCTGATGAAAAAATTGATGGGATAAAATTACCTTCTGCAACACATTGGGTACAGTTTTGATTGCAGCAGCAGCTACTAAAGAGTCTACATAGGCATTGCCTTCAGCAAAAAATCCTGGCAATGATGTATGGCTGCGAATGTGCATGATGAAGTAAGGATGTTTTCGAGCACCAATAACTGTCCATAACTTCACTAATATGGTAAAAAATGGTTTCTCTTGAATATTATACAACACTGTTTGATCTAAATGCTTAACCAAATTGGCAACATAAACTGAATCAGTAACTATATTTACAGAACCAGGAAACAAAGTAAAAGCCAAAATACCAGCAGAAAGTTCAACCAGTTGAGGAGATCCTGCTGAATCACTGTCTGATATTCCCAGTGATCATCCTTTCTCCAAGCCACAGCTGCTTTTCTGGTTTTCCCAGACCCATCTGTAAAAACCGTTATACCTTACACTGGAACAGGAGAACAAATTTGCTTGCCTTCAAAAGGAATCTCTTTAGTCAGTGTTAGAACAGGATGAGAAGGCAAATGATATGAGATTTGGCCTGTAAAACAAGATAAGGCAGATTGCAATTCATGATTATTTTGAAAGCACCATTCAAAATACCACTGTGTAGAGGTATCACAATGGTCACAGGGTCCTGTCCTAAAATCTCATGACAACGCCTGCGGCCCTTGATGATAATATCTGCAAAAAGCTCATAAAGTCCTGGAGCTGTTTTCCAGGATCTGAAAGATAAAAATATCCATTCCAGAATATGCAATTGACCTTCCCAATTATCATTCCATTGACATAGTATTCCACATGGTATTTCACGGTCTTTCAAAATAAACAATTGAACACCAACAGAGGTATCTATCCTGTTAACAAATTTGTGTGCTAGGGCTAATTCAACTTCTTCCAAGGTCTTTTTTGCTGCTGAGGTCAGTTGCCTCTTATCAGTAGAGGAAGTGATGCCTGAAAGCAAATCAAACAATGGCTGCAACTGATGATTAGTTCTGCCTAAATATGATCGAATCCAACCTAATAAACCAACCAATTTCTGTACATCAGTAGCAGTTTTAACATCAATGTCTAGCTTTACAGGTTGAGGCATAACTTGAGTGTTGGTCACCAACATACCTAGGTATTTCCAAGGCATGTGTTCCTGCACTTTCTCTTGAGCAACGATCAGGCCAAAAGCTTTCAAATTTGTCACAGCACATTGTTTAAGAGCTGACAACTGTTGTTTGTTGTCAGATGCCAACAAGATATCATCCATGTAATGATAGCAGTAGCAGTTTTTAAATTGCTCCCGGACTTTTGACAAGGCCTGTGCCACAAACCATTGACAAATAGTTGGCAAATTTTTCATGCCTTGTGGGAGTACCTTCCACTGTTATCTTTTATCAGGTTCAGCATGATTTATAGAAGGCACCGTAAGAGCAAATTTTTCTTTGTCCTGCTCAGCCAATGGAATAGTGAAGAAACAATCTTTTAGATCAATGACAACTATTTGCCATTCCTGTGGAATCATCGTAGGTGTAGGAAGGCCTGGTTGTAAAGCTCCCATTGTTGCCATTACAGTATTTATCTGCTGTAAATCATGTAAAAGTCTCCATTTTCCCGATTTCTTTTTTATTACAAAAACAGGGGTGTTCCAGGGACTGAATGATTCCTCAATGTGTCCCGCTTGCAATTGTTCTGTAACTAATTCTTGCAGGGCAGTAAGCTTTTCAGTAGTCAGGGGCCACTGGTGAACCCAGACAGGCTTATCTGTCAACCATGTCAGGGGTACAACTGGACGTTCATTGCCCTGCAACACAGTGGCCCCCATTAAAAATCTGCAGTAATTTTGACACCCCATTGAGATAAACAATCTCGTCTCCACAAACTTTGAGGAGAATCGGCAACATAGGGTCTGATGTTAGCTTGTTGGCCATCAGGATGTTTCACATTAATTACAATGGCTGACAGGCCACCTGTTTTAGCACCACCTAATCCCAGGAGACCAAAACTTGTATGAGTGAGAGGCCACGATTGAGGCCAGCAAAGTCGCAAGAGTATTGTGACATCTGCTCCAGTATCAATCAAACCTGTTACTGATATAGTTCCTGGATGACATCCACTGGCGGTGAGAGTGCATGTCTTTTCTGGACGGCTCTCTGTTACTTTCTCCGTCCAGAACACTTGAGGTACTCCTGTCGATCCAAAGCTTCCGGTGCCTCGACTTCAGTCCACTGTATTTGGAACAGAACTCACAAAAGGTACAATTTGAGGAATGCAAGCTCCTTTCTGAATAGTGACAGGAGGATCATCAATGGATACCATGGCATGAATCTGCCCTAAATAATCAGTGTCAATAGGCCCTAGATGCACATGAATACCTCTAAGTGTAGTACTCGATCTCCCTATCAAAAATGCACTCAATCTCCATCCTATTGGACCATAGGCATCAAGGGGTACCTTACATATTTCTTTTGTTAAAATGGTTGCTGTGTCAGCGGTGGGTATATCAATGCCTGCGGACCCGCTTGTTGCCCCTGAGTATTGTTCGCAAATGGGTAGCTTTGCAGGGCTGGGAAGGCCCGCATTTGCTGTTGCGGTTGTTGGGGTATTTGTTTCCCCACACGCCCCTTTCCGGTCCTCTTTGGGTTTCCCGGCAATAGCTGACCATTTGCATGATATTTACTCCTGCATTGCTTAGCATAGTGCCCAGATTTAGCACAACGATTGCATACAACATCGCTGCTTGCACTTGGCCTAAATGTTGTTTTCTGGACAGTACACTGTGACTTAACATGCCCCTGTTGTCCACAATTATAACACTTTGCTGAAGGTCTTAGCACTGCAGCAAGAGCTGCCATTTTATGCTCAACTGAACCAACTTTTGAGCAAGCAGTAACCATTTCAGACAAGGTGGGTTCCCCAGGCAAAGTGTCAATAATCTTTCTGCAATCTGGGTTTGCATTTTCTTTAGCCAACTCTATGCACAATTTGTCTCGCAAAGTTTAATCATCTACCTGTTTCTCAATAGCAGCAGCAAGTTTTTCTGCAAACTGCAAAAATGGTTCTCTCATCCCTTGTTGTATAGTGATATATTTCTGTTTTGGAGCTGCCATTTCCATTTTTTTAGTTAAAGCACCCATACCAATTTGCTGAGCTTGTGCCAAAATCGAAGGATGCCACCTTGCCTGTAAATCTGGATTAGCAAAAGGCCCAGTGCCCAGTAGGGCATCAACACCCACAGCACGACGAGGGTCGTGTTGAGGCAACTGCATATTTGTTAAAGCGGTGCGCTCAGCCACTCGCCTCCAAGTTTCTTGAAATACACCATATTGTACTGGTTGGAATAGAATTGTAGCAAGATGAGTGATGTCATAAGGTGCAAGCAAATCTGCATTAATCACACGTATTAATTGCATTACCTCTGAGGAATTAATACCATACTGAGCTACTTTCGATTGGATGTCTTGCACAACCCTCCAGGCGAAGACGTGATGACTGTTGTTCTGTCTTGTTCCAGGAACTGCTTTGAAAACTGGAAAAGCCATAGGGTTATCACAAGCAACATTTGCATTGGCACTGCTCTCCTGAGGTACTCTTGGAGCATCTAACCTTTCTATTATGTCCCAATTATTTTCTTCAACTTCTTTCCTCCTAACAAATTCCCAGAACTCCTGAGGGTGTCGAGGAAGCACAGTTACTTGACATGGAGGCAAAGTCCATGGGGCAGTAAGGCTAGAGCTCTTAGGAGATGAAGGGACCAGAGCTCCTTGCCCCAGCTTAGATGTTACTGCGGGCGACTCATCACTTGACTCACTGTTGCTGTCACTGTCAAGTAACGGAGGATACGGCCTTGCAGATTGTTCAAGCCACTCAGAGGGAAGCGGGGGGGCGGACGGCTGGACCAGAGAGGAGGGAAGCGGGGGGGCAGATGGCTGGGTTTCTCTCTCTGCTAGAGACATTTCAGCTAACTGGCATAGCGGTGTAATATATACAGGCACCATCGTGAGCTGCTGCACAGGTGTGAGATAAGGAGGCTTAGGGGCCTGATAAGAAGAGGCTAGGGCAGATTGTCCAGAAGTTTTGGCAGCTTTCCCAGAAGCCTTGGCAACCAGCCCAGAAGCTCTGGTAGCCTTCCCATCAGAGCCCCCTTCTACCTCAGAGGGCCTCCCGTCAGGTTCTGTTATCAGGCCCGACTCTTCATCCGCATCTTGCTCCGTTTCTCTCTCTATTTTCCATTCCTTTAAAGCCTCAAAGAGCGAGTTCCAAGTAACTGCTAGATCAACAACTGTTTTATCTCCCGCTTGAATGACTTGCCAAAGTCTGTCCCCGACCTTTTTCCATGCCTTAACACTAAATGCTGTGTCAGGATCAGTGCCAATATTCTGTGATTTAGCCCACAGCATTATATTACGAAGTGCATAGTCTGACGTATAAATTCCCTTATTTCTTAACAAAATTTTCCATGCAGACAGAACATTTTCTTCCTCTTTAGATAAATTTTGTCCCATTATTACTAGTTGGTGGCTCACTTACTTCCAGGTGTCTTGATTTGAGAGAATCAGGTCCGGACCTCCCTGTGGCTTCCACCTGCCACTCTCAGCTGCACCAACGCCGCCTCCCCCACTACGTCCCAGTGGGTCACGTATGCCATTTGCTAGAACCCTCTGTTATGGTTTGGGCCTGGCAAAGCCAGAGCCCCCATGAGTACACCTTCTCCCCGGTGTCTGCTGCGAGATGTGACCAGGAATAAACAAAGCAGGCTCCAACTTCAACATACAGAAAAGTTTATTAACTAAGCTACACACAAACAATTACTAAACTACAAAACTACACACAAAAGAGGGAAAAAAAAACACGAGGAAAATGAAAACCTCACAAAAACACTCTCCCCCTCCTCCCCCCTAAATTCCCAATACAATACATCCTCCAAAATCACCAATTCTAGGTCCAATACCACCCCTTAAGATTGCTCAAACTTTCAACTCCTCAAGAGGAGAGGGAGTCCTTCCATGTGTCACGGTGGCCTCTTCCGTCCTTGTTCCGGTGCTCTCACCACCGAACAGGGATCAGGGCTGCTTCCAGGGTTGTCTTTTTTTAAGGATGCTTTGTCCAGTTCCAGAAAATCACAGTATCTCACCTTTTCACCTCTGGGACATCCGTCCCCCCCATATTTTATATACCCCCTGGGGCCGAGGGGTACCCACACTGAATCTTCTCTGGCACTAGGACATTTCTCCCCCTGGACTCAGTCTCTGTATCTCACGGAAACATAGCTCTGTCCATGGCTACACAAAAGAGTCCAACATAAAACGCCACTCCATCTTCTCCATTCTTTCAACATCTCTCACTCTCTCTCTCTGGTCCAGACCTCCATCACTCGTTCATTTCCTTTGTCCTCCTCCACTCTTATCACTCGTCTAGGAAGGGTTAATGTTCTGTAAGGCTTTCATTGTCCAAAAAGGGTTAAAAAACTCCTCCAGGCCTCCAGGCAGCTGGACTCCTGGCTGCACCCCCCCCCCCCCATCTCCTCAGCTGGGCTGCCTGCTGCCAGCACATATTTACTGAATTTCAAGGTAACACAGGCTGCACTCTCTCTCTCTCTCTCTCTCTCTCTCTGTCTCAAAAGGCGGGGGGGGGGGCAGGGGGGGGAATGGCTGTCCGATGTCTCTTGGGGCTTTCCACCCTTTCATCCTCCAAGGCCTCCTTACTCCCATCTCTGTCCAGGCCCAGGCCTACCTCATGGCTGCCCCTCCCCTGCCCAGCAGCAGCGGCTGGACAGGGGAGTGATCCGAACTCCGTCCCTCAAAGTCCCAAGAGAGCCTCCCAGGGCCAAAGCTCTGCTTTTAACCCCTGGGTGTTCTCGGAGGTGTGTCCTAAAAACCACTGGCTACCCCAGGTGCCAATATCAAAATCCAAGCACCCATTGGTTTGACCACAACATCCCAGAATTCCCACTTCTTCCTGGTCAAACCACCACACCCTGTATGGGCCCCCACCGACTATTTTCTTATCACATCGGCGGTCACCAAAATGTCGCAGTCGAGGTGGTCACGACATTAAAGCAGAGACCACAAGCACACTCAGTCTTAGTCTCAGTTGTCAACCGTTAGCACCGTTTGCCACCATTAGCAACCGTTGGCAACAGTTTGCAACACTTTATTAGTGAAAATGGCTGATACACTTTCCAGTTTTTTCCCCTCCAGTCGCAGAAGGCTCCCATCTTTCCTCTCTTGATCTCCTTGGTTCAACTTCTTCCTCTTACTTCTCGCTCCTTTAGCCAACAGGCCCGCTGCTAGCCCCTTCCACACTGGTCCACTGCTGAAAGTGAAAAAAAATTACCTTTGTTATGATTTAGGTGATCCTGTGTTAACCACGTCTTCTGTCAATGAGCCTTACAGGCTGCAGCTGACAGAGTCACTCCACCTGAAGGACACTGACTGGCATTTTGTCTCTGTAAATCCTGAACAGAAGGGAACTTGGAACCGAATTCGTTGTAAGTACATCGTCACTGGGGACACCAAACACACACCACAAGAGATTGAAATTGCTCGGGGAATGACAACATCAGATCCTGAGCAATTCGTTCTCGGCCTGCACTGTTTCCACCCACCCCTGTTTCTTCCCAAGGGACAAATTGTTGCACAAGCTATCCCTGTGCCATCTTTACCTGAAAATATCGAAAAACAAGGGCCCACAATCGCCCGGGTCCAAGCTATTGGGAAAGACAAACCCAAATTATGGTGTAATGTCAGTGGGGGTGGGGAGTCAAAACGCACTGAGATGCTTGTAGACACGGGTGCAGACTGCATAGTGATTCCAGTACAAGACTGGCCAGCACATTGGCCTTTGCAAAATGTTGCTGGTCACCTTCGAGGTGTAGGAGGCCTGCAATTGGCAAGACAATCCAAAAACATTATTCAAATTGAGGGACCAAACAGACAATTGGAAAATATCCGTCCATTTGTGTTAGATTATTCGGAACCTTTTTTAGGGAGAGATTTAATGGCCCAGTGGGGTGTCACAATTGATATTCCAGACTCTCCACAGCATTTTTGTGCAGCAGTCATTGAACAACAGCGCCCCACCCAAAAACTGAAGTGGAAAACAGACAAACCAGTTGACGTGAAACAGTGGCCGCTCAGTAAACAAAAAATAAAGGTGCTTGAGGTACTAGTGGAAGAGCAACTAAAAAAGTGCCACATTGTGGAGACCATGTCCCCATGGAACACTCCAGTGTTTGTCATCCAAAAAGCTGACAAAAACAGAAGGCGACTTCTTCATGACCTCTGACAAATTAATAATGTAATTGAAGATATGGGTTCTCCCCAACCTGATATGCCATCCCCAACAATGCTTCCCCAAGATTAGATTTAGCTGTTATTGATAATAAAGACTGCTTTTTCCAAATCCCCTTGCACCCTGACAATGCACCGCGTGTTGCATTCTCGGTCCCTTCCATCAACATGGAAGCCCCTATGAAAAGGTACCATTGGACCGTTCTTCCTCAAGGATTGAAGGTATCTCCAGCTCTCTGCCAGTGGTATGTCTCTTCCCTGCTTTCCCCAGTGCGTGCAGCCGCAGAGAAGGCCATCATCTATCATTACATGGATGATATCCTCGTGTGTGCCCCCAATGATGATTTACTCACCCATGCGCTTGACCTAACAATCGATGCATTGATTGTTGCAGGGTTCGAGCTCCAAGAAAAGAAAATTCAAAAGATGCCACCTTGGAAGTATTTGGGCTTAGAAATTGGAAATAGGACCATTGTTCCTCAAAAACTAGAAATCAATCCAAGGATCAAGACCCTTGTGGATGTCCACAAGTTGTGTGGGTCTTTGAATTGGGTAAGGCCATGGCTCGGTCTGACTAATGAAGACCTTGCCCCTCTTTTCAATTTATTGAAAGGGGGAGAGGACCTAGGTGCTCCTAGGTCTATTACCCCAGAGGCACGGAAAGCTCTAGAAAAGGTTCAGATTGCAATGTCCACAAGACAGGCCAACCGATGCTGGCCTGACCTGCCATTCAAATTTATCATCCTAGGTAAGTTTCCACACCTCCATGGAATTATTTTCCAGTGGGAGGAAAAACAAACACCTAAGGCAAAGGACACACCAAAAAAGGACCAGGACCAGAGGGACTCTCTCTTGATCATAGAATGGGTTTTCCTCAGTCATAAAAGGTCCAAGAGATTGACAAAACCTCAGGAGCTGGTAGCAGAACTGATCCGGAAAGCAAGGACCCGGATCAGGGAGTTAGCAGGATGTGATTTTAAGTGCATTCACATTCCAGTTGAGTTAAAATCGGGTCAAAATACTATGAAAATACTGGAACAATTGTTTCAAGAAAATGAAGTGTTGCAGTTCACTCTGGATTCCTACTCAGGACAAATTTTGGTAGCGTGGCCCGCTCACAAGTTGTTCAAACAAGATTCTCAATTCACTTTGAAATTGAGAAGTGCTCTAAGTAGGAGACCTTTAAAAAAGGCTCTGACTGTCTTTACAGATGCGTCCAGGAGGTCCCACAAGTCCGTTATGACTTGGAAGGATCCTCAAACCCAGCAGTGGGAGACAGACATTGCTGAGGTGGAAGGTTCACCTCAGGTTGCTGAATTGGCTGCGATTGTTAGGGCTTTAGAAAGGTTCTCAGAACCATTTAATCTGATTACAGACTCTGCATACGTGGCAGGAGTAGTATCCAGGGCAGATCAAGCAATACTGCAAGAAGTGTCTAACATCACACTTTTTGAATTGCTCTCAAAACTGGTAAAGTTAGTCACTCACCGAGAGCAACCCTTTTATGTGATGCATGTCAGGTCACACACTGACTTGCCAGGGTTTATCGCTGAAGGCAACAGAAGGGCAGATGCTCTTGCTGCACCTGCAGTGATGGCCACTCTCCCAAATGTTTTTGAACAGGCAAAAATCAGCCACCAGCTTTTCCACCAAAATGCACCTGGCCTGGTTCGTCAGTTTAACATCACTCGAGAACAGGCCAAAGCGATTGTGACCACATGCCCAAATTGCCAACAACATGCACTCCCTACAGTGAGTACGGGAGCAAACCCAAGGGGACTGAACTGTTGTGAACTGTGGCAAACAGATGTAACACACATACAGTCTTTTGGACGGCAGAAATATGTTCACGTTAGTGTAGATACCTTTTCTGGAGCGGTCTATGCTTCTGCCCACACAGGAGAATCATCTATTGATGCTATTAAGCACCTCTTACAGGCTTTTTCTTTCATGGGCATCCCCAAGGAGCTGAAAACTGATAATGAGCCTGTTTATAAATCCAAGGAATTCGGGAGCTTCCTGCAGCAATGGGGAGTAGAGCACAAAACTGGCATCCCCTACTCCCCTACAGGTCAAGCCATTGTGAGAAAGAACTCACCGTGATATTAAAAGAGTCCTGGACCAGCAACAACAGGTTCTGAAGGTGGAACCTCCCCACATCCGATTATCCAGGGTGCTATTCACAATCAATTTTCTGAATTGTTCTTTTGACAGCCTGAACCCACCCATCCTACACCACTTTGGGGGGAGCAGTCATAGGTTGATGAAAGAAAAACCTCCAGTTTTAGTAAAGGACCCTGAGACTTGGAAAACAGTGGGACCTTACAAATTGGTTACTTGGGGACGTTGATACGCCTGTGTGTCCACCCCCTCTAGTTTAAGGTGGGTTCCTTCCAAATGGGTAAAGCCCTATGTTCCCAAAGTCTCAGAGAAATCTACAGAAGCACCCCAGGTTGCTCATGCTGCCTGGAGAAGGAAACGTTGCACGCGTTCTCTGGAGGAAATTCTATTTAAGCCTCCTATCTGGAATAGTTTGTAATATATGTTTGTCTCAAGTTCCTTGTACCAGTTTAGATCCCGCTGTTCATGTGTAGCCTCGAGACGCCATGAGACCTTGCCTGCTTCTCGTCCTACTCGTGATCATCCCACCTGCGATCTCCTGCATAGTGCCGCAGCCCAAACCACATATGGACTACCTTGACAAAGGTTCTCGGACATCAACAGAGAAACTGACAACTGGCTGAATGGACTGTTCAAAGGCTGGGGACTCTCGGGCTGGTTGGGATCTATTCTGAAAACTGTGTTTTTAGTGCTGTTTATTTTAGTTATAGTTATTGTAGTTGTAACCATTGTTTTTGGACTAATCAAACGCATGGTTCTCAAGTTAATTTCAAGCTCATACCGCCCTCCTGAGGTCTACCATTTGGAAACCCTCAGTGCTCCAATGGATGACCTGGAAGCCTCAGTGGAAAACACTGACCCTCTTGTAGAGGAAGAACCGATTTACCAACTATGGTTTGGCAAGCATTCCGCATCACAAAACCAGTCCTCTTCTTTTTAAACGAAACTAGAGGGAGATGTTGCAGTGTATTGTAATGTCCTGTTTTAAACTTCCGGGTCCCTTCCCAGGTGTGCCTATACCTCTCTCCCTTCCCCCTTGCCCCCTTGCTGAGTGAGTCCTGTCAATCAGGCTTAACATTCCAGCAAGGTCGTCGTGTGGTTGGTCAAGTTCAAAAGATGCCCTATGCCCAGAGGTCATTGGCCTGTCTAGGTGTCATCCTCCCCTGAGACCATGCCCCTCCAACCTGGTTGGTAGCTCACCTGCCCCTTCCCTCCCCCTCCCCCGGGAGCTTTAAAAGGTAATCAGACCATGTGCTCGGGATTCTGTTGGAGCTGTTACTGACATTCAGACCTCTGTGACCACGGAATAAAGCCCTGGATATACCCCTCCGGCAGAATCCGTCTCCTTTTCCTCCTCACCATCGCCGGAAGCCTTCCCCTCCGTAGGTAAACGGAGTTCCTACCAAGCCTGGACTTGTTTCAGCTGCCCAGCTGCAACCAGGAGCAAGCTAAAGGTATCTCTGGGGTGGTACACCACAGTTGCCGCCTTTGGCCCAGCAGCAAGGGTCAGACTGGCCCAAGCACAATCTACCTGGTAATATTGGGATTCCTATTCCAATACTGAAGAAACTGGACATTTTTGTTATCTTTAGGGGCCCATTGGTGCACCCCAGAGCAGCATTTGCTTGTGGATAACAGAGAGTGTGGAATCTCCCTGAGTGTCCAACAGCTCCATGGGATTGTTCCCTGCCTGCTGGGCAGCAAAACAGCCCCTAATGAAGCTTTTACTTGGGCCATATTTAGGAACTCTCTCCATTTTGCTGAAATCCATCCCACCCTGAAATTTGACTGACTTCCCATGGAGGAAGAGAAGAAGCTCTGTCCATCCTTGGGACAGTGCACAGGAATCTGTGGAAATGCCCGTGTGTGCCTCAGGGTCTGATTCCCTGGTAAATCCACTCCAGCCTGCCCTGAATTCCCTTGCCTGGGCACTCCCTGCTCCTGCTGTGACACCCCTGTTCCCCAGCCCCTCGTGTGCAGCCCCCGCTTAGTATTTCCACACTTTTCCCTCTCTTCTGCTGTGCACATCCAGGATCCAAACATTCTTTCCATGAGGTTCCTAAGGGCTGACAGGTTTTGTTCAAGAAGAAGGGTCCACGTCAGGATGTTGAACAGATTGTTGTTGTCTCAGCAGTAGTTTTGTGGTTTTCTCAGACCCTTGGGCAAAGGGACAAAATAATCAATTGCTGCATTTCCAGACTGGTTCCCTCACAGCTGCCCTTGCAGGGGGAGTTTCCAGCCAGCCCTGTTCTGAAAACCACCAAAGACCCCCACAGAGCCACTGCTTGAGCTCCCTTTGTGGTTTTGTGCTTCTTGCAGGGCTGAGCAAACCACAGGCAGGCCTTTTTCCACCCACAGAATTCTCACTTTTGCAGCAGCTCTAAAGCTGCTAGAATCAAAGCAAAGGGGGCAGGGGGGACCCGCAGGTCCTGGCTTCCACCTGGGGCTGGCCAGAGCCGGGCTGGACAATGGCCATCCCTGTGCAGTGGGGCTGGGCCATGGCGGGGCCTGACCCTTGCATTGACAGGGGACCCCAGGATGTGCCACCCTTGGGACAGGCAGCCAACCAGGAATGTGCAGGGACATTTCTGGAACTGCCACTCCCCGGGACAGGACCCCCCATGCCAGGATGTGTCACCCCCTGGGACTGGATGCGCCCAGGACAGGAACCCCTTGGATGTGGTCCCCCAGGACTGAACCGCCCCTTTCCCATCTGACTCTCAGCACAAACGGACTCTTCCTTCTAGTCCAGGGCAAAGATAGTGAAAGTGATGAGGGGGCGCAGCCCAACACCTCCATCCCCCACAGCCTCCCTACCCTTCCCAGCACACCCCACTGCCCTCGCTCCCCCAACCCTTTCCCTGCTCAGGTGCTCTCCAGGATTGCTGAGTCATGAACTGGGGGTGAGGGGACATGGCACAAAAGTGAGGAAATTATTGAAAAAAGAGAAATAAAGACATGAAAAAGTGAAGGGCAAGGGCGGCCACAGAGGCAGAGCTACCAAGGACCCTCATGCCCAGGAAATGAGCAACCCAGGGTCACCCCAAAATCTGAGGCACCCAGGAGGGGAGCTGAGGCCCCTGGGCCTGATGAGCCACTGCCCATCCCTAGGAACCTCCATTCCCCTGAAAATCAAATCATGGGACCTCCCTTCCTTATATTCCTCCCTGTCATCCCCATCCCAGTACAGACATTCGCCAGGATCTCCATGGCCCAGGGCCCCCATTCCAAAGGAACCCTCTTCTGTTCATTCCATCCCCTGAAATCTTCCTTTCCCAAGAACCTTGATACTCTCAGGAACCCCTCTTCCCACAGGAACCCCCATTCCGCCAGAATCCCCATCCCGTGACCCCAAATCCCTTGAGCCCACATTCCCCTGCGACTCACATCCCTGTGTCCCCCCAGCCCTGGGCATCCCCATTCCCACGGACCCCATCCCTAGGATCTCCCATTTCCATGGACACCCATACCCAGGTCCCCAAACGAACTGAGGCCCCCCACTCCTGGGAACGCCATATCCCACTATGTCCACCCAGCCTTGTCCCCAGCATGTGACAAGCTTGTGGCCACCCTGCCCCCACTCTAGGGCCACCTACGCATGAGGACAAAATGTGACCTCGCTTCCTTCCCCTTTGGGCAAAGAGCCATCAGCCAGGGGAGTGGTGGCCACAGCAGCAAGTGACAGCCAGTGCACATGGCTGGGGACACCGGGGTGACTGGGAAGGTGGTGCTTCTCCTGTGGGGTGAGTGCCCTGGGCAGGGGCCTGACACCCCAGGAATGGGGAGAGGAGGGGTCACAGTGGGGCTGTGCGGTCCCCTGAGATCCCCAATTCCAGCAGAGCCAGTCCTTGTTACCCAAGTGGCCTTGGTGGGACTGGGCATATAGGGTAGCTTTGGGGACAGGGAGAGGGGGGCAGGAATTCAGGGATGGGGATGTGGGGACGGGAATGTGGGGACTGGTACCTTTGGGCTCAGGGAGCTCTGGGGATGGGGACAAGGGAAATGGGATGCAGGAACAGAAGGGGACAAGAATGGTGAGGATGTGGCCATGGGGATGGGATCATGGGGATGGGATCATGAGCTGGTGGGGGTAACCTGGGCCAGCATGGGCTGTGTCCATTGTGTCCTTGTACCCAGGGTGTTCACAGTGTCCCCATGTTCTGCCTCAGCCCCAAGTGGCCTCGGTCTCCCTGTTCCCAAGGTGTCTGTGCCACAGGGATATGGTGCATGGGTGGCTGTGACACAGACATGTCCGCTGACCATCCAATTCTTTTGTGGCCACCCAGACACATTTTCTAACAAGAACTGCTGTCCCCATGGGCACAGTTTGGGGACACCCCCCCCCCACCCTATACTCCAGGTGCTGCTACCCCTGCAGGGCCACCCGCACCCACCCTACTCCCTTCTCCCTTCCAGCCCAGACCCTAGGCCTCGCTGGTGAGTCCTCGTGGGATGCCATGGCCCCACCCTGCTCTCCCCAGCCCCACACTGGCCCTGGCAGGCTGGTGTCCCCTGTCACCTGCAGGTGTCCAGACCATGCAGATCCTGGTGGAGCCCCCCTGGAGGCCAGCGGTGCTGTGGGACCGTGTGACACTGACTTGCCCGGGCTCAGGGACCGCCGGTGCCACCACCTGGTATAAGGATGGGCAGCTCTGGTGGCAGGAGGGACCGGATAACTTCACTGCCATCGAGAGAGGCACCTACATGTGTCACAGACCCGGCACTGGGCTCAGCCCCCCTGTAGTGGTCTCAGATGGTGAGTGGGGATGTTAAATGATCAGGATGACCCCTGACAAGTCAGAGTGGACTCCACTCCTTTGGTGGCATCACAACCCTTGTGTGGCAAGAGCCTTAGCCCTGCACACAGGGACACCCCAATGCACCCAGATGTTCTCAGGGTCACAGGGACCACCTCGGACCTGTCTTGAGCCCCTTGGTGAGAGGGGATCCTCCTGTCTCTCAGATTTGCTGGTGCTGCAGGTGCCAGCAGGGGTGCTGCTGGAGGGGGACACGATGACACTGCGCTGTCGGTGCGGCCATTGGAACCACATTGTCACCAGGGTGCAATTTTACCAGGACGAGAAGGAAGTGAGGGGGTTCATCAACAGGACCGAGCTGTCCCTATTTCCCCTGCAGCTGCACCACAGTGGCCACTATAGCTGCGGGGGCTTGGTGGGATCCTGGCAGTCACGATCAGCAGCAGTGACAGTGAAAGTGTATGGTGAGCACTTCCATGGCTGGAACTCCAGTCTCCTGACACCCCCAATGACCCTTCCCAGCAGACTCAGAGTCACAGTCCTCACCTCCTCTCTCCTGCCCTGAGCTCTAAGCTCTACCTGGTGCCACTGCTGCGGGGACCCCTGAACCCACCATGGAGTCCCTCCTGACTCTCAGCTGCATCAGCACCCCCAGCCCCCTGCGGCCCTGAGCCCCCCTCCTGCCCATCTTCTACAGGGATGGGCAGGTTGTGGCGGGCCCACAGGGGTCCCGCAGCTGCTGGTGCCCGCCATGGGGGTCTCCCACTCAGGGAATTACAGCTGCCAGGTGCGCTCATACAGGGGGGCTGTGAAGAAGAGCAGCACCTGGCTCCGTGTCACGGTGCACAGTGAGTGCGGGGATGGGTACAGGGAGCCTCCTGGGGTCCTCTGCCTGGGGACCTCCATGTCCCCCAGACACATTTCTTGGGTCCTTCCATCACTCTATGTGTCCCCTCACCCTTCCGTGGCGTGACACCATCCTCAACATCCCCCACCATACCCATCCCTGCCCATTCCCACGCCCCCACTTCAGCTGCCTTCCCTTCCCTGTGGCCTCAGCCCTGTCTCTGTCCCCACAGTGCCTGTGGACAATGTCACCATCACCCCCAGTGTCCTGGAGGTGACTCCACAAGATAAAGGGACACACAGGGAAACAGGTGGGGTCCCTGAGGTTCGCAAGGGAGTGCAGGATGCCTGCGGTGATGGGCGATCCTGATGTGTGCCCCTCTGTTTCTTGCAGTGGCCGCAGGGATTGGTGGAGCCCTTTTGTTCCTGTTCCTGCTCGTGGGTATCATTGTGGCCTGTCACCGATGGCACCGTGTGGGTGGGTGACAATGGGGGGACAGGGCACATGGAGAGAGGTGGGAAGGATGCCAGAGAAGGGGGGCCATAGGGCAGCACCCATAGCCCCTGACCTGGCAGAGGCTGAGACCCCAATGACCATGGCTCAGAGACCTGGGGAGCTGTTGGAGGGTCATGCAGGGATTTTGGAGGTCCTATCAGGCATTCCCCTCCCTGTCAGGCTCAGGGTTCTGGGAGTTCAAGGTGTTGGTATAAGTAGGATGGTTCAAAGATATTGGGGACACATCAGGGATACTGGGGGGGCATCAGGGATACTCGTGGGGCCTGGGTAGAATTGTGTGTCTGGTGGTGGTTCAGCATTCCCTAGGGTGGATGGGGCCCCCTGGGTCTCCAGTCACCTTACCAGCTTTCGTTTGCAGATGCCAGGAAGTACCAGGAAAGGTGAGTGCCGCCTCCAGCCATGATACACCTTTTACCCAAACCCCCAGCACCTCCCATCCCCTTCCAAACACCCCCTTATTCCAACAGGGCCCCCCAAGACCCCCTAGCACCCTTGGTGGAGGATCCTCAGGCGACGTACATGGAGCTGCAAAGGCAACCGTTGGAACCCAGTGACATCTATGACAATCTATACCAAAAGTTGTGATGCTCTGGCAAGCGGGAGGCACTGGGTGACTCTGAGAGTGCTCCCTCCATGCCTCCTGTGGTTGCCCATCCTTCCAAGGGAGGTGGTCATGTGTCAGGGGAAGGCTATACAGGGCACCCTGTGCTCCCCATTTCCTCTCCCTGTACCCACAAGGGCTCCCCCATCCCTTTGCTCGTTCCTGCAGGGGTTCCCCAGCCCCATTCAAGTGCCCAAGTACCCTCAGGGCCTGCCCCATTCTCTCCCCATAGTGCTTGCAGTACACTCAGGGCTTCCCCATTCCCCCTCCCACTACCCCTGTCCCATCCCGCTGTAAAAGGTGGAGTCGGGGAGGATTCTTTATGAAAGGTTTCTCAGATGAAAATGAAGCACAAACACAGCAATATTATATCTGAGAACTGTTTATTGATAAAGGAGAAGAAGCATTCGTACTGAAGGGGGAGAGAAGGGAGTAGAACGGGAAAAGGATAGAGAGAGAAACAGAAGACAGGGACAGTGTTACCGCAAGGAGCCCAGGTGCTCTGTGGGCATCAGCTCAGCAGATGGAGTGTGTGTGCTGCAAGCCAGGGTGAGCCCACATGGCGTTTGTGAGTGGCTGGGCGTGATTTCCAAGGATGGCACCTGCGTGTCTCTGGCACGGGCGAGCGATGGCTGCAGGCTGGCTGCTGCGGGCTGGCTGCGGGCTGGTGCTGCGGCACTGGTGGCTCTGGGCTGGCTGTGGGGGCTGGGGCTGCGGTGGGCAGGTGAAGCAGGCTCGGTGCTGTGGGCAGCATGGGAAACATGGCAGAGGCGGTAGGTGGGTGCAGGCAGCATCCATTCCATTGAGGAGGCAATGAAGGAACGTCCAGGACAAGCAGGAATGAGCTGCCTCATGAAAGCAGCGAAGCAGGGAAGAACGGGTGCGGACAGGGAAGAAGGACCATCCAGAGGAAAAGTTGAGGGGGGGATTGTCAGTGATATTTTTGCCTGACGTCTGGGAGGAATGATGCATTTGACTGCAGCGAGGTTGGCAGAAGGGCGGCCAACACCCAACTGCAAATGTGTGAGCACCCCTCGGCATCAGAAGGCTTCAGGCTGTGCTCACAGAGGACGGAATTGCTGCTGACCGACGAGAGTAAAGAGTCCGGACACTCACTGGGGAATTGTCAGATTTATTGTAGCAACCAGGGAGTGACAAGACACCCAGATGTGGAATCTAACGTGTCTGCCAGTGAGTGACGTCGAACTAAGGTTGCAACAGGGTTATAAAGGGGGGAGGAATTCAAGGGAGGGGTTTAAAAGGAACCAATAGGGGAAGGCAAGGGAGTGGACTTAGGATAACTGACATGAGGGAAAAACCAATAGAAAGAATGTAAAGGAGGGGACCCGGAGCCACAGCCATTTAAGTCTCCCTAAGCACAGAAGATTCTGGCAAACTAGGAGGAGTGGGGAGTGATTGACTGGGCCCAGGGAAGAGAACAAATTCACATGTAAGGAAGCACAGGGGAGGGGAAATTATATAACAGAGAGGATTGACATAAACTGTGGCGGGAGTAACCAAGGTAACCAAATAATTGACAATACTATGGTGGGAAGAAATGGTGAGGGCAGAACCATTACAGAAAATGGGGGAGTGATACAGAAAATAGGGGAGTAATTAAATAAACTAACAGAATACACTACAACATCTGACTCCATCTTTCCAAATGCTAATTAATTACTTTTTTATACTGTATTATTCTATATTATATTACATTACATCTAAACTGAATCTGCCAAGCACTCAACTGCACTCCACTGCACACAATCTCATGACTGTCAGCCAACAGTCCTGACACACACACACACCTGGATTCAATTGGTCAGTGAATCAAAACACTGACGCCAGAATCCAATCACCAATTCCCTTCAGGTAAAGAATCTTCCACAATGCATTCCACTTGTGAAAAACACAGGAGCTGTAAATGAGATGAGAATTGTTTGGGTCATTCTTTGCTTCTCTCACTGCTTCTCACAGGTTCAGAGAATGTGAATTCCATAGGGGAGGAGGGCCAAGCTGCCCCTCTGAGTGAGCCCCAGATCCCTCCAAGAAACTCAAAGCAAAACACTCCTGTTGTGTCACAGTTTGCTGCTCTTATTTGCAAAGGCTTCTCCCACAGCCCCCTTTCCTGGGTATTTTTTCACAGACATTTTTCCTCGGCATCTGTCCCACCAGTCAGTGGGGGTCACTCACAGCCCCATCACTGCAGCTTTCTCTCCCCTGCTTCTCTGTTGCATGAAGCCTCACCGGGGACAGGGTTCCCAGCACATGTACAACCCACAGAGTCATTTTTCACCTCATGTGTAGCATATGTTGAGACATAAATCAAATTCAGATTTGTTTCTCTTAACCCCCATGTGCTTAGTGGCTCTGCAGTCCCCCTCCCAGTGCTCCCACTAAAGTGGCTTACTGGTGCCTGTCCCAGTTCCAAGGGGGCACAGGACTTGGTTCCCTGCTCCTGGGACAAAAATGCAGCTCCTTGTTTAACCTGGCAGAAATGGTGTTTCTTTGTTCAGCTCTGTCAAGGAAGCTGAACAAGGTGGGAACCTCCCTTGCAATGGAAAATACGACCCCCTTCTCTCTGAACTATTATAACTTTGAAATTATGGGAATTCTAGGCAAAGATGTGGGAACAGGAGTAACAGCTCTTCACTGGTATGTATTGTGAGAATCAAGTTAATGGAAGTTGACTTTCACATGATATTATACAAATTGATATTACACTATTGATTATTTGGTTGATTAAATATTGTGATGTCTTTGGGACAGTGATGTGTATTGTGGAGTGGCTGGTGTTGTTGGGGTGGCCATCCAAGGGTGGGGCCCAGCCATGGCCCAGCCCCACTGCACAGGGATGGCCATTGCCCAGCCCTGCTCTGGCCAGCCCCAGGTGGCAGGCAGCACCTGAAGGTCCCTCCTGCCCCCTTGGCTTTGATTCTGGCAGCTTTAGAGCTGGATGGGAAATTGAAGAGAGCCATTCCCAGCAGCATTGCAGGAGCAACTTCCTCTGATAAATCCCTTTTTTGGGAATGTGGAAGGGGCTCTACCCAGAGCAGGAGGTTCTGGCATTTCCCAATACAGGATGGAATAGCCTCTTTTTCCTTTATTCAATGGGAAATTACCATGTGAAAAGCTTTGGATTCAGTGGGTGGAAGGTGGAGGTTGGATTTCTCATGGAATTCCTCTCCCACCCCTTTTCCAGGGAGCTGGAAAGAAACTCCTCAGCCCCGTGCAATCTTCCCTGGATATAATGGAGGCAGTGTGGAAAACATCTCATCCACCAGCTAGGCCAGGATCTGGAATTCTTCTATTGGAAACAACAGAGCTGCTGGCAAAGGCTGGGACATCCTGGAATCTGGGAATCTTCCATTGGGAAGAGCAGAGCTGCTGGCATAGCATGAGGATGAAGAAGAATTCCCATCAAGCCAAGACAGATAAGCAAAGGCCCCATGACACAAAAAACATTCCCAGGTTCCTGTTCTGGCAGGGATTGAGTCATTTTCCACCAGGATTTGGGAAAATTCCCTGACTTTGCGTCTGTCAGGGGAATTCACTGTGAGGAACAGGGCAAGGAGCATCCTGGAGTTGGAGACCCCTGGGAATGGATGAGGTGCATGAAGGATCCGAGAAATTCCTCGGAAGGGAGGGAAGGGAAGGAGAGGGAAGGGAAAAGGGGTGAAAGGGGGAGGAAAAGGGGAAAAGGGGAAAGAAAAGAATAGGAAGAGGAATCAGCTGGTGATCAAAGGGATTTTAGCTTCCACTTCCAATCCATTTCCTAAATTTTCCAAGGTTAAAGACCCCTCAGAGCCTCTGGACAAGGAAATTCCCACTGCCTGTTCCTGGGGTGAATTCCCAGCAGCGCCTTTGGTGAGCAGAATACCGGGAATCCGCCAAGCCAGCAGCTCCCACTGCAGTGTAGAGACCATTCCAGACCTTTCCAAGGCAGAGCTGGTTTCTTCCATCCCACAAAATGGAAACTGAGCCCACAGAGAGAGGGATAGTCCAACCTCCTGAGGGAAAAGCCTTTGGCCTCACCCATGAATGTTGGGAAGATGCCAATTCCGGAGGTTATTCCATCAAAACTTGACACCTTCCCAGTGCTACACCTGTTCCAGAGGTGTCCCTGCAGCAGGAATAAGTCTGGTGGGATCCAGGATGCCCCAGCCCTGCCCACCCCACCTAAATCCAGCCATTTTCCCACTCAGCATTAGGGATAAATCCCTTTTTCCTCCATTCTGTCTTTCCTCAAACAGCTCCAGAGCTTCTCTTCCTGGTGGTTTGGTGATGATCGACATTCTGGGCATGACTCAAGAGGTCAATTAGCTCCCATTGTCTTTTCCTGTAGATTCCAGAGTATTCCAGAGCCTGGGAAGACACAGGGAGGAGCTGGATGCTGGATCAGGGAGGGAAGGATGGAAAAAAGACCTGGAGCATCCGTTGGTGTCAGATAAGGATGGGGAAGAGTGGGCTTTTCATGGAAAACACACTTGGATGGGTAATCTCCAGGGTTTTCCAGGATAGGGATGAGCTGTGGAGGACCAGAGCCACAGGTGAGTGTCCACATCCCAAATATCCCCATAAATCTCAGCAGGAATCCCTCAGGAGCAGAAGAACCTCCTTGCTTCAGGCTCTTCCTCCCCAAAAATTCTCCTCCTTGGGGCCAGTCTGCTGGGAATTCCAGGAAGTGGGAAGGAAATCCTGCACAGAATCAACACCCTGAACATCCCAAATCCACCCAGGCAGCTCCTTCCAGAGCTCCAGGGCCTGGATTTTGGGCAGTTCCCTCTGGAGGAACCGAGAGGGCCGGGAGAGCGGATTTCCCACCCCAATCCCACTGCTCCTGTGAAAAGGAGGGAAATCAGAGCTATTTTGGGATTCCTGGGTTATTTTTTCCTCCTCCAGGAATTCCAGGAGTTGGGACTTTCACAGAGCTGAGGAAAATGAGGGGGCTTTCATGCTGCCACAACAGGGATGGGACTCGGGAATTTTGGGTTGTTTGCTGCAGAAAAAGATTGGAATGCCAGGCTATGGGAATTGGGTAGTCTTGGAATATTGAAAAATAGGGATATTAGAATATGGGGACATTGAATTATGGGAATATTGGTATATTGGAATATAGGGAAATAGGAATACGGCAGTGTTGGAATACTGGGATATTGAAAAAGTAAAATATTGGAATATCAAAATACTGGAATATTGAAATATTGGAAGGCAGGATTACTAAAAAAACCTGAATTATAGGAATATTAAAATATTGGAATAATGAAATATTGGTACACAGGAATATTGAAATATAGGAATGTTGAAATACTGGAATGCCAGGCTATTGGAATATTGAAATATTGAAATATTGGAAAACAGAGCTGTTGGAAAATTGAAACACTGGAATGCAGGAACAGTGGATTATGGAAATATTGGGATACAGAAATACTGGTGGAATATTGAATAATGGCATACATAAATGCTGGAATAGGGCAAGAGCCAACCTGGCAGCCCTTCGGGACACAGGGACAAATTAAAGCCACCTCTCCCAGGAAATAAGTCGATAAACCAAGAGGAAATTCCCAATCCTTCCATCTCCCATAGGGATACCAGGATTGGGAGACCACAAGCAAACCCCGTTCATCAACCATCATTAACCCCAGGGCTTAATTATTTCACACATCATCCCCCAGTCATTACCTGGGACCGGCCACTGGATCCCAAAATTGCAGCACCAAGCTCCATACCTCTCTCTCATGCCAAACACAGCTTTTTTAATGTTCCCCAAAACACTCAAAAATGAGGGAAAATTTCATCCCAGCACCCACAAAACACCCCTCAGCCTGGGAATGCTGGTCCCCCAGTTGGCACATCCAGGTACAGAATTTCTCCTTCTCCCAATACTTCTTCTGCATGGAAAAATCAAAGAATTGGGAATTTGGGTCAGCTGGGACAGAGCCAAATCCCAGCTGGGATTTCTGTGGTATTCGCTGGCCACAGGCAGGTCCTGACAGCTCCTCACACCCCTTGGAATTCCAGAGCTGGCAGCAAAACATTCCTGCAGTTTGGAAACCCCTGGAATTAATCAGTAATTGGACTTAACTGACCCAGAGCAAAGTGCGACGGTGCGAGGATCTGGAGGGATCCCTGAAAACCAACCCCCATGCTGGGGTTTGCGGGATTTTAGCCACAAAGTTTAAGGACTTTCTTTGGGAAAAGGAAGATGAGTTTCCACACAGCAGGAATATTCCCATGGGAAGGTGTTTTCTGGGGCAAAGTTACAATTTTGTGTGATAAAAAGCAGCAGATGGAGAACACGAGAGCCAGGAATGGGAAGGAAGTGTCTGCAGGTTGGAATCCAAGGGGTTTATCCCTAAAAATGCTCCTTTGCCCTCCCCAGGATGGTCCTCACACTGAAATCTGAGGGGTTTATCCCCAAAAATTCTCCCTGCCCTTCATAGGAATCTCCATGTTGAAATCCAAAGGGAAGGCACACCCTCCCCAGGTGGGTCCCCATGTTGGAATCCAAGTGTTCCCCCTTGAGTAGCTCCTGTAAGACACCGCCCCAAAACCCCCAGCAAAGTTTGGGGGGCTCCGTCTGGGTTCAGCCCCCCCCTTAGGACCCCCAGATTCCCTGCAAGGGCTGTAGGCTCATGACAGCTTCAGCAAGGCACCTTCAGCCCCCTCAAGACCCCCCTTTCAGAGATCCTTAACCTCACCAAGGGAACTTCTGCCCCCTTGGTGCCTCCTCAGGACCCCCAGATCCCCTTCAAGGGCCAGGGGTCTCAACCTATTCTCATGTCACCCTCACTAAGGAACCCTCAGGACTCCCCCAAATTCCTACCAAGGGTTGGGGGCTCCGCCTCCTCCTCAGTCATACACTCACCAGGAGACCCTCAGAGCTCCCAACACCCCCAAACCTCACCAAAGGGCCCTCAGCCCCCTCAGGATTCCCCCCAAACCCCCAGCAAGGGCCGGGGGTCTCAGTCCCTCCTCATCACATGATCCTCAGCCCCCTCACGACCCCCCAAAACCTCTCAATGGCCGGGGGTCCTAATCCCCCTCATGACCCCCTCACCCAAAGCCCCACAGAGCCTCTCAGGACCCCAACACCTCACCAAGGGCTCAGTGTCCCCTCAGACCGGGCCCCTCAGAGCCCCCTCATGGCCCCCAGAGCCCACTCATCGCACCCAGAGCCCCCTCAGGACCCCCATTCCTGCTCCCCCGGGACTGCCCCTGTGTGTGGGGTGCGTTCCCGGGCCCGGCCGCAGGGGGGCTGTGGCTGGGCGGCCCCCCCATGCTCACAGCTCCTGCAGGCCGGGTCCCCCTTGCGCACCCCAGCGTGGTCGGCAGCCCCTCCGCCCAGCAGGGTGCTGACGCTCTGCAGTGGGCACGTACAGCTCACCATTGATGCTGAGTGAAATTAACAGGGCAGGAGACTTTTTCTCCTTTTAATGCCTTTGTTAAAAGTGATCAGCTCAAGGTTGGGAGGCTCAACGGGTCCGCTCCCAGGGTGACTCAGAGGAGGAGAAATGTGCAGCCTTGTCCCCTAGGGAGCAGAGCTGGGGGTCCTGTCCTCACGAGAGCAGTGGGGCTATACCCCGTGTTTTTCTCAACTTTCGGGTTTTGCTGTCTCGGCGTCTTTGCTCCACCTGAGGTCTTTGCTCAGAGTGAGGGGCAACAAAAGTTCTCACATTTCTGCAGGCTCAATACTTTGTTCCTCACGTCCAGACATCACTCTGATCTCTTAATTCTTTGTTGGCTCATTGTTTTGGGGGTCTTTATGTTAAGTTTGGAGGAGTGGATTCCCATGGCATGCTGGTTCTGAAGTTATTTTGCATTCCCTCTGATGCCCCCTACCATGTCCCCTCTCACTGTCTGGGGAGAAGGGCTATCAACTTAGCCACAGGCAGGGCCTTACCGATACAAAATGAGTAGTTAATGAAAACGACCGATGACTACAATAGCAAACAGGTAGAAATCCACCTTGGAAGCAACTGGTCCAACCTTTTCACTTTGCAACTGTGATAAATAGGTATGATTCGTGCTGATAAATATTGAAACAGTAATCAATGTTGATACAGTAATATATATCTGAGAATAATAAAATAGCTAAAAGTTGTAATGCCAAAGAAGAGAGGGAGAGGAGGGGCTCCACCCCCCCTCCCCCTTCCCATCAGATGTTCCCAAGGACCACAGGAAAGAAGCTGAAGATACAGTTGATAAAAAAGAGCAAGAACCAAGTTGGGTCCCAGAAAATGCTAATTATAAGAGATTTATTGCCTTGATATGTACATGCAGTGATATGTTAGTCTTGGTTTACATCGTACTGGCTTGGTCCGCATGCGTAACTCAAAGGTGAATTAAAGGACAATGAGGAAGAAGAGAGGTCTTCATCCAAAATGACCCCCAAAGACTTGTGCGACCACCAAACCGAGTGGTGGCGCATGCGTGATAAGGGTGGTAGTGAGGGCAGAGCTAGAGATATGATGAACCAAAAATGGGAGGAGATGGTATTGACACATGGCACATAAGGGGTGATTTTCACTTGGCAGGCCTGTATGTGAGGTGGCAAGGGTCCCAGAACTCTGCCCTCCATACCCTGAGGTTATCTTTTTCGTATGTGCTATTATTAGAACCAAATTATCCCTTATTTAATCAAAATATAATGTATCCAATTCTATATATTTTTTTAATTTTAACTATTCAATTAAAATTGCTACTACTTTTAATATTGGTTAGGCTTTTTTATGATGGGATAAATGGGCAAACGTAACACAAACGATTTGCAAAATAATGGGTAGCCTTTTTTTACTCATAACACTGCGCAGCTGCCCGCCTTCGCTCACTTACCCGTGGACGTTAAAGCCATAACCCAACTTGGACTTGACAATGCGGATGATGCAGGGCCCATCCGGGGGTCCTTCCCCAGCCCTGTTCCGCACCTCTGGTGGTGCTTCCCCCTCCTTGTCCGCCATCTTGGCATCCCCACACCGCTCGTTTCACAAGACAGAGCCTGCGACAGCCACTGTAGAGACCCCCTCTCTCCCATCCGCGCTGCGGGGAGTGATGGGAAATAGAGTCCACGGAGCTGTCAAGCGCCATTAGCATGCCGCGGGCCGCAGGGGGTGATGGGAAATGTAGTCAGAGAGACGGAGAGGCGGGGAGAGTGCGGCGCATGTGCTGTGGGCATGGGAACGGGGGCTACAGGTGCCATGGGCCTGGGGGATGTTACCGTAGGAATGGGGAGGTGTAGGCATGGGAATGGGAGGGGACTGTTGTCATGGGAACAGAAGGGTGTTGTTGCCATGGGATTAGGGGGCTGAGGCCATGGGGACAGGGGGCCCCTGACATGAGAACGGGGGACGGTTGCCATGGAGATGGGATGCTGTTGCTATGAGAAAGGGGTGTATGTTGCCATGGAAACAGGGAGTGCGGTTTCCCTGGGTACCGGCAGGGGGCGCTGTTTGCGGTGGTGCTGTGAAGTGACTCCCAAGAGACTGAGGGAGCCCCAAAAATCCTGCGAATCCCACAACAATCTGCTCTACAACCTGACCAGGACCCTCCTTGTTCATTCCCGAGCTGACCAGGAAGAACTGAGCTAAAAAACCCCCCGGTTTCATCAAAAGCTGCGTTTCGGGTTCACTAAGAGTGACAAGGCCCCCACTGCTCTCTGGCACTGGGGTGGGGGGGAGGGTAAAGGGGAGCTCCTGGGTGTACTGGGAGCACTGGAACGGGGAGCTCTGGGAAGCCCCATGTGGGATCCTCCACTCGTTGCCACCCCCCGGGCATGGGAATGTTTTGCGGAGAAAAGAAGAAACTTCACAACTTTGTAAAAGTTGTAAAGCTTGGTATGCTTTTATTACGATGCGTGGGACGCAAGTCTCCCAACAAGGCATGCGTATTTCTGAAGACCTGGGGTCTTCTTTTATCTCTCTTCTAAATGCATATGTATACAGTGTCACAATAAGTTCATACATATTCATTCCGTGTGACATTTAGCACCAGTTCTTCTTTATCAAAGGAATTTCTAAGTCGGGGGCAAATCGACTTTGTGGTCTTTTCTGTTTTTCTTTCTCTGTCTCCTTGCTGTCTCGGCATGCGAGTTCTTCCTTCAGCTTTGGCCTCACAGACTTTTCACCTCTCTTAGACACTTCACTTAATTCAGAATGGATCTTTACTCTGTCTCATTCCCCCCTTTCCTAGGAAATAAGTAAATTCTTTTACTTAATGAAAACTTTCACAACAGTAAGTGTCTTTTAGTGCTTCACTATGTGCTTTTGACAAAGATGTTAGTACAGCTATTTGTTGTAGTATTCTCTAGTTCTAAATTAACAATATAATAGATAATCTTAAGCTTACTCTAATTAATAGTAGTAAAACTACAATGGGGTGGTACAACTTATTAAAGATTCCATTTGCAGTTGGTGACTACTTAAAGATCACATCTAATAATCTTAACAAAATTACATATACAGAGACTAGAATGGTTTCTACTAGACAGAATAACATCATTGCTATCAATTTGTACAGCAGCACAAGCAGTTCTCAAGCATACATCCTTTTCTAGTATATACGAGCACAGTTTTCTGGTCAGTGACTGGATGAATTTCGAAGTGACAAATACTCTGCTCAGTGTTCAAACACACACCTTGAGCATTAATAGTATTGCTTTCACAAATGAATCCTATCTGTTCTCTAGCAGTGCAGGATTCTAAGTTTACTGTCTGCCACTTCTCATTCATCTTTTGTGCTCACACTCTATGTTCTGAAGGATAGAGTATTGTTTTTCATGGTTTAACCTTAGAGCAACGATGGGATGGATAACATAAACAGTGACATTATGTATGGTAAGCACAAAGGCAGTTGTTACATTAGAAACAGGATCATAGGTGAAATTCACTATAGTCTGCTAGGTTTGAAACTTCTTTTAAACATCAGTTGCATTATCTCACACAATTTCTTGAATTTTAGCTGGAAAATTACTTTCACCTCTTTCTCATATGATCAGAGCTGCTGTTGCTTGTATCTATAACTGTGCTTGTATACAACTGAAAGCTAAAGACACATTATCTTGTACTATACTTAGTGCTTCTACTATTAACTTGTGGTCTTGGTCTCTGGCTTTTTCATACTTCTTTACTTTGGCAGTACTTTTGAAATCTGTCACTGGCTAGTTCTTAATGCTAATAGAGATTACTATAAAGGCTGCTTCAATTTTGTTAGGCTACTTGCTGCAGTAGCTAGTTTATTCACCAGTATTTCTGAATCAATTCTATTTAAAACTCTTAATCTTGTCTCTAATATGCCAGTTAGATGTTTGTTATGGGGAACAGGAACTGCTTTCTGTTTATGACTATCCCTCCTTGCCAGAGGGATGTGCTGGGCTCACACTGCAAATTCAGACACACTTCACAAGTGTATCTGACAGAGGTTTAGGTTATATTTGAGGCAGATGTTTGTTCTGAAATGTAGAGACTTCAGGAATCTCTTTCTCCTTCTAAAGTACCTGATTTCTCAGATGTGTGGCAAGCAGGAATGTCTCTCTTGGTCTACAAAACTTCACTCACCTTGCTCTTAGCTTCAGGTCTAAGCTTCAAGTAAATAATGAAGGGGAAATCTGAGAGAAGAGCCTAAATTCATTGCAGTGCCTCAGAAGAAACTGGGATCAGGTTTCTGCTACTTGAAACACTCAGCACAAAAGTGATGCTCCAAATCTTACAGCCTGCTGCTGAGCTCTGAGGGGGGGTCTCTCTCTACTTCTTTTAAGCAGAATCCAACTGCCTCAGACTGGGACAATCACTGATCTAAATCTCAGTAGGAAAAGGGATAGCTATAAATAAAGAAAATCACTTTCTTTGCTTGGGTTAATTTACCACTTGCAGTTCAGCACCTTTTACTAGTCATTGCCTGAGTGTTCAGCTAACTGGCTTGGAAAATGACTTAAGGAAACTGATTTCTTGGTGTTCTTGGTTTTAGGCACCAGGAGAGCTGGCTCTTTCTTTTCTTGTTCTGCTCTTGAGATATGCTTGTTTTTGTAACTATGTTGTCTAGCTCTCAAAGGAAGTTTTTAGGAAGGAGGAGCAGGCTGGTTGGATTTTTGAGATGTTAATTTGCATTATTAACTTTACACATTTGAGAGACTATTCTGGATTGAATAATAGGTGTTGTTCAGTCACATTCTTTACTACGTTAGGTTCAAGTTTGGAGTTTGGGTAGAGTCTGAACTAGTATGGAGTGTATAAGGCCTTGCTGTGGTAAAAAGTACAGTGTCTACTTTGAATTCAAATGAAAGTCTGATATTAATTCGAGCTCAAAGGCAGGTCACTTCTACAGGCTGTATCAAGGTGAAATTACACCAACAGTCTGATTCACTTAGGTTATCACAGACTTCTTGGTGTTCATATACACTAGGGGAGGTTCAGACACTAATTACATCTGGTCTCTCATAAGCTACTCTATTGATGACTTGGCACCTTACTTTGATTTCTTCTCTTCTGATTCTTTGAAGAGTCTACAGTTTTTGTTCTTGCCATTCTTGCTCCTCACATATCTGATTTTCGTGGATTACTACAGTAGATATGTTTAAATCTTTTATCTCAGAAGGTTTTCTTATGGATCTAGTATACTAATTAAATGCCCAGGACCAAGGCCATTTAGCATTACTTTGAACAGAGGTACTCTCAAGTTCTGAAACTTCAGTTATGATTACACACAATACAATTCTACAAACTAAAATATGAGCTACTCTTGACTGCAATATACTCATTTTGCCCGAGTAAGTTTTAATCTCAGTTCATTGTCTCTTGGCGTCACTCCTTAAGGGGTTTCTGGGCCTTCTTCACCCGAGAGTGATGGATCCAGGCATTCTGCTCCTTGATTTTGATTGCAGTGAAGGTGGTGAGAAGTACTCACAGTGGTCTGTCTCACTGTGGTTCTGAAGTCTTCTCTGTAAGAGACTTAACATATACATCATCCCCAGGCTATCTAACTCCCTGCTCTGAGTTCCAGCCACATGTTTCTCAATTACTCTGAGCTGCTTGCTTAATGCCACCATGTAGGTGGACATTCTGGACATTCTCTTTGTATTCTATATGGTCTTCTATAAGGCATTCTAAAAGGACCTAGCATTCCTTTAGCTCAAGGTTTAGTTTGAATTTGAAATATTGCTAGTGGAAGAGCTTGGGCTAGGGTAGATTAACTTCTTGCCTCAGTCTTATTCATTCTCTCCACCTGGTCACTTGATTGGGGGTGGTATGGGGTGTGAAGTTCCTAATCTGTGCTCAGATGGCTACTAATCTGTTGCACTATTTTGGAAATGAAATGTGATTCTTTATCTGAGGATATCGTGGCTGGAACTCTGAAGCGTGGTATTATTT
This sequence comes from Melospiza melodia melodia, assembly GCF_035770615.1. NCBI lineage: Eukaryota > Metazoa > Chordata > Aves > Passeriformes > Passerellidae > Melospiza > Melospiza melodia. The sequence continues at coordinate 2,966,680 of NW_026948800.1, forward strand.
CTTGTAAAAATAATCTGGTCACCTCTTGAGCTTTGACAGTTCTGGTGGGGAATGTTTCTGGCCACCCTGGAAATGTATCTATCAATACCAATAAATACTGATATCCCCCCTCTTTCCTTGGGAGTTCTGAAAAGTTAATTTGCCACTGCTGTACAGGCTCATGGCCTCTCCCAGTCTGACCGAGTTTTGGCCGGGGGGTATTTTGGGGTTAGTCTGGAGGCAAGGATCTCATTGTCGGCTTACCTGATTGATAGTGGCATATAAATTCCTGACAACGATACAACGATTGTTTCAATCAGATGTGTGTTCTAGAAAGCTTGTGGAAATTACTGCTTCAAAGTCAACACTTCAATTTAATGCACTCTGTATCACTCGCAGCTTTGGTCATTTTGAGAAAGGAGCCACACTCTATAAAAGGCTTTTAAGTAGTTAGGCTCTAGTGTGTTTTCTAGTGCCCTTCCTTCACTAGTAACCATGAAAATGGGAAGGGATTACTAGCTCTCTTTCAATGGTAGCTCACCTTTTGCAGTTGTACATCTCTTTTGGTTAGTATTATTGTATTATGGCTTACTTTCGAGGAAAATCTGTACTTCACCCTTTGCTGCTTTCTTTGCCTCTCTATCTGCTAGCTCATTTCTTTCTTCTAATTTTAAGCTCACTCTCTAGTGTGCTTTAATATGCCTTTTCAGGTAGCTGAACTCCTTCTAGCAGCTGGATTGTCTCTTCTTTCTCTGTGAGATCAGCAGTCTCCTCTCTTTCTTTAAAGTCTACTGCTCTGCACTCACTTCTTACTCTAGGTAGATTACTTTCTGTTTCACTACCTGTGCCTTTTCTTTGAGACTCTGCATCCTTGGAGTCCTAGGAAATTCAAAAGGCTTACCGTCCAGGCTTCTCTCGCTTCCCTCATCCGAGTGGCTACTAGAAGATCGTCCACGTACTGCAACAGCCTCCTTTCCTCTTGTGGAGCTTCTCGGGACTCTGGGTCTTTGCAAGCTGTTCTCTAATTGGAGTGGGGAATCTTGAAGCCTTCAGGCACATGGACTATGTGAGCTTGAGTTTGAATGCAAAAATTTTCTGGCTGGCTTTGTGGATAGGGAGGCAAAAGAAGGCATCTCTTAGGCCTAAAACAGTGAACCAGGTTAGCTCAGGTGCGAAACAAGTCAGTAAGGTATATGGATTTGCTACCACAGGGTATAAATTCTGTGTTATCTTATTGACAGCCCTTAATCAAGTACTATCAGTTATTGGGCTGATTCCTTCCTTATCTTGCTTTTGAGGGTACTACTCAGTTCTCACTAGTTGTGTTCTTTCCTTAAGCTTGATGCTCATGGGGGAGCATCTTTCAGTCTCCCTGGTACAGCAGAGGCCCATACTCTTGAAAACATTTATTTACTTATTCTAATATCTCTTTACTAATGTCTTTCTTAATTTCAGTGTCTGTTAATGTTAAGCCTAACATCTTTATGTCATTTGCTTCCAGAGTAACCTTTCTCATTTGAGAATGTTTAGCAAATTGAGCGAATTGTACAAAAGCTTTTAGGTACACATAGTACACATGTTACTTTAAAGGTTTGCACAAGTATGCCTTCTCAGACTGGCCAGTTGTTCAGTTTTTCCCCACACTGCAACATAAACATTCTCCACAGGTACTAAAGCTTTATTTAAAACTGAATATATGGCCCTTGTGTCAACAAAAATTCTTCCCTTTTGGGGAGGTCATCTTTACCCTTCCTCCCTTACCTTGGGAGGAGCCTTTAGCAAATCATATGTACTCATTTTGTGAACTGTGATTGCTTTGCATTTCAGCATGATAATCTTTGCTTGATTTCATACGTTGCTATCTTATGCTGCATGCTGAACAACATGTTTGATTTGCTTTCTCTTTGCCTTGTTTTCCTTTTTCAAGGGCTAAGACCAGAGGGTGGTCTGATCTTACAGTCTCTTTGCCATTCTGGGTGATTTCTTAAAACACAAAGACATTTCAGCATACAAAACTCTATCCCATTTATCTTCCTATTTTAAAACAGTACTAACAGCAATGAAGTATTATAAATCTTTTTATTTTCTGAGCTGCTCCTACTGGCAGCCTTCTCCCAGTGAGCCCCTCCCAAAAGGGGCTAATTTAGGAACTTCTTTGCTCTGGTCAGTTCTCATTATTTATTTCTCCTTGCCCTATCTCGCTTCTACTCAAACCTTTTTACAGACCTTCACAGTAGTTTCTCAACTTTCCTCCTATACACAGCTCCAGGTGGCAGGTATCAGATGTGGTTCCCACACACAAGCTCTAAGACCTTAGGTTCTGAATCCGCTTGACCAGAAACCTCTAATTTACATGTGCCCTGACACTTATTAGAACAGCAAAACCAGTGTTTCCCATAAACACCGCACTGCAATAATACCTGCACATCCAGCTTTTGCTCACAGGCCATTCTCGTGTTCCCTGGGGAGACGGGGCAGCCAGAGCTGTCCCTGTGCCCAGGGGACAGCCACTGTCGCCTCACACAGCATGCTAATCAAAAACGTGATATAGACACTATATTCTGATCAAAGAAAATATCAGTCTTTTCTAGTTCTCTTCTTGCACAATCTAATTAAGCCCTGTGTCTACTTACACTTGTTTTACTGCTTTGCAAAAAGACTGTGCTAGTCACAGCCGAAACTCTGATATGCCCACAGACACAAACACTCGCACCCGCACCCCCCCTTTATCTCAAATTCACTAGAGCCAAGGCTTGAATTGCTGTGAAGGGGGAATTCTTAGAATTCCTTTAACTCTATCGTAGTTAAGCATAAATCACCGTACTATAGTTCTCCTATGTAAAATGCTACTCTTGTTGCAACAAAATCTTAAAATCTCTACAAACACTACTATACAATCTGAGAATCAAATTACCACAATGCAGCGGAAGAAAATCACCACACAAAACCACTGGGAAAGGGCATATCTCTCAAAGTGCTCGCTTTTCTCAACACAACATAGCATACCATAATTCAGCATTTACTCAAATCAATTTTCTTGGACACAATCAAAATAACAGCATACAGTCTAGAGATCAAAATCAAACATCCAAGGCAAAGGAACTCTCTGAGCTCATACTCACGGTTAAAATGTACCAAATCTACACAAATCACTACATTTAAACACGATAAATACCATCACTGACATTCTTCCACTCGCTTCTCTGCAAGGCACTTCTGTCCCTGCCCCCGCAGCCTGCTGCAGCCGGCGCCTCAGGCTTCTCTCGGCTGCTTCAAACACGGGTAGTACTGACCCCCCCACACTGTAGATTTATTCCTTTTATACACCATACACTTATACACTTGCACGATTAGAAACACAGCTCACCAACCACACAATGCACACATTAACCATACAGCAACACAGTGTCCGGACATCACACACACACACAAACAAAACACACACGGGCTCAACAGTTCTGCTCTATCAGAACTATGAACCCCCAACACGCATACACGGGTTCACCCGGCTCACCCCTAGAGCCTCTAGCGGTTCTGCTCTATCAGAACTATGAACCCCCAACACACACATACACGGGTTCACCCGGCTCACCCCTAGAACCGCTTACGGTCTGCTCTATCAGAACGATGAATCCTGTCTCTAATACAGCTGCTCTATCAGCTGAACCCAGACGTCTCTGGGTGGTTTACTCCCTTGCTCTCCTTTCCCTCCCCCGGGGGCCCCTCAGTACATACCGTATCTTCCTCCGCAGGCCAGCAGGTCGTTGTCTGTCCTCGCAGGTGGCAAATTGAGATGAGCGGAGCCCCACCAGGAAAAAATCCTAGGGCACGCCTTGGAGGTCCGTCTATCCCCCCCTGCCCCTGCGGGGACAGAGAACTCCCGGCTTGGCTCGCCATAATGTTTTGCGGAGAAAAGAAGAAACCTCACAACTTTATAAAAGTTGTAAAGCCCGGTATGTTTATTTACGGCGCGCGTCGGACGCAAGTCCCCCAACAAGGCATGTGTGCTTCTGAAGACCTCGGGTCTTCTTTTATCCCCCTTCCAAATGCATATGCATACAGTTTCACAATAAGTTCATACATATTCATTCCGTGTGACATTTAGCACCAGTTCTTCTTTATCAAAGGAATTTCTAAGTCGGGGGCAAATCGACCTTGTGGTTTTTTCTGTTTTTCTTTCTCTGTCTCCTTGCTGTCTCGGCATGCGAGTTCTTCCTCAGCTTTGGCCTCACAGACTTTTCACCTCTCTTAGACACTTCACCTAATTCAGAATGGATCTTTACTCTGTCTCACCCCCTTGACCCCTTGACCACCTCAGTGACCCCTCATGGACCCCAGTGACCCCACTGACCACCCCAGTGACCCTAGTGACCCCAGTGACCCCAGTGACCACCCCACGGACCCCAGTGACCCCAGTGACCCCAGTGACCCCACTGACCCCAGGGACCCCAGTGACCCCTTGGCCACCCCACGGACCCCAGTGACCACCCCACTGACCCTCCTGACCCCCCCCCTATGGATAACCTGGGACCACCCCAGGACCCTCAGGGACCACCCCGGGACCCCCCCATGGACCCCCCTGACCCCCCCATGGCCACCCTTGGACCCCCCTGGTCCTCAGGGACCACCCCGGGACCCCCAGGACCTTCATGGTACCCCCATGGACCCTCCTGAGCCCTCTATGACCCCCAGGACCCCCCCCCATGGACCCTCATGGACCCCCCTGACCCCTTCAATGACCCCCAGGACCTTCATGGACCCCCATGGACCCTCATGGACCCCCCATGGTCACCCTTGGACCCTCCTGACCCCCCCATGGACCCTCAGGACCTTCACGGACCCTCAGGGACCACCCAGGACCTTCATGGACCCTCCTGAGCCCCCCATGGACCCTCCTGAGCCCCTCAATGACCCCCAGGACCCTCACGGACCCCCCCCATGGACCCTCCTTGACCCTTCCTGAGCCCCCCATGGACCCCCCCATGGACTCCCTTTGACCCCCAGGGACCCCATTGACCCCATGGACCCTCCTGAGCCCCCCATGGACCCTCAGGACCCCCTTGAGGACCCCAACATGGACCCTCCTGAGCCCCCCACCCTCCATGGACCCCCCTGGGACCACCCCAGGACCCTCAGGGCCTTCATGGACCCCCATGGACCCTCCTGACCCCTCATGGACCACCTGGGACCACCCCGGGACCCTCAGGGACCCCCCTGACCCCCCCCATGGACCCTCTGGACCCCCTTGAGGACCCCCCCATGGACCCCCCTGACCCCACTGGGTGCTCAGGACCCCCTGGAGGGCCCCACGGACCCCCGGGACCCCTCAGGGACCCCCGGGACCCCTTGGCCACCCCACGGACCCCCGGGACCACCCCATGGACTCGTCACGAAACCTTTGGCCTCCCCAGTGACCCCTTGAGCACCCCATGGACCCCCTTGAAGCCCCCAGTGACCCCTCAGGGACCCCAGTGACCCCAGTGACCACCCATGGACCCCTCATGGACCCCACTGACCACCCCAGTGACCCCTCAGGGACCCCTCACAGACCCCAGTGACCCCCTGACCACCCCACTGACCCCTCAGGGACCCCAGTGACCCCAGTGACCTTCATGGACCCCCATGGACCCTCCTGAGCCCCCCATGGACCCTCCTGAGCCCCCCCTGACCATGCCACTGACCCCTCATGGACCCCAGTGACCCCCTGACCACGCCACTGACCCCAGTGAAGCCCCCAGTGACCCCTCACGGACCCCCTGACCACCCCAGTGACCCCCGTGACCCCAGTGACCCCTTGGCCACCCCAGTGACCCCTCATGGACCCCAGTGACCCCCTGACCCCCCCAGTGACCCCTTGGCCACCACCCTGACCCCAAGCCAGGGGCGGGGCAATGAACGGCTTTGATTGACAGCTCTGGCCACGCCCCTTTTGGCGGGAGGGGAGTGCTGGGATGGAACTGGAATGGACTGGGATGGACTGGGAGGGAACTGGGATGAACTGGGAGGGACTGGGAGGGAACTGGGATGGACTGGGACAAACTGGGATGGACTGGGAGGAACTGGGAGGGACTGGGAGGGAACTGGGGGGGACTGGGATGGACTGGGAGGGACTGGGAGGGACTGGGAGGGAACTGGGAGGGAACTGGGAGGGACTGGGGGGGAACTGGGAGGGACTGGGAGGGACTGGGATGGACTGGGACAAACTGGGGGGGACTGGGAGGGAACTGGGATGGACTGGGAGGGAACTGGGATGGACTGGGAGGGACTGGGAGGGAACTGGGATGGACTGGGAGGGAACTGGGATGGACTGGGATGGACTGGGAGGGAACTGGGATGGACTGGGAGGGAACTGGGATGGACTGGGAGGGACTGGGAGGGAACTGGGAGGGACTGGGAGGGACTGGGAGGGACTGGGATGGACTGGGAGGGAACTGGGAGGGACTGGGAGGGAACTGGGAGGGACTGGGAGGGAACTGGGAGGGAACTGGGAGGGAACTGGGATGGACTGGGAGGGAAATGGGAGGAACTGGGATGGACTGGGAGGAACTGGGATGGACTGGGAGGGTCCAAAAGGGCTGGGGGGGACTGGGGGGCAGGGAGGGGCCCCCATTATCCGCCCCCCTTTTGTCCCCTCCCCCTTTTGTCCCCTCCGTGCCCCCCCCCCCCCCATCGCGTGTCCCGGCCCCCGCCGAGGAATCGATTTTATTGATTGATTGATTGGTTTGACTGATGGATTGATTTTATTGATTGATTGGTTGGTTTGATTGATGGATTGATTTTATTGATTGATTGATTGATTGGTTTGATTGATGGATTGATTTTATTGATTGATTGGTTGGTTTGATTGATGGATTGATTTTATTGATTGATTGATTGGTTTGACTGATGGATTGATTTTATTGATTGATTGATTGATTGGTTTGATTGATGGATTGATTTTATTGATTGATTGATTGGTTTGACTGATGGATTGATTTTATTGATTGATTGGTTGGTTTGATTGTTGGAGTGATTTTATTGATTGATTGATTGGTTTGATTGATGGATTGATTTTATTGATTGATTGATTGATTGGTTTGATTGATGGATTGATTTTATTGATTGATTGATTGGTTTGATTGATGGATTGATTTTACTGATTGATTGGTTGGTTTGATTGATGGATTGATTTTATTGATTGATTGATTGGTTTGATTGATGGATTGATTTTATTGATTGATTGGTTGGTTTGATTGATGGATTGATTTTATTGATTGATTGATTGATTGGTTTGATTGATTGATTGATTTTATTGATTGATTGATTGGTTTGATTGATGGATTGATTTTATTGATTGATTGATTGATTGATGGATTGATTTTATTGATTGATTGATTGGTTTGATTGATGGATTGATTTTATTGATTGATTGGTTGGTTTGATTGATGGATTGATTTTATTGATTGATTGATCGATTGATTGGTTTGATTGATGGATTGATTTTATTGATTGATTGATTGGTTTGATTGATGGATTGATTTTATTGATTGATTGATTGATTGATGGATTGATTTTATTGATTGATTGATTGGTTTGATTGATGGATTGATTTTATTGATTGATTGGTTGGTTTGATTGATGGATTGATTTTACTGATTGATTGGTTGGTTTGATTGATGGATTGATTTTATTGATCGATTGATTGGTTTGATTGATGGATTGATTTTATTGATTGGTTGGTTTGATTGATGGATTGATTTTATTGATTGATTGATTGGTTTGATTGATGGATTGATTTTACTAATTGATTGGTTGGTTTGATTGATGGATTGATTTTATTGATTGATTGATTGATTGGTTTGATTGATGGATTGATTTTATTGATCGATTGATTGGTTTGATTGATGGATTGATTTTATTGATTGATTTTATTGGTTTGATTGATGGATTGATTTTATTGATTGATTGATTGATTTTATTGTTTGATTTATTTTAATGATTTATTTTATTATTTGATTTATTTATTTCCATTTGTTTTATTGTTCTAATTATTTTATTGTTTGGATTGATTTTATGGTTCAATTTAATGTATTGACATATTTTATTGTTCAAATTATTTACTTAATTTATTTTATTGTTTGATTTATTTATTTCAATTGATTTTATTGCTTGATTGATTTTATTGTTCGATTGATTTTATTGTTTGGATTGATTTTATTGCTCAATTTAATTTATTGACTTATTTATTTCATTGTTTGATTTATTTAATGGATTTATTTTATTGTTTCATTTATTTATTTCCATTTATTTTATTGTTCGATTGATTTTATTGTTTGGATTGATTTAATTGTTCAATTTAATTTATCGATTTATTTATTTCATTGTTTGATTTATTTAACTGATTTATTTCATTGTTTGGATTTATTTTATTGTTCAATTTAATTTATCGATTTATTTTTTTCATTGTTTGATTTATTTAATTGATTTATTTTACTGTTTGATTTATTTATTTTTATTGATTTTATTGCTCGATTGATTTTATTGTTTGATTTAATTTATCGATTCCTTGATTTTATAGATTGATTTATTTTATTGCTCGATTGATTGTATTGTTCAATTGATTTTATTGACTTCTTTATTTTATTGTTTGATTTATTTAATGGATTTATTTTATTGTTTGATTTATTTATTCTCACTTATTTTATTGATCAATTGATTTTATTGTTTGGACTGATTTTACTGTTTGATTTAATTTGTCGATTGATTGATTTTATCGATTGATTTATTTTATTGCTTGTATTGTTCTATTGATTTTATTGTTGGATTGATTGTATTGTTCGATTTAATTTATCGATTGATTTATTTTATTGTTTGATTGATTTTATTGTTCAATTTAATTTATTGATTGATTTATTTCATTGTTTGATTTATTTAATGGATTTATTTTGTTGTTGGATTGATTGTATTGTTCAATTGATTTTATTGACTTATTTATTTTATTGTTTGATTTATTTAATGGATTTATTTTTATTGTTTGATTTATTTATTTCCATTTATTTCATTGTTCGATTGACTTTATTGTTTGGATTGATTTTATTGTTTGATTCAATTTATCGATTGATTTTATTGCTCGATTGATTTTATTGTTTGATTGATTTTATTGTTGGATTGATTTTATTGTTCAATTTAATTTATCAATTGATTGATTTTATCGATTGATTTATTTTATTGATCAATTGATTTTATAGTTCAATTAATTTTATCATTGGATTGATTTTATTGTTCGATTTCATTTATCAATGGATTTATTTTATTGTTCGATTGATTTTATTGTTTGATTTAATTTATTGATTTATATATTTTATTGTTTGATTTATTTAATTGATTGATTTTATTTTTTGGATTCATTGTATTGTTCGATTTAATTTATCGATTGATTGATTTTATTGATTGATTCATTTACTTTGATTGATTTTATTGCCGGATTGATTTTATCGTTGGATTGATTTTATTGTTCGATGTAATTTATGGACTTATTTATTTTATTGTTCGATTTATTTAATGGATTTATTTTATTGTTTGATTTATTTATTTCCATCTATTTTATTGTTCGATTGATTTTATTGTTTGGACTGATTTTATTGTTCGATTCAATTTATCGACTGATTTAAATTATTATTCGATTGATTTTACTGTTGGATTGATTGTATTATTGGATTTAATTTATCGATTGATTGATTTTATTGCTGGATTGATTTTATTGTTTGGATTGATTTTATTGTTCGATTTAATGTATCGATTGATTGATTTTATCGATTGATTTTATTGCTGGATTGATTTTCTCCAAACCTCTCCTCCCTGGGCTGGGTTTGCCCTTTGCTCGGGGCCATAAATGCCCTGAAAAACCACAATTTGTTTGTTGGGTTTGTGTTTGCAGAGCCCAAATATGTTTTTGGGTTTTTGTGTTTGCAGAGCATTTCTGGCCCCAGGATGGAATTTGGAATTTGGAATTTGGAATCTGGAGAAAACCAGAAATAAAATCAAGTTTTGCTGGAGAAGGACAAAATAAAATAAAATAAAATAAAATAAAATAAAATAAAATAAAATAAAATAAAATAAAATAAAATAAAATAAATAAAATAACATAAAATAAAATAAATTAATGAAATAAAATAAGATAAAATGAAATAAAATTAAATTAAATTAAAATGAAATGAAATTAAATAAAATAAAAATGAAATGAAATGAAATAAGATAAAATAAAACAAAATAAAAATGAAATAAAATGAAATGAAATAAGATAAGATAAAATAAAATAAAATAAGATAAAATAAAATAAAAAAATAAATAATAAATACAAGAAAATAAAATAAAAATGTATTAAAACATAAAATGAAATAAAAATAAATAATAAATAAAATAAAATAAAATAAATAAAATATAAAATAATAAAATAAAATACTATACAATGTAATATAATATAATATAATATAATATAGTATAATATAATGTAAATGGATTAAAACATGAAATGAAATAAAAATAAATAAAACCCAAATCTGTTTGTTGGGTTTTTGTGTTTGCAGAGCATTTCTGGCCCCAGGACGGAATTTGGAATTTGGAATCTGAAGAAAACCAGAGAGAAAATCGAGTTTTGCTGGGGAAGGACAGAATAAATTGAAATGAAATGAAATAAAATAAAATAAAATAAAATGAATGAAAGGAAATAAAATAAAATAAAAATGAAATGAAATGAAATAAGATAAGATAAAATAAAATAAGATAAAATAAAATACAATAAAATAAATAATAAATACAATAAAATAAAATAAAAAATTATTAAAACATAAAATGAAATAAAAATAAATAATAAACAAAATAAAATAAAATAAATAAAATATAAAATAATAAAATATAATACTATACAATGAAATGTAATATAGAATAATGTAATATAATATAATATAATATAATATAATATAATATAATATAATATAATATAATATAATATAATATAATATAATATAATATAATATAATATAATATAATGTAAATGGATTAAAACATGAAATGAAATAAAAATAAATAAAACCCAAATCTGTTTTTGGGTTTGTTTGCAGAGCATTTTGGGTTTGTTTGCAGAGCATTTCTGGCCCCTGATGGAATTTGGAATTTGGAATCTGAAGAAAACCAGAGATAAAATCGAGTTTTGCTGGGGAAAGACAGAATAAAATAAAATAAAATAAAATAAAATAAAATAAAATAAAATAAAATAAAATAAAATAAAAATGAAATGAAATGAAATAAGATAAAATAAAATAAAATAAAAATGAAAATTAATGAAATGAAATAAAATAAGATAAAATGAAATAAAACAAGATAAAATAAAATACAATAAAATACAATAAAATAAATAATAAATACTATAAAATAAAATAAAAATGTATTAAAACATAAAATGAAATAAAATAAATCAAATCCAATAAAATAAATAAAATATAAAATAATAAACTATAATACTATACAATGTAATGTAATATAGTATAATATAATATAATATGATATGATATGATATGATATAATATAATATAATATAATATAATATAATATAATATAATATAATATAATATAATATAATATAATATAATATAATATAATATAATATAATATAATATAATATAATATAACATAACATAACATAATATATTTTCCCCCAATTTTTCCCATTTTTTTCCCATTTTTCCCCCAATGTCCCCAACGTCCCTAAATCTCATTTTTTCTAAATTTTCCCCTAACTTTTCCCATTTTTTTCTCATTGTCCCCAATGTCCCCAATGTCCCCAAATCTCATTTCTCCCAATTTTCCCCCAATGTCCCCAAATTTCATTTTTCCCATTTTTTACCAATTTTCCCCCATTTTTTCCCAAATTTTCCCCCATCGTCCCCAATGTCCCCAAATCTCATTTTCCCCAATTTTCTCCCAATTTTCCCCATTTTTTCCCCATTTTTCCCCCAATGTCCCTAAATCTTATTTTCCCCATTTTCCCGCAAATCTCATTTGTCCCATTTTTTACCAATTTTCCCCCAATTTTCCCCATTTTTCCCCCATTGTCCCCAAATCTCATTTCTCCCTATTTTCCCCCAATTTCCCTCCAATGTCCCGAAATCTCATTTTCCCATTTTTTACCAATTTTCCCCCAATTTTTTCCCAAATTTTCCCCAATTTTTCCCCCATTGTCCCCAATGTCCCCAAATCTTGTTTTCCCCAATTTTTTCCCAAATTTTCCCCTTTTTTTTCCTATTTTTCCCCCAATGTCCCCAAATCTTATTTTCCCCTAAATCTCATTTGTCCCATTTTTTACCAATTTTCCCCCAATTTTCCCCATTTTTCCCCCATTGTCCCCAATGTCCCCAAATCTCTTTTTTTCCCAATTTTCCCCATTTTTTCCCCAATGTCCCCAAATCTCATTTTCCCCAATTTTCCCCATTTTTCCCATTTTTTTCCCATTTTCCCCCCAATGTCCCCAAATCTCATTTTTCTAAATTTTCCCCCAATTTCTCCCCAATGTCCCCCCAATCTCCCCAATGTCCCCAAATCTCATTTTTTCCCAAATTTTCCACAATTTCTCTCCGTTTTCCCCCCAACTTTTCCCATTTTTTTCTCATTGTCCCCAATGTCCCCAATGTCCCCAAATCTCATTTCTCCCAATTTTCCCCCAATTTTCCCCCAATGTCCCCAAATCTCATTTTTCTAAATTTCTCCCAATTTTCCCCCAATTTCTCCCCAATGTCCCCCCAATCTCCCCAATTTTCCCCAAATCTCATTTTCTAAATTTTCCCCGATTTTTCTCCACTTTTCCCCCAACTTTTCCCAATTTTCTCCCATTTTCCCCCAATGTCCCCAGATCTCATTTTTTAAAATTTCCCCCAATTTTTCCCATTTTTTTCTCATTGTCCTTAATGTCCCCAATGTCCCCAAAACTCATTTTTCTAAATTTCTCCCAATTTTTCCCATTTTTTTCTCATTGTCCCCAAATCTCATTTTTCCCATTTTTTACCAATTTTCCCCAATTTTTCCCCAATGTCCCCAAATCTCATTTTCCCCCATTTTCCCCCAATTTTTCCCCAACGTCCCCCCAATCTCCCCAATGTCCCCAAATCTCATTTTCCCCAATTTTCCCAAATTTTCCCCATTTTCCCCCAATGTCCCCAAATCTCATTTTCCCCTATTTTCCCCATTTTTTCCCCCAATGTCCCCAATGTCCCCAAATCTCATTTTTCCCATTTTTTTACCAATTTTCCCCAATGTCCCCAAATCTCATTTTTCCCAATTTTTCCCAATTTCCCCCCATTTTTCCCCAACTTCCACCCCCCCATTGCCCCTCCCCCCAAACACTTCCGGGTTTATTTTTGGGTTTTTTCGGAAATTTTTTTTTGGGTGGGCGTGGCAGCCAATCAGCGGCGGCAGCCAATCAGCGGCGGCAGCCAATCAGCGCCCGCGCTGTGGCCCCGCCCCCCCGGGTAAGATCCCCCCCCTCCCCCCCCGGGGCCTCACTCGGGCCCGGCGCGCGCCAGGTGAGTGGGGGAGGGGCGCGTGAGGGGAGGGGGCGGGGCCGGTCCCAAAACGGCCCCGGGACCGCGGGATTTGGGGCAAAAAGGGCAAAAATCGGCACAAAATCGGCTGAAATTGCACAAAATCAGCGGAAATCGGCCCAAAACGGGAAAGAAGGGGAAAAATCGGCACAAAATTGGCAAAAATTGACATAAAATCGGCTACAATAACCCAAAATCATCAGAAATCGGCCCAAACCCGGAAAAAAGGGGGAAAAATTGGCGCAGAATTGGCGAAAATTGGCACAAAATCGGCTGAAATTACACAAAATCAGCGGAAATCGGCCCAAAATCGGAAAAAAAAGGGGAAAAATCGGCACAAAATTGGCAAAAATTGGCATAAAATCGGCTGAAATTACACAAAATCAGCAGAAATCGGCCCAAAACCAGAAAAAGGGGAGAAATCGGCACAAAATTGGCAAAAATTGACACAAAATCACCCAAAACCATCCCAAAATACACAACATCGGGAAAAATCGGCACTAAATCAGCTAAAATTACTCAAAATCGCCCTAAATTGCCCAAAATCAGGAAAAAAGGAGGAAAGTCGGCACAAAAGTGGCAAAAATTGAAACGAAATTATTTTAAAATCTCCCAAAATTTAAATAAAGGGCGAAAATCGGTACTAAATTGACTCAAATTGTCACGAAATAATCCAAAAATCCCTAAAAGGGAAAAAAAAGGGGGAAAATCGACACAAAAATGGCAAAAATTGACACAAAATCGGCTTAAATTGCCCAAAATCAGAAGAAATTGCCCCAAAACCGGAAAAAAGGGGGAAAATCAGCGCAAAAATGGGAAAAATTGGCATAAAATCGACTGAAATTACACAAAATCAACAGAAATCGGCCCAAAAGCAGAAAAAAAGGCAAAAAATCGGCACAAAATGGGCAAAATTTGACAAAAAATCAGCTAAAAAGCCCCAAAACCAGAAAAAAAGGGGAAAATCAGCACTAAATTGGCAAGAATTGGTACAAAATAATCAAAAAATCCCTAAAATGGAAGAAAGGGGAAAAATCGGCACAAAATTGGAAAAAAATAACCTAAAATCACCCCAAACTACCCAAAACCAGAAAGAAAGGGGAAAAATTGGCACAAAATTGGGAAAAATTGACACAAATTCACCCCAAAATTACCCCAAAATCCTAAAAAAGGGGAAAAAAGGCAAAGAATCGGCACAAAATTGGCAAAAATTGACACAAAATTATTTAAAAGCCCCAAAACCAATGAAAGGGGAGAAAATCGGCACAAAATTGGCAAAAATTAAACTAAAATCCCCCCAAAATACCCTAAACCAGAAAGAAAGGGGAAAAATCGGCACCAAATTGGCAAAAATTGACACAAATTAACTCGAAAATCACCAAAAAATCCCAAAAAAGGGGGGAAAAGGCAAAAATCGGCACCAAATTGACCCAAATTGGCACAAAATCGGCCAAAAATCCCCAAAATGGGGAAAAAAGTGGAAAAAAATCGGCCCCAAATTGGCCCAAATCCCCCAAACCCGACCCCAAATTTGCTCTTCAGCGCCCCCAAATCCCCCCAGGGACCCCCAAAATCCCCCCCAGACCGAAATCCTCCCCAAAAACCCCAAGGGGGACCCCAAAACCCCCTCAAGGACCCCCCAAATACCCCCCTGGGACCCCAAAATCCCTCAAAATCCCCCCTGGGACCCCAAAATCACCCCCAGACCCAAAAATCTCCCCAGAGATCCCCATGGGGACCCCAAAATCTCCCCTGGGACCCCATTAACCCTTCGAAGCCCCCTCCCCATTACCCCAAATCCCCTCCTGGGACCCCAAAACCCCCTCAAGGACCCCCTAAATCTCCCCAAAACCCCCTCCCCACACCCCAAAATCCCCCAAGGACCCTCCTGGGACCCCCAAATCGCCCCCAGACCCAAAATCTCTCCCTAAATCCCAATGGGGACCCCAAAATTCCCTCAAGGACTCCCCTGGGACCCCAAAATCCCCCCCAGACCCCTCCCCGCACCCCCAAATCCCCTCCAGGAGCCCCCTAAGACCCCCAAAGCCCCTCAGGGACCTTCCTGGGACCCCCTAAATCCCCCCCAGACCCAAAAATCTCCCCAGAGATCCCAATGGGGACCCCAAAACCCCCTCAAGGACCCTCCTGGGACCCCTAAATCCTCTCCAAGCCCCCTCCTGAGACCCCCAAATCCCCACCAGACCCAAATAGCTCCACAAAAATCCCAATGGGGACCCCAAAATCCCCTCAAGGACCCCCCAAATCCCCTCCAAGCCCCCTCCCCATCGCCCTAAATCCCCTCCTGGGACCCCAAAATCCCCCCAAGGATCCTCCTAGGACCCCCAAAATCCCCCCCAGACCCAATTATCTCCCCATAGATCCCAATGGGAACCCCAAAATCTCCCCTGGGACCCCATTAACCCCTCGAAGACCCCTCCCCATTACCCCAAATCCCCTCCTGGGACCCTCAAATCCTCTCAAGGACCCTCCTGGGACCCCCAAATCCTCACAGAGACTCCCCAAAGACCCCCTAAATGCCCCCCAAGGACCCCAATATCCCCCCCTTAATTCCCCTTTCTCTCTCCCCAGGTCTCTCCGCACCATGTCCGGCTCTGCGCCCCCGAACCCCCCGGGACCCCCGAACCCCCCGAACCCTTCGGGGACCCCCTGGCCGCCCCCCCCTCCCCCGCACCGCCTGCGGGCCCTGGCGCGCTCCTGGCTGGACGAGGACGCGCCCTGGCCCGACCCCACCGTTGCGCCGCTGGGGAACCCCGAGATCCGCGCCCACATCCTTGTCAAAAACCCCGAAACCCCCGCATTTAACCCCAAAACCCCCCCGTTTTTCGGGGTGCTGGCCGGCTGCCCATTCGCCGAGGCGGTGTTCGCGGTGTCGGGCTGCTCCGTGCTCTGGAAGGTTCCCGAAGGTTCCCGGCTGGGCCCGGGCCGGGCGCTGCTGGCCGAGGTTCGCGGCCCCGTTTCCGGGCTGCTCCTGGCCGAGCGCACGGCCCTCAATGTCCTGGGCCGCTGCAGCGGCGTGGCCTCCATGGCCGCCCGGGCCCGGGGCGTCGCCGAGAGCCGAAACTGGGGAGGGGTCGTGGCGGGGACGCGCAAGTGCACGCCCGGCTTCAGGGCGGCCGAGAAGTACGCGCTGGGCGTGGGGGGCGCGCAGGGGCACCGTGAGGGGCTGGGGGCGTTTGGCCTCATCAAGGACAACCACAGGGCCGTGGCCGAGATGGGCGGCGGGCACGAAGGGGTTAAACGGGTAAGGACCCCGAAATTTTGGGTTGGGGGAACCCCGAAATGTGGGTGGAAATGGGGGAAAAATGGGTGGAAAATGGGGAGGAAATTTGGGGGGACAATCACAGAGAGAGTGACAGCGGACAGCAAGGGGTTAAACGGGTGAGCACCCCGAATTTTGGGGGGTTTTGGGGTGGGGGAGCCCCGAAATTGGGGGGGAAATGAGTGGGGGGACCCTTGAATTGGGGCAGTTTTAGTTGTGGGGAGACCCTACAGAGTTTGGGGGTGTTCTGGTTGTTGGGATCCCCGGATTTGGGGAAAAATTTGGGGTAAAATGAGGGGAAATTTGGGAGGGGCTGGGGGCGTTCGGCCTCGTCAAGGACAACCACAGGGCCGTGGCCGAGATGGGCGGAGGAGGGCACGAAGGGGTTAAACGGGTAAGGACCCCGAAATTTTGGGGGGTTTTGGGGCGGTTTTGGTTGTGGGAGACCCCGAAATTTGGGGGAAAATGAGGGAAAAATTTGGGTGGAAAATGGCGGAGAAATGGCGGGAAAAACTGGGGGGGGAATAGGGGAGAAATGAGGGGAGAAATGGGGAGAGGAGACCCCGTATTTGGGGGGAAAATTTGGGAGCAAAATTTGGGGGGTTCTGGTTGTGGGGACCCCCAAATTTGGGGGGGAAATGGGGAAAAATTTGGGGTAAAATGAGGGGAAATTTGGGAGGGGCTGGGGACGTTCGGCCTCGTCAAGGACAAGCACAGGGCCGTGGCCGAGATGGGCGGAGGAGGGCACGAAGGGGTTAAACGGGTAAGGACCCCGAAATTTTGGGGGGATTTGGGGCGGTTTTGGGGGGTTTTGGTTGTGGGAGACCCCGAAATTTGGGGGAAAATGAGGGAAAATTTGGGAGGGGCTGGGGGCGTTCGCGCTGCTCAAGGACAAGCACAGGGCCGTGGCCAAGATGGGCGGAGGCGGGCACAAAGGGGTTAAACGGGTAAGGACCCCAAATTTTGGGGTCGGGGGAACCCCGAAATGTGGGTGGAAATGGGAAAAATATGGGTGGAAATGGGGAAAAATGGGTGGAAAATGGGGAGGAAATTTGGGGGGGCAATCACAGAGAGAGCGACAGCGGACAGGAAGGGGTTAAACGGGTGAGGACCCCAAATTTTGGGGGGTTTTGGGGTGGGGGAACCCCGAAATTGGGGAAAAAATTGGGTGGAAAATGGGGAGGGGAATCAGGAATTTGGGGAGGGGGCATCTGGACAATCACAGAGCGGTGGCACTGGAGACAGAGGAGGGGGTGACACAGGTGAGGACCCCAAAATTTGGGGGAATTTTGGGGTGGGAGAGCCCCGAAATTGGGGAAAAAATTGGGTGAAAATGGGGGAGAAATGGGGAAAAACTTGGAGGGAAAATGGAGAAGAAATGGGGGGAGAATGGGGGGGGGGGGTATCCGGCAGGTGGGGACCCCCGAAATTGGGGGGGAAATGAGTGGGGGGACCCTTGAATTGGGGCAGTTTTGGTTGTGGGGAGACCCTACAGAATTTGGGGGGTTCTGGTTGTGGGGACCCCCGGATTTGGGGGGGAAATGGAGAAAAATTTGGGGTAAAATGAGGGGAAATTTGGGGGGGGAAATGGGGGCTCTGGGCTGCTCAAGGACAAGCACCGAGCGGTGGTGGAACTGAGTGAGGGACAGGAAGGGGTTAAACGGGTAAGGACCCCAATTTTGGGGGGATTTGGGGTGAAATTCGCTGTGGGGTACCCCGAAATTGGGTGGAAATGGGAAAAAAATTGGGGGACAAATGGGTGGAAAATGGGAGGGAAATGAGTGTGGAGACCCCGAATTTGGGGGCAAAATTTGGGGGGTTCTGGTTGTGGGAACCCCCGGATTTGGGGGGGAAATGGGGAGGGGGATCCCCAAAATGTGGGGGGAAATGGGAAAAATTTGGGTGGAAAATGGGGGGAAAAATTGGGGGGGAATGGGGCTGAAATGAGGAGGGGAGACCCCGAATTTGGGGGGAAATGGGGGCAAAATCTGGGGGCAAAATTTGGGGGGTTCTGGTTTTGGGGACACTCAAATTTGGGGGGGAAATGGGGAAAAATTTGGGGTAAAATGGGGGAAATTTGGGTGGAAATGGGGGAGAAATGGGAAAAAAAAAATGGGTGGAAAATGGGGTGGGGAAACCCAAAATTTGGGGGGGTTCCGGTTGTGGGGACCCCGAGTTTGGGGTAAAAATGGGGGAAATTTGGGGGCCAAATTTGTGGGGGATCGGGACAATGCCAGAGCGCTGGCAAAGGTGAGCACCCCAAAATTTGGGGGGTTTTGGGTGTGGGGGGACCCCAAATTTGGGGAAATTTTTGGGGATTAATTTTGGGGGGAAATTGCCAATTTTTCCGGGGAAAATTTGCAATTTTTTGTGGGGAAATTCCCAATTTTTGGGGAATTAATTTCGAGTAGAAATTCCCAATTTTTTGAGTAGAAATTCCCAATTTTTAGGGAATTATTTTGAGTAGAAAATCCCAATTTTTGGGAATTAATTTTGAGTAGAAATTCCCAATTTTTTTGATTAATTTTGAGTAGAAAATCCTATTTTGGGGGGATTAATTTAGGGGGCAATTCTCAAATTTGGGGATTAATTTTGAGGAAAAATTCCCAATTTTTGGGGGAATTAATTTTGAGTAGGAATTCCCAATTTTTGGGGATTAATTTTGAGTAGAAAATCCCAATTTTTTTGGGAATTAATTTTGAATAGGAATTCCCAATTTTTTTGATTAATTTTGAGTAGAAAATCCCAATTTTTGGGGATTTATTTGGGGGGAAATTCTCAAATTTGGGGATTAATTTTGAGTAGAAAATCCCAATTTTTGGGGATTAATTTTGAGTAGAAATTCCCAATTTTTGGGGATTTATTTGGGGGGAAATTCTCAAATTTGGGGATTTATTTTGAGGAAAAATTCCCAATTTTTGGGGAATTAATTTTGAGTAGGAATTCCCAATTTTTTGAGTAGAAATTCTCAATTTTTAGGGAATTAATTTCGAGTAGAAAATCCCAATTTTTGGGGATTAATTTGGGGGAAAATTCTCAAATTTGGGAATTAATTTTGAGGAAAAATTCCCAAATTTAGGGGAATTAATTTTGAGTAGGAATTCCCAATTTTTTGAGTAGAAATTCCCAATTTTTTGGATTAATTTTGAGTAGAAAATCCTATTTTTGGGGGATTAATTTGGGGGAAAATTCTCAAATTTGGGGATTAATTTTGAGTAGGAATTCCCAATTTTTTGGATTAATTTTGAGTAGAAATTCCCAATTTTTTGGGATTAATTTTGAATAGAAATCCCCAATTTTTGAGGATTAATTTCCAAATTTTTGGAAATTAATTTCGAGTAGAAATCCCCAATGTTTGAGGATTAATTTTGAATAGAAAAACCCAAATTTTTGGGGATTAATTTCCAAATTTTTGGGTTTAAATTTTGAGTGGAAATCCCCAATTTTTGGGTATTAATTTGGGAGTCAAATTCTCAATTTTTGGGGATGAATCTGAGGGGAAAATCCCAATTTTTGGGGACTAATTTTGAGTAAGAATTCCCAATTTTTGGGCATTAATTTCCGAATTTTTGGGGATTAATTTTGAGTAGAAATCCCCAATTTTTGGGTATTAATTTTGAATAGAAAAACCCAATTTTTGGGGATTAATTTCCAAATTTTTGGGGATAAATTTTGAGTAGAAATCCCCAATTTTTGTGGAATAATTTTGAATAGAAAACCCAAATTTTGGGGGCAAATCCCTAATTTTTGGGTTTATTTTGGGGTCCCACAGCTGATTGTGGAGGCGCGCCGGGCCGGGGGCTTCACGCGGAAATTGGGCGTGGCGTGCGCGAGCGCTGAGCAGGCGCTGGAGGCGGCCAAGGCTGGGGCCGATGTCGTCCTGCTCGACAACCTGAGCCCAGAGGTGAGCCCCAAAACATCGGGGGACCCCAAAAATCGAAATTTTGGGGGGAAAAATGGCGAAATTTTGGGGAAAAACGGCAAAAATTTGGGGAAAAACAGTGAAAATTTGGGGAAAAAAAGCAAAAATTTGGGGGAGAAACTCAAAAAAATGTGCCCAGAATTGGGGTGGGGGTGGCAGAGATTTGAGCTCTGAGCCCACGGGGCAGCCCCAAAACATCGGGGAACCCCGAAAATCGAAATTTTGGGGGAGAAAAGGTGAAATTTTGGGGAAAAAAGGTGAAAATTTTGGGGAAAACGGCAAAAATTTGGGAAAAAAGGTGAAAATCTGGGGGAGAAAACCCCAAAAATGGGCCCAGAATTGGGGTGGGGGTAGCAGAGATTTGAGCTCTGAGCCCACGAGGGAGCCCCAAAATTCGGGAACCCCGAAAATGGAAATTTTGGGGGAGAAAAGGTGAAATTTTGGGGATAAAAGGTGAAAATTTGGGGGAAAAAGGTGAAAATTTGGGGAAAAACGATGAAAATTTGGGGAAAAAAGGCAAAAATTTGGGGGAGAAAACCCCAAAAATGTGCCCAGAATTGGGGTGGGGGTGGCGGAGATTTGAGCTCTGAGCCCACAGGGGAGCCCCAAAATATCGGGGGACCCCAAAAATCGAAATTTTGGGGGAAAGAGGGGAAATTTGGGGGATAAAAGGTGAAAATTTGGGGGAAAAAAGTGAAAATTTGGGGAAAAACAGTGAAAATTTGGGGGAAAAACTCAAAAACATCGGCCCAAAATTGGGGTGGGGGTGGTGGAGATTTGAGCTCTGAGCCCACGGGGCAGCCCCAAAATTCGGGAACCCTGAAAATCGAAATTATGGGGGAGAAAAGGTGGAATTTCGGGAGGAAAAAGGCGAAAGTTTGGGGAAAAACAGTGAAAATTTGGGAAAAAAGGTGAAACTTTGGGGGAGAAACTCAAAAAAAATGGTGCAAAATCGGGGTGGGGGTGGTGGAGATTTGAGCTCTGAGCCCATGGGGGAGCCCCAAAATTCGGGAACCCTGAAAATCGAAATTTTGGGGGGAAAAGGTGAAAATTTGGGAGAAAAAGGTGAAAATTTGGGGAAAAACGGCAAAAATTTGGGGAAAAACGGTGAAATTTTGGGGGAGATAACTGCAAAAAATCGGGTTTTTTGGGGGGGTCAAATAATCCCAGAATTGATAAATTTTTTAGGGACCCAAATTGGGCAAATTTTGGGTTGAAAATCCCAAATTTTGGGGTTTTTCTTGGTGGGTCGGACCCCAAATTTTGGGTGGAAAATCCCAAATTTTTGGTGTTTCTAGTTTAAGGGGAATTTGGGGTGGACACTCCAATTTTGGGTTCAAATCCCCAAATTTGTGGAGATTTTTATGGGGAAAACCCAAATTTGAGCAGGGACACCCCAGTTTTGGGTGGAACAATCCCCGGATTTGTGGGGATTTTTATGGGAAAAACCCAGGGACACCCCAATTTTGGTTCAAATCCCGCCCAACCCCAATGAACCGAACCCCAAATTTTGGGGTTCACTGACATTGTCCCCCTTTACCGGGATCTGCACTCGGATAAACTCCAAAAATGGGGAGAAAATGGGAAAAATCAAAAAATATTTGGATAAATCCCCCCCCAAAAAAAAAGGTGGGGGGGAGATCTGAAAAAATTTGGGATAAACCCCAAAAATGGGGAATCGACAAAAAAAAAAAGGTGGAAAACCCCCAAAAAATGAGGAAAAAATCCCAAAAAGGGGGGATGAACCCGCCAAAAATCTGGGGTAAAGTCCAAACATTGAGAAAAAACCCAAAAAAATGGAATAAATGCCAAAAAATTGGGATAAAACCCGCAAAATGGGGGTAAAACTCCAAAAAAATGGGGATAAAAGCCCCCAAAATGGGGATAAACACCAAAAATAGGGATAAAGTCCAAAAAATGGCATTATTCCCAAAAAAAATGAGGAAAAACCACAAAAAATGGGGGAAAACCCCAGAAAAATGGAAAACCCCAAACCAAACAGTGGGAAAAAATAAAAAAACATGGGAATAAAAACAAAAAAAAAGGAAAAAAACCCAAAAAATGAGGACATGCTGCAAAAATTTGGGATAAGCCCCAAAAATTGGGATGAAACCCCAAAAATGGGAAAAACAAACAAACAAATAAAAAGGAATGAACCCTAAAAAATGGGGGAAAAAAAAACCCCAAAAATTGAGATAAACCCCCCAAAAATGTGGGGAAACCCCAAAAAATGGAGACAAACCCCAAAAAAATAGGAAGAAAAACCC
Source organism: Melospiza melodia melodia (assembly GCF_035770615.1). Lineage (NCBI taxonomy): Eukaryota > Metazoa > Chordata > Aves > Passeriformes > Passerellidae > Melospiza > Melospiza melodia. The sequence continues at coordinate 2,989,699 of NW_026948800.1, forward strand.
CAAAAATGGGGCTGTGGACTTTTTGAAATGGGGATAAACCCCCCAAAGATGGGAAAAAACCCAAAAAAATGGGGAAATAAGCAAAAAGAAATTGGGATAAACCCAAGAAGTGGGACTGAAACTGGGCAGGTTTTGGGTTGCAAACCCCGAATTTTTGGGGTTTCTGGTTTGAAGGGGATTTGGGGGTGGGCACCCCAATTTTGAACACCCAATTTTAAGTGGAACAATCCCAAAATTGATCATTTTTTCTGGGGACCCAAACTGGGCAAATTTTGGGTTGGAAACCCCCAAATTTGGGATTTTTCTGGGTGGGAGAGACCCCAAATTTTTGGGTGAAAAATCCCAATTTTTTTGGTGTTTCTGCTTTAAGGGGAATTTGGGGGTGGGCACCCCAATTTTGGGTTAAATAATCCCAGAATTAATGGGTTTTTATAGGGACCGAATTTGGGCAGATTTTAGATTGAAAATCCCAAATTTTGGAGTTTTTCTCAGTGGTTCAAACCCCAAATTTTGGGTGGAAAACCCCGAATTTTTGGGGTTTCTGGTTGAGTGGGGATTTGGGGGTGGGCACCCGAAATTTGGGTTAAATAATTGCAGAATTAATGGGTTTTTATAGGGACCGAAATTGGGCAGATTTTAAGTTGAAAATCCCAAAATTTGGGATTTTTCTGGGTGGGAGAGACCCCAAATTTTTGGGTGAAAAATCCCAAATTTTTGGTGTTTCTGGTTTAAGGGGAATTTGGGGGTGGGCACCCCAATTTTGGGTTAAATAATCCCAGAATTAATGGGTTTTTCTAGGGACTGAAATTGGGCAGATTCTAGGTTGAAAATCCCAAATTTGGGATTTTTCTGGGTGGGAGAGACCCCAAATTTTTGGGTGAAAAATGCCAATTTTTTTGGTGTTTCTGCTTTAAGGGGAATTTGGGGGTGGACACCCCAATTTTGGGTGGACTAATCCCCGGATTTTTGGGGATTTTTATGGGGAAAACCCAAATTTGAGCAGGGACACCCCAATTTTGGGTTCGAATCCCGCCCAACCCCAATGAACCAGACCCCCACTCATCCAATGAACCCCCAATTTTGGGTTTTTTGACGTTTTCCCCCCGTTTCCAGGAGCTGCACGCGGCGGCCGCGCGCGTCAAGGCCGCGCACCCGCGGGTGCTGGTGGAGGCCAGCGGGGGCATCGGCCTGGAGAGGCTGGGCAGCTTCCTGGGGCCCCACGTGGACATCGTGTCCATGGGGTGCCTGACCCACAGCGCCCCCGCGCTCGACTTCGCCCTCAAGGTGGTGGGGATGGGGAGTGGAAGTGAGGAAAAGTGAAAATCCGACGTGGAAACCCCAAAATTTCACCCAGAAACCCCAAAATCCAGTGTAAAATCTCAAAAATCCAGCCTGGAAACCCCAAAATCCAACCCGAAACCCTGGAGATCCGTCCTGGAACCAATAATGTCCAACGTTGGACCTGTCAAACCTGGAACCCCAAAATCCAACCTGGAACCCCAAAATCCATCCTGGAAACCTCGAAATCGAACCCGAAACCCTGAAATTTGGGAACCCCAAAATTGAACCGGGGAACCCCAAAAATCCATCCCAGGAACGCCCAAATTCCAACCTGGAACCAATAAAATCCAACGTGAAACGTAGAGACACCTGGAACCCTGAAATCCATCCCAGGAACCCCAAAAATCCAACCTGGAACCCCAAAAAATCCAACCTGGAACCCCCAAAATCCAACCCTCCAAACCCAGCCTGGAACCAATGAAATCCCGGGAACCCCAGAATCCATCCCTGAACCCCAAAATCCGCCCCAGGAGCCCCCCAGCCCTGCAGGCCCTGCCCTGGTTCCTGGGGCCCCACGGGGCCGTCGTGTCCATGGGGTGCCCGACCCACAGCGCCCCCGCGCTCGACTGCGCCCTCAGGGTGCTGGGGATGGGGGACGGAGCCGAGGAACCCTGAAAATCCAATGTGGGAACCCCAAAAATTCACCCTGGAACCCTGAAATTGATAGTGGAACCCTGGAAAAAGTTAAAGATAGAATCTAAAATGTTAGGCTTTGTGCTTTCCCAGATCAACTGCACCTGCGTAAGCAGTATGATAAATTATATAATTGTTAGATGTGATGATTGCTTAGTAATTAAATGTAATTATTATATAACCATAAGAAGGATAGTGAGAAACTATGTTGGAAATTCAGAGAGGGGCTAAATTTATGTATACAATAGAACAATATAAGTTTAATAATTAACATGAAAGTTATGTAATGATAGAGTATAAAACATGATCATTTCGGATGTACGGTCGGAGTCAGATTTGGGTTGAATATACCCCGATTCCCAGAGCTCTTAATAAAAGGCACCGCATATAATTGCTCCGTGATTATGTGTTTTTGAACGCTAACATTTTGGCGACCCAGATGGAACCCTTGTGAGTGCTGCTGAGCAAGTTCGCGACTCGATCACGCTCCAGCCGGCACCAAGGGATTCTCGGGGAGGCCATCGGCCGCGACTGCTTCCGCCGCTCACAAACGTCCCCGGGAGAAATGTAAGGTGCTTTTTACTTTGGTTTGGGTGCCTGCCAATAAGACGCACTGAAAGCTACGCTTGGTTGGGCTAAAGGAATTCCTGTTGGTGTAAGCCTAGGCACCGTTCCATAAGACAATCGCGAAAGCTTTGCAGGTTCGGCATTTGTGGTATTTTTGAAATGGAGAAACTTAAAGGGATTTTGGGCAGTAACACCCCTATCCCGCAAAATTCTCCTTTGGGGTGCTTATTAGCACATTGGAAACAAGGTAACTTTGGAGAAGGATTATGTAAAACTAAGTTGATTGATTATTGTAATTCATGGTGGCCAGAATATGCCTTGGAGAACGGTGAAAAATGGCCAAAATACGGTACTCTGCAATGTAACACTATTTTGCAGTTAATGTCGTTTTGTAAACAAGAAGGAAAATGGGATGAAGTCCCATATGTTGATCTGTTTTTCTACTTACAGGAAAGCCAGAATGGCAGAATGAATGTGGATTATTAATGGTTAAAACATCTGCAAAGTGTGGGGTTTGTGAGGAACGTTGTTTAGAACACTTGGCGTAAAGAGAAAGCTTGAGTAGAGAAAATTATACAGATATTGATTTACAAGTAGCTCCAATAGGAACAAGAGAACCTAACCCTATCCCAACCTGTTTCATCTGTCCCTATCCCACTACCTGCTCCTCATCCACCTACCCCTGAACCTGTTTCATCTAGTACACCTTTCCCTCTTTATCCTCCTCTCCCATCATCACCCGACCCCTCTTCCTCGGAAGATGAGCGAAACCTAACTGTGATAGAAAGGGGAAAGAGGTATGCGAGTGAAAAAGATAGCAATGGTAATGAATCAGTGACCCCAATAGCTCATAGAACCTGGGGTCGGGCAAAGCTTGCTCCAGTTGTGCATAGAGATGGCATAAGGAAACAAAAATGGACTGTGATTGCCCCCTGGCGACAAGGTGTCGGAGTGGAAGGGCCAGTATTTGTAAAAGTGCCTTTTTCCCCAGCAGACTTAGTCATTTGGCAACAGTCAGCCGGAACTTATAGAGAAAATCCTGATAAAGTGGCACATGTAGTAAAAATGGTTATGAAAATGCAAAATCCTGACTGAGATGACATACAAGTAATATTAGATACTCTGATGGATTCTACTGAAAAAGAAATGGTACTTAAGGCAGCCAAAGAGAGGGCAAGAGAAGATATTAGAAATGGGCTGGTAACAGGGAACTTAGATCTGAATTTCCCAATTGAGGATCCAAATTGGGACCCTAATTTATTGTGCGATATGAGGAGATTACGGAAATACCAAGAGTGCATCCAAATAGGAGTTCAGAATGCTGTGCCCAAAACTATAAATTGGCCCAAACTATAGGAGGTTTGACAGGAAAAGAAGGAATCTCCCACTGCGTTTTTGGAGAGGCTTAAGGAGGTAGCAAGGAAATATACAGACCTCCAAATGGATACAGAGCAAGCAAAAGTTCAGCTTGCTCTCATATTCTTGGGCCAATCACAGGATGACATTCGTAGAAAATTGCAAAAATTGGAAGGGGAAGAATTAAGGAATTTGGATAAGTTACTTGAGGTCGCCTGGAAGGTATATAACAATTGGGAAAAAGAAGCTAGTAAAAGGCATCAGCAGAATCTTTTGGCAGTAATACAGGGGAGAGGGAACCCAAATTTCAGGGGACGGGTCGGGGTAGGAGACCAGTTACCCAAGGGTTAAGCCTGAATCAGTGTGCATATTGTAAGCAGGAGGGGCATTGGAAATGAAATTGCCCAAGTTTGAATAACCAGTTTGACCAGGGCAATCAGTTCCAGCAGGCTACCAAGGAGATGGTCCTGGGGGAGTATACCAGCTGACCAGACGTAGAACCGGTAGAACAAGTTAAGGAACCTGCTGTAAATATACAGTTAGGGCATAAAGAGGTCAGATTTCTAATAGATATGGGAGCTACTTTTTCTGTATTGAATGATTTGCAAGGACAAATTGGGGACAAGGAAACGACAATAGTGGGCGCTTCAGGGAAAGAGGAAAAACGGCCTTTCCTGCAACCCCTAGATTTGTGTTTTGGAAACAAGGTTATAACACACGAATTTTTATATGTACCTGAGTGTCCAATTCCGCTTTTAGGGAGAGATTTGCTAGCAAAACTTGATGCGGTAATAACCTTTGAAAATGGAGAGCCTGTAAGGAAAATACCTGAATCAAAGACGGGACAGATATTAATGATCAAAGAAAAACCTGTTCCCCTCTATCCCTAGGGAGGTAGAAGATGCAGTGATTCCCTCTGTCTGGGAGACAGATATACCAGGGAAATCTAAATTGGCACAACCAGTGCATGTAGAGTTAAAAGAAGGGGCAAGGGCTGTACAAGTCAAACAATATCCCATAAAACCAGAAGCACGGCAAGGAATAGTAAAGATTATTGAGAAATTCTTGAAATACCGAATTTTAGAAGAATGTGAATCAGAATTTAATACACCAATATTTCCAGTAAAGAAGCCAAATGGTGAATATAGATTAGTGCAGGATTTGAGAGCAATAAATAAAATAACAAAGGACATTTATCCAGTGGTAACATATCCTTATACATTGCTAACATCCGTAAAGGAGATATATAAATGGTTTACCGTAATTGATTCAAAAGATGCCTTTTTCTGCATCCCCCTTGACAAAGAAAGTAGGAAACTATTTGCCTTTGAGTGGGAAAACCCAGGGAATGGAAGAAAGACCCAGCTCACTTGGACACGATTACCACAAGGCTACAAGAACTCGCCGACCCTATTCGGAAACCAACTGGCAAAGGAACTGGAGATTTGGACTGAAAATGGGCAAATACCAAGAGACCAATACTTATTGTTTCAGTATGTTGATGATATACTAATAGCTACAGAAGAAAGAGCAACCTGTATAAAGGTAACCATTGAGATATTAAATTCACTGGGGATGGGAGGCTATAAAGTATCCAGAGGAAAGGCACAAATCGCACAACAGACTGTGATTCACCTGGGATGTGAAATTTCACAAGGGCAACGAAAACTAGGTACTAATCGTATCCAAGCTATTTGTGCTATTCCAGACCCCCAGAATTTACATGAGCTGCGAGTCTTCCTTGGGATGGCAGGATGGTGTCACTTGTGGATCATGGACTATGGACTGATTGCAAAACCCCTGTATGAAGCTCAGAAGACACAGCCATTCGCCTGGGGCAAACCACAGAAAGAAGCCTTCCTAAAATTAAAGGAAGCACTGACAACTGCTCCAGCATTAGGGTTACCTGATCTGTCTAAAGATTTTCAGCTGTTTGTACATGAAAGGCTGCGCCTAGCACTAGGAGTCCTGACCCAACGTCTGGGAAGCTGGAAAAGGCTGGTGGGCTACTTTTCCAAACAACTCGACAACATAAGTGCCGGGTGGCCCCCATGTCTGTGGGCAGTCGCAGCTACTGTGATCCTGATACAAGAAGCCAGGAAACTTACTATGGGAAGGCACATAGATGTCTATGTACCACACATGGTAACCACTGTCTTAGAACAAAAGGGGGGCCATTGGCTATCTCCCAGCAGGATGATGAAATTCCAGGTAGTCCTGACTGAGCAGGATGATGTCACATTAAAAACAACTAACCTTTTGAATCCAGTTTTGTTCCCAGGTACCACAACTGAAGAAGGGCCATTAGAACACGACTGTGTAGAAGTAATAGAGTACACCTATTCAGCAAGAGAAGACCTGAAAGATGTCCCACTAGAGCAGCCGGAGTGGGAGCTGTTTACAGATGGGAGTAGCTTTGTGGAAAATGGAATCAGATACGCTGGATATGCGGTAACAACAGTCAATACAGTGGTGGAGGCAAAGGCATTACCACCAAATACATCTGCCCAGAGGGCAGAACTGGTTGCTTTAACCAGGGCACTAGAATTAAATGAAGGGAAAAAGGTAAATATCTGGACTGACTCAAAGTATGCTTTTGGAGTGGTGCATGTACACGGAGCACTGTGGAGAGAAAGAGGACTGTTATCTTCTCGGGGTATGCACATTAAACATCAGGATGCAATCCTGCAATTGGTAAAGGCAGTACAAAAACCTGAACAAGTGGCAATCATACACTGCAAAGCACACCAATCAGGAAACTCCAAAATCTGTGAGGGAAATCGAAAGGCAGACTGGCAGACTGGGCAGCCTGACAGGTTGCTCGAAAGGTACAAACAACAATGGCATTGATACCTTTGAAGCTTAATGTATCCCAATTCAATTTGCCTCCAAAACCAAAATATTCAGTAGAAGATGAGAGACTGGCATGTTTGCTAAATGCACAAAAGAATTCACAGGGATGGTATGTAACTGCACAAGGACAAATAGTGGTACCCCCCTTGATAATGAGAGAAGTTCTACAAATTAAACATAACGAATGTCACTGGGGAGCAGAGGCATTGGTAAAATTGCTAAAGCAGAGTTTAATTTCAGTACGGATGCTAACAATGGCAAAATCAGTAATGTCAAAATGTGATATCTGCTTGAAAAATAACCCAGTGGCCAGGCAACAGGCACAGCTAGGAAGAATTCGGATAGGAATAGAGCCAGGAGACTATCAGCAGGTAGATTTTGTAGAACTACCAAGGACTCGAGGATACAAATACCTGTTAGATGGGGTGGACACATTCTCTGGGTAGCCAGAAGCCCTTCCCTGTCGCACGAACCAAGCAAAGGAAACAGTTAAGAGGTTACTACAGGAGATTATTCCCAGGTTTGGGGTACCCCTAGGGATATCATCAGATGGGGGACCCTATTTCATAGCTACAGTAGTAAGAGAGGTAAGTAGATTGCTGGGGATAAATTGGGACCTCCACACACCGTGGAGACCCCAGTCAAGTGGACAGGTAGAGAGGATGAATCAGACACTAAAAAGGCAAATCAGTAAAATATGCTAAGAAGCCAAATTGCAGTGGCCCCAGGCTTTGCCAGTAGCACTGTTGAGGATTCGGATAAAGCCTAGGAGTGGGATGTCAGTCAGTCCTTATGAGGTATTGTATGGGAAACCATATGAATCTCCTGAGCCTAACCCTCATGTACATGTCACAGGAAAGCAGGAAGTGTATAATTATCTTCTGTCTCTCCGGAAAACTTTAGCTCGGCTCCGGAGTATCCTCGTGTGGAATAGACCACTGACTCTCGAGAACCCAGTTCATAACATACATCCAGGAGACGAGGTGTACATCAAGAACTGGAACGAGGAACCGCTGAAAGAAAAGTGGAGTGGACCCCATCAGGTACTACTGACCACCTTTACAGCAGTCAAAGTAGCCAGCGTGGAACCCTGGATCCACTATACCCGAGTGAAGAAAGTCCATCCTGGATCACAGACTGTATAAACTCTGGAATGAGCAAAGGCTGCAGATAAGACATATTTAATTGCTTTCAGAATGCTATCAGTAATTGTGCTAACGTTATGGTTATTAATATCTTTGGGATGTGGAATGCAAAATGATCAACCAACCACTCTTCATTCTAGAATGAAGAGAGAGGTACAAATGGAAACACAGGTGATAAAGGTTTCTAATGCAGTTCGGGCTGAGAATGTAATGATCGGATTAGTCAAAGATTTTGCCAAAATGCAAAACACCAGCCGAATAACTGCCGGCCTGCCAATACCAAAGGCAGCAGGAGACCCACTAAATTGGGGAATCATAACATCAAAACTGCCTGAAATACAAAAGAACAAAACAATTACATGTAAACTGGTACCCGAATTGAGGCAAGTTACAGAAACAATTCTGGTATGGGAATGTGAGGCCAAGGATAAGAAAGATCAGATAGAACCACGGGACAGTGCATGGTCTGTGAGTATTCTTCAAAGATTCCAATATATGGCAAACACCCCTTGGTGTATTAAGTGGGAAGGCCCCGAGAATGAAACACATCCAGCAATAACAAACACTGACACTAGTAGCAGAACGAGGGCAGACAAAGTAAGTTGGTGGGCATGTAATAAAACTTACAACTGCACTTCAGATGATGAAGAGATAAAACAGATGCCACCCCTGGCAATAGCCCTACAAATTGGTTGTGCTTGCAGAGGGATCAAACATAAACAAGGCAGAGTGAATTATAAAGTAATTATAGGGTGTACCAGGATTACAATCCGAGGTCCAGGACAATTTGTATGGGCAGCAAGTGATGGTACCTGGACAACACATCTGCCTATAGATGGGAAAGTAAAGAAGATTACTTTAGGCCTGCCAACCTTATGTCCAATTTGGAAAAGGTCCCCATTTAATGGAAAACATGAACTTCTGCAGATAAGAGCAAGACGAGAAGTTCTAGACAATGAAAATCCAGATGACACTTGGCAAGAACCCTCTAGTGGAGTGAAATTTGGATGGGCCCTAGAGTCATTGCTTGGTCCTATAGCAAACTATAAGAGCAGAGAGATGCTGTACAAACTTACAGGTCAGGTAGGTAGACTGGCAAGAGTCACCTGGGAAGGATTTAAAGAATTAAATATACAGTTACAAGCCACCACAAAAATGACTTTACAAAATCGATTGGCCCTAGATATGTTACTCCTGAAAGAGCATGGAGTATGTGGATTTTTAAAGGGACAAGTTGATCATTGCTGCGTTCATATCCCAAATGTAACTGCAGATGTAGAATATGACATCAATCAGTTGAAACAAATAGATCATGAAGCACAAGAAGAGCAAAAGGATTTGGCTACAAGCTGGTTAGGAAAAATCTTTAAAGGATTGGGGTGGAATGTGAGTTCATGGATTAAATCGATCATTGAGAGTGTGATAATCTTACTAATTGTATTCTTAGCAATTTGGTTAGTTTACAGCATCTTAAAGGGAGAGATACAGAAGAAAACATCCTGGAACCAGAGGATAATGAAGGCACTAACACGAGATCCACGCCCACCATCTTCTGGTTCTCCAGTTCGTAACAGCATCCATGACAACGTTTTCATCAACCCTGGATTTGAAGAACCAAGTACGAACTGAGGAATAAAGGACTGTATCAAGTGAAAACATTTACACCTATAGTGAAGTGAAAATGCTTTCAAAGTGGGGAGAATGATACTGAAACCCTGGAAAAAGTTAAAGATAGAATCTAAAATGTTAGGCTTTGTGCTTTCCCAGATCAACTGCACCTGCGTAAGCAGTATGAAAAATTATATAATTGTTAGATGTGATGATTGTTTAGTAATTAAATGTAATTATTATGTAACCATAAGAAGAATAGTGAGAAACTATGTTGGAAATTCAGAGAGGGGCTAAATTCATGTATGCAGTAGAACAATATAAGTTTAATAATTAACATGAAAGTTATGTAACGATAGAGTATAAAACATGATCATTTCGGATGTATGGTCGGAGTCAGATTTGGGTTGAATATACCCGATTCCCAGAGCTCTTAATAAAAAGCACCACATATAATCGCTCCGTGATTATGTGTTTTTGAACGCTAACACAGGGACACCGTAGGACGGCCTGGGCTGCACAGGGCACAAAAAAATATCTCCCAAGATGGGGCTGGGAGGCCTCATCACATAACCAGGATATAGAGTCTGATGGCTCTGGGCTCACTTGTGTGCCGACTGAGGACAGGAGTAGCCTGAAAGGAATTGAAGGGTGGCTCCAGAGATGCTGGAGTTTTCCTTCATTGTATGAAACACACAGAGAAAGAAAGAATGGCACCATGGGTGTGGAGTGCCCCGCTCCAGGAGGTGAGGATTCTACCCAGACAGAGAGCATGGGGCGAGGGGCATGATTTAATGAAGATTCCACCCCTCCACCCTGTGGGCCCTGGCCCTGCAAGCCCAGGAAAAGACACTCCACCTCATCTGGTCAAAATAGGAATGGCCCCAGAATGTTCTTCCTTTTCTGTGCCCTCATTGCTTTAAATTCTACTGCAGTGTCCCTGCCTTATTTTTTCCATTGGTTGTCCTCCTCTATCCACCCCTTTGCAGTCCCCTGCTCCTCCTGCTATTGGACCCTGACACTAAACTCCACCCTACCCCGTCATGTAAAACCCATGACCCTACCCCCTCATTTCTTATCTTGGTCCCTGTCAGAGTAAAGGGTTCTGGGTTTTGGTAAAGCAGAAACCGTCCTGTTGCCTTCCTGTCCCTGTCGGTCAACAGTGGCTGCCTGAGGTCTGAGACTCCAGGGCCCAAGGGAGTTGTTGTGCCCCTCGCTGTGGCGGAATGCAGCATGAGGGTCAGACTGGGGAGGAGAGAGGAATTCCTCTGCCAGGGCAGGGCTGTGGTGCAACACATCCTCTAGAAGGAGCCTGGAGCAGCCCAAGGCTTTGTGTGGCAGGCAGAGGCAGGCAGGAGGCAGAGCTGTCAGCAAAGGAAGGGCCCAGCCAGGTGGGGCAGCCGGGGGATGCCGACAGCCTGCAGGGACAGAGGCGCAGGGCAGGGACACCGTGGGACAGCCTGGGCTGCACAGGACACAGAGATGGGCAGCAGCTGCAAGGCAGCCCTGCCAGATCCAGCTTGGGCAGCGCTTTGGCCATGGCTGCTGGGCCTGGGCCTGAGGCCATGAGGAGACAAGTGACCCTTGCAGGGCTGGGGCCTCATGGCCTCCTTGTCCCTGCTCAGCAGCTTGGCAGGGGCCGCCCCATGCTCCTGCCCTTGGCATTGCACATGCCCACATGCCAGTGCCCATCCCGGCAAGAGCCCTGAGCAAGGAGGGAGGGTCAGGATCTGCCTGGCCAGGGGCTGGGGCTCAGGCCTTGGCCCTTTGCATTCCTCAAACACATCCAGGTGTGCTCAGCACCAGAGACACCTTTGCCTTGTTTGTCCCCAGTTGTCATCACTGCCTCCAGTGTTCTGCTCTCCTTGGAACCCAGGGACACTTTCTCAGTCCTGTTCCTCAGTGAGACCCATTAAAAGCTACAGAAATTTTGGACTTGGAATCTGATTTTGAGCTCTTGAGAAGTTCTTTGAGTACACTTTGGGGGACTGGGTCTGATGCAAAGAGCACTAAAGCCCAGGAGGCTCATTAAAGTCCCTGTGCTGTGTCTGTGCTGCTCAGCTGGGCTGGGCTCCTGGCCCAGAGGCAGCTCCTGGCAAGGGCAGGGCTGCAGAGAGACAGCTCTGGCCAGGAGCAGCTCCTGTGCACAGCCCAGCAGGGCTGGGGCACTGCCAGGTCCCCTCAGAGACACCAGCAGGGCAGAGACAGAGCTCACAGGGGCTCAGCACTGACAGGGGCTGTGGGATGGCCCAGAGGGGGCTGTGTCACAGCAGCACCTCTGTGGCTCTGTCATAGAGGCACAGAGCAGCTGGGATGTCAGCAAGGGGCTGTGTGAGGTCACAGATTGGGCTATGACATCACAGAGTTTGTTGTGTGAGGTCATTGAGCAGCTACACCATCATAGAGGGGACTGTGTGACAGAGCAGGCTGTGACATCATGGCATGCGTGTATGACATCATATAGCAGGCTGTGAGGTCAAAATGTGTGCGGTGACATTACAGAGTGGCAGAATGACATCACAGAGAGGATTGTGTGACATCACTGAGGGGATTGTGACATCACAGAGGTGGCGTGGACATGATAGGGTAGGATGTGACGCCATAGAGCAGACTCTGCAATCATGGAAGGTGGCGTTGTGGCATCAGAGAGTGGGTTGTGGTATCACTGGGTGTCTGAGTAACATCACAGAACAGTCTGTGATATCAGAGAACATGCAGTGACATCACTGGGTGAGTTTGTGATATCACAGTGTCTTCTGAGACATTCCAGGAGGCAGCTGTATGACATCACAGAGTGATATGCCAGCATTGGCTCTGTAACATCACAAGGGGGATTCGTGACATCCCAGCATGTGCTGTGACGTCACAGGGGCTGTGTGACATCACAGACACCTGTGTTGTATCACAGGGGCTGTGTGACATCACAGATGGCTGTGTGATGTCACAGGGGCTGTGTGACATCACAGAGATGGCTGTGTGACATCACAGCTGGCTGTGTGACATCACAGCTGACTGTGTGACATCACAGGGGCTGTGTGACATCACAGGGTCTGTGTGATATCACAGGGGCTGTGTGACATCAAAGGGGCAGTGTGAGGTCGCTGGGGAGGTCACTCTGCCCTGGCCCCCCTCACAGTCCCCCCAGAGCAGTCCAACCCTGCTCGTGCACAGCGGGGTCCCCTGTCCCCCCGGGTCCCCCCGCCCCTGGCCCCGCAGCCTCCCCCAGAGGATGTTCCACGAGATTGACCCCAGAGCCTGACACCGGGATGGGGGGCCGGGGCCGTGGGGGTGGCACAGGGGAACAGGGACCCCCCGGCAGCGTCCCCATGTTCCTCAGGGCCAGAGCCTGGGCCAGGGCTCTTTCACACTGCTACCAACGAGGCCTTGAGAGCACTGAAAAAATCTCCAGCAAGGGAGCAGCAAAAACCAGATTTAATATTAAGGGATAGCACCACAAAGTTCATTGGCAAGAGTCACTTTGCTCCTGAGTGGACACTCCAGGCACAGCAAGGAAACAAAGTAACAACAAAACCAAACAGAATCTTGGCAACCAAACCAGAAATGAATCCAGAACTGTCCCTGTGTGTCTGTGTGAAACAAGGACAGTGAGGGCAAGGATAAAAGGAATACAGTCAAAAAGGTTAACAGAGCTCAAACTTAACAGGACTTAACCGATACCTTAACCTTAACGGATACCTTCAACTTCACAATTTAGAAAAGAACAGAGCTTAACAGTATGTAACCTAACTTATAACCTATGACTTAGCAATTTAACAGAGGAATAACACTTAACAATATTTAACTTAACTTATATTAAACATAACAACTTAGCAAAAGAAGAACTCTTAGCAGCATTGAACTTAGCTTAAACCTTGTGACTTAACCTAACTTACAGGCCTGACTGGCTCAGCTATCCAAGGCACTCAAGCCCCTCAGAGAGCAGCATTTCTGCCACATTTCCCCAGCACAGGCATTCCTGTGTGCACACAGACACGAAGAGTCAGTGCAAGGCACCTGTGAGCAATTCCCCTGAGGGCAGAAAATGCTCACTGTGGATACGTTGGCATCTCCCCAGTGGGTGAAGGGCTGAGCCTGGAGGAGTGGGGGGATCAGCCCAGGCTCTGTCATTGTTGGGGATCCCCGAGTGCAGCAAATGGGAGAGTTCCCAGCTGGGAGAGGCCCCACTCAGAGGGAGTCGCTGGCTCAGAGAGCTCCAAGGGCTCCTTTTGGAGCGCTGTTTGTAGGGGCCCAAGAGAGGGGCTTCAGTCCCAGCAATGGCTCATCCTGGCCACACTTGGCACCAACAGCTTTCTTTGGCAGTGTGAGAACAGGGATGTTGTGCCACTGAGGGAACAAAAACAGTTCCCAGGGCTGCTCCTAAAGGAACCAGGAGCTGGTTGGGCAGCAGCAGTGCCTGGAGCAGACAGTGTTTGTGATGAGCTGCAGAGGAGCTGAGCCCAGGGGCTGTTGGCCAAGGCCGAGGTCCAAGGAGCCTTTCTCAGCTGGCAGGGCAGCCTGAGAAGGGGAGGGGGGAATGCAGCAGCACAGGGCCATGGAACCAAGGGATCATTGTGACACTGTGGGGCTCTGTGAGACCAAGGGACCACTGTGACACTGTGGAGCCTCATGGAATCATGGAGAGCACTGTGACATTGCTGGGCCTCGTGTCATCAGTGGTCCATTGTGACACTGGGCAACCAAAGGAGACCACTGTGATGCTGCAGGGATGCATGGAACCTTAGGGCCATGGTGATATTGTGGAACCCCATTGAAGCAAGGGTTCATTGTGACACTGCAGGGCTGTGTGGAACCAAAGCTCCAAGGTGACACAGAGGGACCTCCTGTCATCAATGGTCCATTGAGACACTGTGGAGCCTAATGAGACCATTGTGATGCTGCAAACTCCAGGGCCCAAAGGTCCATTGTGACATTGCAGGGCTCATGGAATAGAGGAGTCATATGACATTGTGGAAAGCCTTTGTGCTTTCCTTCCCATGGAAAAGAACTGTCCGGCTTCTCCAGGTGCCCATGGCTGAGATTGGAATTCCACCTCCAAATTTCCTTAAATCCAAAGACTGCTCCCAGACAGAATCTGCCATTCCTGACAAGTCTGGCTGGCCTTGCCCTAGTGAGGCTCTCACCTGCCTTCCAAATACTGGGGCTGTGTGCTTTCTTTCCTATAGAAAAGAGTTGCCCTTCTCAGCCAAGTGCACATGACCTGAATTGCTATTTCCACCTCCAGCATTCCCTGTTGTGAGAGACTGGAGGAGATTGTTGGCTGGAAACATTTTGTGTATGGGGGAGGAAGAAGCAGGTCCATCCTTGCCCTGCCCTGTAAACCCAGCACTGCCCTGGAACCCCAATCCCCCCAGAGCCTCCATCCCAGTCCAGTAGTGTCTGCCAGTCCCTGGCACAGCATAGGCAATGCTCCACAGCCACCTCTGCAGCCCCCAGCCCAGCTCCTGAGGGACCAAATGACCCCAAATCCCACCTGGGGGAAGGGCCCAGGGAGATCCAGGAGTATTGAGAGCTGACCAAAAGGCAAGCATACATCTTGGCACTACCTCCTCTTGAAATTTCCATCTGAACACCACTGGAATCCAGGAGCTGGTAGCTGTGTGTGCACTTCTCTAAATCTTATTTTTCTCTCTTTTTGTGTCTAGTTGTTCTATATATGTCCTCTTGCAAATTTTGATTAACTTAAAATTGAACAGGTTTAGAGTTTGTGAAGTTGAATGGGCCAAGTCAATGCTTTGAGAAGTGTTTTTTATTGACTGGATGTCATATTAATCCTTTTGCCAAAGTTTCTCTGATTTTCTAAATTTGCCAGTCAAGGCTGTTAGGTTGTTTTGAGCTCCTGAGAACCCCTTGTTGGTATTTCTCTAGTACATAAAACCAAAGTATAGAGCAATTGTAATTCCTTTAAAATGTCTCCTTGAGAGAGTTGTTTGGAGGATGGCAGTCAGGGCTTGTCTGTCCTGCTTGGCACAGCCCAGGCAGGGCTTTCCCAGCCACATTTCACATTTCCCAGCTGGAGCCGCTGGTGCCTCTGAGTTGTGCTGCCCCAGCCCCAGGGACACTCTCCTTGTCTGCCCATTCCCCCACGGTCTCTGGGCAGGGATGGCCTCATTGGGGGCTGCTGACATCCTCAGCACCTTGGAGGCTGCTGCTGAATTTGACTGCTCCAGAGGCTTGTTCAACCTTTAGCTCTTGAGTGCAGGAATTCAGTGTCCCAGGGCTCATTAACATTCATAACACCTTAACAAGCCAAGCCTCTGGGAATAATTGGATTTTAATTTTCAAATCTTGTGTGGTTAGGTAGATCTCAGTAGCGTATTCAAAGTAAATGCATGATATTTAAAATGACAGCGAGAAGATTTTTTTAGGTCCTATTTAGTTTTGTTTTCCTGGGTTTTTTATTGCTATGTGCAATCTCCAATTGACACTGAATCCAAGTATCTCCTCATAAATTTGAGTAGATATGAAAATCAAGACCCTTCATGGCTGACAATCAATCAGACTCTGTCCCTACTCCCACCCCACCATTTCCCCCATCCAAGCCCTGGCACTCAGAGCAGCTCAGCAAATCTGAGCTCCCTCCAGCCTAGGCTGCACCTGCAGCTTTCAGCTCCTTGGCTCCAGCTCCCACCTGCTTTCCTTGGAGAAGGAGCTGCCTGAGGTGCAGAGGGATGTTCATTCATTGTCATCCAACAAACCCAAGGGGAGGCACAGCTCCATCAAATGCAAAAGTCATTCTTCTCCCTGGGTCCGCCGTCCCCCTGATCCTCACAGCCTGTCTGGTTTCCTTCATCCCTGCATTGCCAGGGACTTTGTGGGACAAGGGAGCTCTGCTCTAGGGATGGAGGGAGGTCCAAGTGCAGCCCCCAGAGTGGAAACCACAACTCATCAGGTTTCTGTCCTTTGAGGGACCAGGAACTGGTGAGACTCAGAGACACAGAAAGGTTTATCTTCATGGCCAACATAAAAATTGTGACCGTGATAAAATTTAATAAACATCAAAACACTTCCCTCAGTTACTTGTGACATCTCAGCAATATCTGACATGTCCATCATCCACAAGGGATAGCCATAAAGGAATCACTTTAGACAAAGACATAATAAGAGGTGATAGAATAGATAAAACTACAACTAAGATGCTGACTAAGGAGTTATTTAAACTTCTGAAAGAGTAGGCAACTCCCTTAAGGTTAAAGCATTAAGCCAGTCAAGGGAGACTCATTGGAATGGTCAGAAAACAGCTGCAGGAAGAAAACTGGGACAGAAGGGAAGGACATAGATCAGCTGCTCTAAATGAAGACATGTCCTTAAACATGGCCATTTAAACAGGAGAGCTGGAAACACCTAAAGGAAGAGGGTGATGACATATTAGACTGAATGTTGGTGACAAGAGTAGAGGGGAAGATCAGTATTCCTTCTCCTGCCATCAGTAGAAGAATCCAGGATATTCAGGAAATTCCTTCTCTTGGCAGGAATACTTTGCCAATTCTAAGAAATACTCAAAAGACCCAGATAATTAAGATTTGCTTGTAGACAAAAAACCAAACACGTATTAACACCTGTGCCCCTTTCCAGGCAGACATCAGTTGTGTGCCCATGAACAGGCAGTGCCACTTATGCCCTGAGGTGCCCAGCTGGGATTGCATCTCTCCGAAAGCACCTGAGGGAGAGCAGAGCACCTTGCAAGCTGCAGGTCCCTGACAGCCCTGCAGGGCTCCTGTCCCCTCAACATCTGCTCTGCTCCAGTCTGAAACAGGGCCCAGCATGGTGCTGGGATTATCAGAGAGCTGAGGTGTGTGCTGGAATTCAATGCCCTCCCCATCCTGCAGCAGCCCTGCATTTCCCTCCTGCAGCCTTGGTCTCCAGCACAGCCATGGAGGCTCTTTGGGCTCTGGACTGTTGCTGCAGCCCCCAAGGGCAGCTGAGCTCTGCCTTTGACACAGTCAGGCTGGCCAGCGCAGGCCATGCTCAGCAATTGCTTGTGTGTGCCTGGCCTTGCTGTCAGCGCCAGCAGCGGCTGTGTGGCCCCTTTGTGGCCCTGTGCTGGCCCAGCCATGGTGGCCCAGCCCCTGTGCAGGCCCAGCCCAGGCCAGGAGCATTGCGGCTGGGAATGGCCCCTGTGCCGTGGTGCCCACAGCAGCCTTGGGGCTCTGTGCCCCATGGCCTCCCTGCTGGGCAGCCTCTGCCAGCTCCTGCAGAGCCCGGGGCACCTGTGGGGCTGCACAGACAGCCCTGCCCCGGGCTCTGCCGGCCTCTAGGCCAGCAGAGAGGCAGCCAGGGCTGGCCATGGCTGGGAACAGGCCCTGAGCCCTGCAGGAGGATGAAGCTGGGCCACAGCCAAACTCAGCCCAGGCCAAAACTGGGCTCAGCAGCCAGGGCTGCCAAGTCAAGGGCACAGAGGCTGGTGCTGACAAATGTCCTGGACCCCCTCCCTCCTCCATCCCTGCCATCAAGGGCACAGAGCAGCCTCCTCTCTGGGCCACTTGTCTGTTTGCAATGCCTTGCACAGGCGCTGGCCCTGCCTCACAAGGCCTGGCCTGAATCCTGCCCCTGCACGCTCAGCCAGGCTGAGATGGACACTGATGGTTTCTGGGCCAGGCTCTCTGAGCCCAGCCCAGCTCCCTGCAAGCTCTGCCAGCTGCCCTGAGCTCTGGGCAGCACCAAGGGCCTCTCCCCAGCCCAGCCCAGCCAGCTCTGGCCCCACAGCTCTGCTCAGGCCAGGCTGCTCTGGGCACTGCCCCACGGCCTCAGCCCCTGGCAAGGGCACAGCAGCAGCTGCAGCTGCCACAGGACTCAGCCCCACCATGGGGGAAGGTGCTGGGCCAAGGCCAAAGGAGGCTCCCTGGCTGCCCTGCTCCCCTCTGCCTGAGGTGCTGAGAGCTCTGCAGCCCCTGCTGCCATCCCATCTGCCCAGGGCAGCACAAGAGCCCTGACCTTGGGGCCCTCAAGAGCTGCTCCTGCTCCAGGTCCCAGGCCCATGCCAAAGCTGGGGCAGCAACAAAGCTGTGCCAATTTCTGTTCATTGCTGCTCTAATGGCAATAGTAGAAGAACACAAATATTGTTGCAAGTTCATTTATTTCAAATAAATACAATGTGAGAATCCTGATTTACATGAAGTTTCTGAGTCACAAAAAGAGGGATAATTTGAAATTGGAGGTAATGAATACCATCTGTGCTTTGAAGACAACAGCATCAGAATTTGAAGAAATATAAATAAGGAGAAACTTGGCCTGTCATGATGTGCACCAGGGCCCAATGACAGAAGGAAGCTGGAAGTGTGTGGTAGCTGAAAAGGATCCAGACATCAGAGCCCTGGGAGATGTCTTGAACTCCTGGTTCCTCAGGCTGTAGATGAGGGGGTTCAGGGCTGGAGGCACGACTGAATGCAGAACTGACAGGGCCAAATCCAGGGATGGGGAGGACATGGAGGGAGGCTTCAGGTAGGCAAATATGGCAGTGCTGACAAAGAGAGAGACCACGGCCAGGTGAGGGAGGCAGGTGGAAAAGGCTTTGTGCCATCCCTGCTCAGAGGGAATCCTCAGCACATAGGAGAAAACAATGAATACAAAACAGCCAAAACCTAAACAGGAAATAACAACGATGAGCCCAAGTTCTCTGAGCTGGGATTTGGAGCAGGAGAGCTTGAGGATCTGTGGGATTTCACAGAAGAACTGGCCCAGGGCATTGCCATGGCGCAGGGGCAGGGAAAATGTATTGGCCGTTTGCAGCAGTGCATTGAGAAGGCCACTGGCCCAGGCAGCTGCTGCCATGTGGGCACAAGCTCTGCTGCCCAGGAGGGTCCCGTAGTGCAGGGGTTTGCAGATGGACATGTAGCAGTCGTAGCTCATGATGGTCAGTAGGGAAAGATCTGTTGTGATGGAAAACATAAAGAAAAAGAGCTGAGCAGCACATCCTATGTAGGAGATGTCCCTGGTGTCCCAGAGGGAATTGTGCATGGCTTTGGGGACAGTGGTGCAGATGGAGCCCAGATCACTGAGGGCCAGGTTGAGCAGGAAAAAGAACATGGGCGTGTGCAGGTGGTGGCTGCAGGCTACGGCGCTGATGATGAGGCCGTTGCCCAGGAGGGCAGCCAGGGAGATGCCCAGCAAGAGGCAGAAGTGCAGGAGCTGCAGCTGCCGCGTGTCTGCCAATGCCAGCAGGAGGAAGTGCCTGATGGAGCTGCTGTTGGACATTTGCAATGTCTTGGCATTGAGATCTGTAAAAAAACTAATCATGCAATAGTTGTGTTTTGAAATGACTTTTAATATCTCAGCACAGACTGAGGGGCACTTTCCCCCCACTGCCTGTCCAGGGCTCTGCTGCCTGGAACTGTCCCTGCCAGCAGCTGCTTCCCTGTGCCAAGGGCTGGGCCCTGCCAATGCTGCCAGAGCCAAGCCCAGCCCTTGGGGCTCAGCTCTGCCCTGCAGACCCCTCCCATCTCTGGCACTTCCCAGGGGCCACTCTGGCTCTGCAGGCTCCGATGGCACCATCAGAGCAACCCTGAGGAGTCTGGAAAAGTGACACTGTTGCTGCCTGTGATGGGCCCTGTGCTGATTTCTCTCACTGCCTGGTTTATTGAGATCTGAGAGAATTTTTTCCCCTCAGCATTAACTGAGAGATTAACATCTGTGGGCAAAATCCAATTTTGTCAAACCAGAGCAGTAGAGCAAAAAAGCGGGATTTTCTCTTTTTATGCAGCCCCTGTCTCACTATGCTCCATGTATAACCTACTTGGAAATGTTCTACTGTTAAATGTTACCCTAGAAGCAGCCCTGAACAATGCAGCATCCCCACCACACAAGGAGAACACTTCCAAGCATTAGCAGCTGTCTCCTCCCATCCAGATCTTGTCCCCCAGTGCTGGGAGCAGCTGCCAGGGCTGGCTGAGAGCTGTCCCTGGCAGGCAGCAGAGTCCCTGCCCCAGCACAGCGCCCTGGGCTGCAGGACCCTGCTCTGCAGGACAGCCCTGGGCACCCCTGGCTGCTGTGCACAAGAGACAATCAGAGAATGTACTCACAGAGTCTGTAGGCATTGGGATGTTCCAGCTTTAGGAGATCACTCCAGGAGCTGCAGCTGCATTGTCCTGCAGCCAGAGGTTCCTGTGCCAAGGGCTGCCAGTGATTGTGCCCCAGGCACTTTTCAGAACCTTCCCAGCCCTGACTGATTGAAGCTCTCTGTGCCTCTGTGTTGTGCCCGGGCTGGCTGCAGGCAGTGCCCCAGCCCTGCTGGGCTGGCAGAAGAGTTGCTCATCAAGAGAAATGTGCTTTTGAAGCTCTTCTTGGTTATCAGGAGCTGCCTCTGTGCCAGGAGCCCAGCCCAACTCAGCAGCACAGACACAGCACAGGGACCTTAATGAGCCTCTGGGGCTTTGTGCTCAGGCCCTGAACATCAGTCCCTGAGAAGGAGCTGAAGAAACCTCTCCAGAACTCCAAGTCAGTATCCAACTCCAAAGTTTCTTGGACTTTTAATGGGTCCCAGAGAGGGACACGACTGAGAAAGTGTCCCCAGGCCCCTGGCAGAGCAGAGAACTGCAGGCAGTGATGACAGGTGGGGACAAAGAGAAGCCAAGTCTTGGTGCCCTGGGGCACAGCAGGGTCTGTGCCACCAAGGGCTGTGAGGAGACTCCTTGTCCTGAGGCACTGGGGCCTCCTGGCACAGCCACAGCCAGGCTGGGTACTGTCACCCCCTTCTCCTGCCCTCAGAACCCCCCCCCAGCCCACATCCCAGTGGCCTCAAGGATCTGCTGGAAGGAGTCCCTGGGGAGCCTTGCTCAGGAATGGCCTTGGAGGCTCCTTCATGCTCCCTGCAGGGATTGCAGGTTTTTCAAAGGACTTTGGGTTTGGCTTTTGCCTTGAATATCTGAGAGTTTTTGTAATCATGGCCTCCAATTATCTGTTTTAATTAGTCCCTGGAGAGGCTTTGTCAATAACAACACTCAGTGGGCTCATTAC
The DNA here is from genome assembly GCF_035770615.1 of Melospiza melodia melodia. Classification (NCBI taxonomy): domain Eukaryota; kingdom Metazoa; phylum Chordata; class Aves; order Passeriformes; family Passerellidae; genus Melospiza; species Melospiza melodia. The sequence goes on from NW_026948800.1 coordinate 3,011,172, forward strand.
TACTTCAAGGTACTTCAGTTATTTTAAGCTACTTGGTGTTTCCCTTTTGATGGACTCTGCAAGAGGTTTGTGCCATCACAGCCCCAGTTATCTGCTTTAATGAGTCCCTTGAGAGCTTTGTACTGACACTCAGTTGGGCCCATTAATGCCTTGAGATACTCAAGTTTTTTAAGGTACTTTATGGATTTAAGAATACTTTTAGGTACTTTTAAGGTGTTTCCTTCCCATAGTGAGTCTCTGAGAGGTTTTTGTGCTATCCTGGCCTCCAATTCTCTCCTCCCGGGAGTCCATGATGATCCTGTGTTGAGTATCTTCCTCCTTTCTGTTTTACAACAAAGATGGAACTGAAAGAATTTTGTAAGATTTTCTAGAAGGATCCAAACAAACATGGGACAATTAACAATACAACAACAACTAAGATAATTAATAGCCCTGTTTTAGCTAGATACCATCCAACTCTTTAGTCTCTTGGATTGGAAGAGTTTATTGACCCAGTCTTTGTTTTCCACTTGAAGATTCTTGAACCCTTCCTTCAGTATCTGAATGCTCTTGTGGATTGACTCGCTGTGGCTGGAGAGGTTCATACAATACATCCCTCAGAGTCTACACAGCCATGCTCATGTGCCCAGAGTAAAAACTCTATTGTTGTTCTGCACGGTGGCATGTCTGATGGTCTCTGTGTCTGTGAGCAGGCCACTCAATGTGAGGGACATAGCATTGGTTTGCTTACTTAACAGGCACCCAGGATGGTCCAAATGTCCTAAAGCTTTAGCTGCAGCCACCCAAGGTAATCCAAACTGGGGGTGCTACCATCCGATACCTGGATTAAAGCTTTCAAAGCCATCTCTTTGATATCATCCAATACTTCTCTGAGGATACCTGCTGTTTGATCATCTGGTAGGCTGTATTGTCCTTCTCCAGCTAGATGGTTGATTGTAAATTCCGTCCTTGCCTCATTATTAGCATAGTCTGCTATTAATTGATTTAGTAAACACTTCCATCCCCCTTCCCACGGGGTGTGTTCTGTAGGTGACAACAACATGGTCATATTATATTTTAAATCATAGGGGGTTAACATATGTGCTGTAAACATGGCCCTCATTAGGCCATTAAAACAAGGTAAGTCCCTCCTATGGTCTTTAGCTGCCCTACACAGATCCTTGATTTCCTTGCAAGGCAATGGCTGATACCTGGGATTCTGCCCCCTTCTTTCATAACATACGAGGGCAACGAGGAGTTGTTGAGACTGTTTGCCAGTCTCCTTCCTTAATTGCTTCTTTCCGGATCCTTTCCTGGGGATCTTCTGGGGCTGAGGGGTGAGGTGGCTCTGGGGAATCCAAACTGTCTTCTGGGGATGAAGAGCAACTTGGAGCAGAAACATTTGGATTAGAAACACTGTGACTGTTTGGTTTAGTATCTTTGATCATGGGGTTATATTGTCGCTAGAGGGGGAGGCAAAGGGCACTGCCATTTTGTCAGGTGTTGGGAGGAAGGGCCTTGATTTAGGATGGCGGACTTCTGGGGTGGAGTTCTGGAGGCATGGCCCAGGGTGAAGGTGGAATGACTGACAGTGGGGGCATGACCCACAGATGTGGGGGTGGAGTCTGGAGGTTCATTCAGGGCGGAAGAGAAAGCAGGAAGTGGAGGAGCCAAGATGGAGGGAGGATGGTCAGGCTCAGGGGCATCTGGAGAATTTTTAATGATCCGCCTCAGGATTGATTTTAACTTGTTCTTTGAAGATATTTGGTCATGATCTGTGAAAATTAACTTAAAGCATCGATATACACACCTTTCTACTTTGGATATCTGGCTGCCCATTTTTCTCTTTCTCTGCCTTACGTAGAACAGCCACTGGAACACCCTAAATCAGTTATGGGACATCGGTGTGTATTGTAAAAAGACAGTGACAAAATGGGCAATAATTGTCCTGTGTGTCCCCAAACCCACCTGCAATCCTATGCAGGTGAAACTGTCATTTTCCCTTGTGGATCCTGGCCAAGGTCCTTCAAAGAAATGATGAATCTGCCAGCCTGGCACAATCCAAAATCCTGGGGAGCACTGGCCTGTCCATCAGCTAACCCCAGTTGACATGACTGAATGTCAGGGTCCCTGTTCAGGTGCCAAATGTGGCAATGAGGGTGGCTGTGACAAACCTTTCTGGTTCCCCAACTTCAGGGCAAGCGTGGTGAAAATGAAAAGGAGCAGATGCTGGGGAAGATGAAACAGAAAAGCCTTATAAATATGATTGCCTGGCAAAAGATTTTGAAAATATGGAAACTGTCAGATTGAAATGAAAGCAAGCTTTGAGATACCAAGTCTTAGTTACTGAACAAGTGGAAAACAATGGTATGGACGGCTGAAGGTAATCCCCTTTTGATGAAACAACTCCCTCTGCTTGCAGACAGGTCCAAGGGTCAGAGCAGACCCTACTAGCTTGGCAGAAGGAGTCCAGAGAGTCGTTTTTAGGGTTTAAAATGTAACACAGTATGGTAATGATTCTTATAGGCTGTATGTAAATGCTATAAGATTTGTATCTTGTACTAGATTAGTTACTGAAAATTAGAATATGCAACACAGAAGATTTATTGTATTGTAATGGGAACTCCCCTCCTCTTTTGGGCATCCATTTTGGGCGCCTCTTTCAAGCTCCTCTTTTGGGCCTGCTCCGAGCTGTGGCTGGCAGCTCCAAACAAGGCCCCTGCACCCACACCCTTTGAAATAAGCCACAAGTTGAAAGACCTGGCCTCAGAGATCTCTCACCTCCGTCCATCTCAACCGTCCTACCCACCAATGCTACAACAAGCAGGATCAATGGAGTTGCCCCAAAAGAACTTTAGTAACAGGGTGAAAAACAACAAACATGAAGAAGTCAAGCACAGTGCAAGGGTGGGATTCAAAGACCTGAGATAAAGGCAAAGCAACAATATATACACTTGAGGGTAGAACACTCTAGAACAATAACCCTGTAGGGGAAACAAGTAACCACTGGAGGAGAAGAACTTGGACTACTTAGCATAACAACACTAAAGGCTTATGGGGGAATTCTCAAACTTACCCTAAGTTAAATGAATGATTCCCAAGGCTTGAAACTCATGCCCAGTTCTTTGGCATAAAATCCGTCTGACTCAGAGTTACAGCTGGGCTAACTTCCACACCGCTGCTTTGCTCTGGTCCTTTGGGCCCAACAGAGCCACAATGATGTGCAATGGTTCCACAAGGCTCCACAGTGTCACAATAGTCCCTTGGATCCATGGTGCTCTGTAGTGTCACAATGGCCAAATGAAGGTTTCACAAGGCTCCCAAATGTCACATTGGTCTCCATAGGAAGGAAACCACTGAGCCCCATGTTTCAGAAGCTGATGAATGGCAACCATCAGAGGCCAAGGCAAGCCTGACCTGTCTGTCCTGGCAGGTTTGCTTGGAGCAGCTCATGGATATTTGAAATTATGAATGCGGAGTCACAGTTTCAGACATTTGTGCCTGGAGAAGAGGGATGGGAGTTTTTTTCCATAAAAAGAAAAGCGCAGAGCCTTTTCCAGTGTTTGGAATATAAGTGAATGCTGTCCCTCAGGAGTCAAAGACCAGCCCGACTTGTCTGTCCTGGTAAATTTTGTCTGGGAGCAATCCTTTAATGCACAAAAATTTGGAGGTGGAATCCTAATTTTGGGCATGGATGTCTGGCAAAAATGGACAGTTCTTTTCCATAAAAAGAAAAGCCCAGAGCCCCGGTGTTTCAGGGGCAGATGGGAGCAGCCTTCCACATTCCCAGGTCAGCCAGACCTGTCAGGTGACCCCTGGGAGGCCAAGGCAGCCACACCTATTTCATGTTCCCTTGGTTACACAGGGCCCTGCAGTGTCACAGTGGCTCCTTGCTTCCATGAGGCCTTGCAGTGCCAAAATTGATCTCTTGCTTCCATGATGCCCTCAGGTGTCATAATGGCCCCTTGATTACACAAGTCCTTAAGGATCTTAATTCTCTTTATGGCTCCACAAGGCCCCACATTGTCCTAATGGTCTTTGGGTTCCATGAAGCCTCACTGTGTCCAATGGCCCCTTGGTTCCATTGGGGCCCAGTAGTGCAACAATGATTCCCTTGGCTCCACAAATTGCCGAAGTGTCACAATGGCCCTTTCCATGAGGCCCTGCAGGATCACAATGGTCTCCATGATTCCATGGAGTCTTTCAATGCCACAATAATCTCCATGGATCCAAAGAGCCCTGCAGGATCACAATGGTGCTTTGGCTCCACAAGGCCCTGAAATGCAGCAATGGCCTCGTGGTTCCACAAAGCTCTGCTGCTTCACACTGGCCCCTTGGGACCATGCGGCTCAACAGAGCCACAAAGATATCCTTGGTTCCACAAGGCCCCACAGTGTCACAGTGGCCCCTTGGATCCATGGTACCCTGCAGGGTCAACATGTTCCCCTTGGTTCCACAAGTTCCTACAGTGTAACAGATTCCACAAGGCCCTGCAGTGTCACCATGGCCCATTGGTTCCACAATGCTCCGCAGTGTCACAATGGTCTCCACAGGAAGGAAACAAGTGATCAGTGGTGCAGGGTCAGATGAGAGGCAGTCACCAGAGGCCAAGTCTAGCCAGACTTGACTGTACGGGCAGATTTTGTCTGGGAGTAACCCTTGCATATAGAGAATTTTAGATGCACAATCTCAATTTTGGCCATGGGTGCCTAGACAAGAAAGACAGTTCTTTCCCATAGGAATAAAACCACAGAGCCCCAGTGCTTCATGGTCAGATGGGAAGTGGCCCTTGACATGTTAAATTCAGTGAGACCTGTCAGACAGCACCCATGAGTCCAAACCAGGCAGATGTGCTCCATGTTCCCTTGACTTCATGGATCCTAACACTGTCACAATGGTGTCCTTGATTCCATGAGGTCTGGCAATGTCACAATGGCTTCTTGGTTTCATGAGCCCCAACAGAGTCACAAGGGTCCACTGGCCCCATGCAGCCCCGCTGTGAAACAATGGCTCCTTGTTTCTATTTTAAATCAATCACAATCAAACCACAGTTCGATCATTGATCCTTGCTTCTTTTCCATAAAAAGAAAAGCCCAGAGCCCCGGTGTTTCAGGGGCAGATGGGAGCAGCCTTCCACATTCCCAGGTCAGCCAGACCTGTCAGGTGACCCCTGGGAGGCCAAGGCAGCCACACCTATTTCATGTTCCCTTGGTTACACAGGGCCCTGCAGTGTCACAGTGGCTCCCTGAGCTGCACAATGGTCTCCTTGATTCCCTGATGCCTGGATTCCACAGTCTCACCATCATTTCCTTGGATCTCCATTGTCACAACTAACCCATGGTTCCATGGGGTTCTGTAGTGTCACCGTGGTCGCTGTCAGAGGCTGGATGAGATCAACGTCGCGAGACACCTTGGGATGCTCGGAATGCCTGTGTGGGGCCAGGGCTGGGTCAGGCCTTGGTTTGTGGTGGGACAGAGCCCTGCCTCCAGCCTTGGCCTGGCAGAGCTGTCAATCACACAGCAGGGGGTGATGATAACCCAGCTCTGATTGGCCCAGCTGTCAATCAATCACACACTAGCAGCAGGGGCTACCCTGGCTCTGATTGGACAAGCAACTGGCAGTCCCACCCCAGGGGCGGGCCCATGAAGGCCCAGGGGGTTTAAAGCCAGAACACGAGGCCCAGGGTCTGGATCCTGCTTTCTCCTTGGGTTCCTCTGTTAGTGATGCTGGAACCTGAGCTGTTGGTACCTATGTGTGTGTCTTTTTATGGATCTTCTGTCTTTCTGTTCTTCTCTAGTTCTTCTCCGTCAAATCCTACTTACCTGGAAAATTTTTGGGTAGCTTCACATGTTAAGGATTAATAGATTTTAGATTAAATGTGTGGGAATCCAAGGCACAGGGAATATTTCTGTCTGCTCTGAGGGGTCCTGACCCCCAGAGAAACACTGCCTTTCAACTTCACCCATGGAGAGGACTTCCAGAAATTTGAGAACTATTAGAATTTTCCGAAGTGTGACATAGTTTAGAGGGTAGTATGCTATGTTCCTTGGGTGAGAAATTTAGGTTTTGGGGTTTTTAGTATGGTGTAGAAAGGCAGCAAGATGGAGGAATTGGGGTGTAGTCCCTGTCATCTTCATCTACTCCATTTTCTGCAGTGTTGGTGGCACAGGGTGATTGGTCAAGGAAAGCACAGTGCAGACGTTATGTGGACAGTCAAGGGATGAGTTATGTGTAGATAAGTAGAAATAATACACGTTTTTAGAGTTGATTGGATGAGACAACTTTAAAAGACCTTGAAACCGTACATTTTAGAGCCATTTTGAGGTGTTTGTTCCAGCATTCTGAGCCTCCTGTGGACAGCAATACAAAACTTTAGATAAGATAACAATAAACAAGAAGCTGAAGACTGAAAAAGTCCCATGCACTTCCTTTTACCTGGCAGAGAACTGCTACAGCAGGATTTCCCACATTGAGAGAGCCCCCAGAAAGGCCCAACATAAAACAACCATCAATACCTGGTGCCCTGACAATGTTTGAAATAAGTAGGCTTTTTTCCATAAAGTTGTTTACTGAAGGGTGTTGTCTTAATTAGCCATTCATGTGAAATGTGTTGATAAAATGACCAATGAGGTCCACCTGAAGCAAACCAAGATGTAAAAGTCGATGTTTAAATAAATGGGTAGGTTTAAGCCCTTAGCCTTCTGATGTGAGTCTGTGTCATCTCTAAGTGGTGATATTTGGGGATCTGTGGGGGCTACTGGGGATCCTTTCTGGACTTCATGACCTAACAGGAGCTTCTCTAATATTAAACTTTGCCTGAAGCTCCCACTATGCCCATGACAGGAACCCCTGTGAGTGTCTGGGACATCCCGGCTCTTTGGCAGCCTGGGGACTCCTGGGATATCACTGTGGAGCTGCCATGAGTGTCTGTGACAGATCAGTGCCTTTGCGGCCCAAGGTTCCCTGGGATGTCACCATGGCTGTGACTGCCTCTGACCACAGGGCTCTTTACCATCCCCAGAAAGCCCTGGGAGATCTCCATGGAGCCCCTGTCTGTGCCTGTGACATTCCAGCTCTGGAACAGCCTGGAGACTCTTGGAAAGTCCCCATGGAAAACCTCGGAAGGCCTGTGACAAATCTGATCCTTAGCAGGCAAACATCAGCAGGACCCTGCTGCTATGGTCAGTTTCCATGGTAACCATCACCAGCCTCCTGTTGCTATGGTCAGTTTCCAGGGCAACCATCACCAGCCCCCTGTTGCTATGGTCAGTCCCTTGGAAGCTCCATGGAGACCCCATGCCAGGGGTGGTTGCCATGGACACCAGCTCAGGCCTGCAGCCACAGCCCGGAGCCATGGCAACCATTGGCAGCCCCATCCCCAGGCTCATGGGATCCCAGAACCACAGAATTGGCTGAGCTGGGAGGGACCCATCAGGATCCTCCAGTCCAACTGCTGGCCCTGCACAGGACACCCCAACAATGCCAGCCTGGGCCTGGCAGCGCTGCCCAAACACTGCTGGAGCTCAGAGAGCCCTGGAGCTGGGACCCTTCCCTGGGGAGCCTGGGCAGGGCCCCAGCAGCCTCTGGGCAAAAACCTTTTCCTGACATCCAACCTGAGCCTGCCCTGACTCAGCTGCAGCCGTTCCCTCCACTCCTTTCCCTGGGCACCAGAGGGAAGAGGTTCCCACAGCGCCAGCCAGGGACCCGCTCCCAAGGCTGTTGCCATGGCCACCAGGGCTGGGACCAGCTGGGATGCTCGGTTTCCACGGGCCAGGGTTCAGGAATGGGATTCCGCAATTTCCTGCCCCCACTAAAACCACGCTGCCCTTGCTGCCCTCCCGCCTCCCACGGAAAGCACAAAAGGCAAAGATTCCGGGCTGGGAGAAGAACAATTTACTGGAAACACAATGAGATAAGGAGCAAACAGGAACAGCAACAAGATTGATAACAGAAGGGATAAGTAAAACTATTTGCAGAGAAAACTAAAACATCAACAATGGGCTCTTCATGGCAATGTATTTCCTCCTGTCTGCAAAGGACACCCTTCTCCCTGGGGTGAGAAAGTGTCTCTTTCCTGCCCCTGGCAATGACCTGAGGTAGGAGTGAATGTAATGACAGGGCCATAGCCAGACCCTCATGTTCTTCCATCCCACATCATGTCATTGGCAGGGGCAGGAAAAGAGACAGGTGTCTTCCTAGCATGGATCACAGGGAACATGGATCACCAGGGCTCTTTCCAATATGGGTCCTCCAATGAGGGATGAAGCTGGAGCTGGGCATGAAGCTCTTCTGCTGTTGGGGCACTGACAGAACGTCCCTTACCGGTGCTTCCATTGGTGACTGGTCAAGTCAGAGCTCTGGGTGAAACTCTTCCCACACTGGGGACACTCGAAGGGCCTCTTCCCTGTGTGGATGCGCTGGTGCCTGATGAGGGTGAACTTATGCTTGAATCCCTTCCCACAGTCAGGGCAGTGGAAGGGCCTCCCCTCTGTGTGAATCCGCTCATGGAGACGGAGATTTGAGCTGGTCTGAAACCTCTTCCCACACGTGGGGCACTCGTAGGGCCTCTCCCCAGTGTGGATGCGCTGGTGGATGATGAGGTGGGACTTGCGCTTGAAGCCCTTCCCACACTCAGGGCAGCAGAAAGGCCTCTCCCCAGTGTGAATGAGCTGGTGCCTGAGGAGATCGGAGCTGGTCCGAAAGCTCTTCTGGCACTCGGGACACTCGTAGGGCCTCTTCCCGGTGTGGATACGTTGGTGGGTCACAAGGGTGGACCTGTAACTGAAGCCCTTCCCACATTCCCCACACTCGTAGGCCCATTCCCTGGTGTGGATCCTCTCGTGGCTGATCAGGGTGCTGCTCTGCCGGAAGCTCTTCCCACACTCTGAGCACTTGTGGGGATTCTCCTGATCATGAAGCTGCTCACGAACCACCAGCTCTGTGCTCTGGCTGAAGCTCTGTCCACCTTCCTGGCTCAGGGTGGGTCTTTCCTCCTCAGCGCACCCTGGGCTGGGTTTTGAGCCCCTCTTCCTGTGGAATCTCCGGGGATTATCCTCCTCATTGAATTCCTGGGTCATGGAGCTGCTCAAAACGGCCTCCTCCTCCAGGTTCTGCCATGGGGATTTGTCCTCCCTGGTCTCCATCCTCAGCTCCTTCTCTGGGGGAGGAAGGACAAGGAGAGGATGGGATTTGCCTCCATGCCAGAGGGAAGGGGAAGGAGATCCCCCCAGTGCATCCCCGGCAGGATGGCTTTGGCAGCAGGGTTGTCCTGCAGCCAGGGGCCGTGCTGGGCTGGGAGATGGAGCAGGAGAGAGGGGGAAAGGGGCACTGACTTCCTCCTCACCTGCCTGGGTGTCCTGGGGCATCTTCCTCTTCCTTGCAGTCTCTCCCTCCATCTGGCTAAATTTTAGGAATGGGAAATTCTGTTTTGGGAGGAAAACAAGAAATGAGCACACTAAATTTTGTACCAGATTGAAGGCAAACCAGGGGGAGAGTCTAAGTCAGAATTCCAGTTCAAAAACAAAATTAGGATCAAGGCAATGATACAGAAACACTGCCTTAAACTGACAGAGTCAGGATATAACCTGACACCATGTTGGTCAGGGTGGTGGCTGCAGTCCCATTAAATGGTGGCTGCAGTCCTGTTGGAGTGATGAACGTGATTCTGTCCAAGAAGTGATGCTGTAGAAGGGTCTGGTCTTCCTCTGAAGGTCCACTGGTGGTTATGGAGCTCTTGTCCTCTGGGAACCCAGTAGGCAAGGTGCTGCTGGTGTTGCCAGCCTCAGCTTATATCCAGGTAGGAATGCTTGGATCCTCCCCCTGGGCGGAGCATCCCACAATGGGAGGATGGAATTTTATCAGTCCTGCAGTGACACTCAATGGCCCATTCACAGAAGATATCTCCCCTGGAGGGCATTATCAGTGCTGAGTCCTGGAAGAGATAAAGAACACTGCCCCACCTGCTTATAGCAGTTGCTGAAGATGGGGATTGAAAACATGCATTTGGTTACATCTTGCATGGCAACCTGAAACAGTGGGGTAATCCTGCTCAGGGGGTGAACACCACCCCCCTTACCCAAACTGGCTCGGGTGTAAAACCCCCACCCCAGGAAGGCCACACACACAGGGGACAATGTCACAGTTGTCCCTGCTCCAGGTGAGGCCTCTGTCCCTGTCACTCTCTTTCAAAGGCTGGAGGCTTTGCCAAATGTTAGAATAATTTTTCTCTTTGTCCCTGTCACCTTTGTGACAGCTACACAGAGCTTCCCTTTCCTTTTCATAATCCGTATTGGGCCTAATTTCAACTTTTCTTTCATCAGAATGTGCCAGCAGCTGAGCTGGAACTGTGCAGGACCAATGGAATTTGGATTTGCCACAAAATAGCTTCTATTGTAAGTTTATAAAATTTTGGGATTTGTTTGCATTTCCATCACAAGTGACTTGTGGGAAAAGCAAATTCAAGGCATTTTATCTAGGATTAATTTTGATTTCTGACAAGAAACAACATTACTTTGTCCGGTGCCCAGGGTTGATCGAGGAGCCTCTGTGCCTCTCACCCTGGGGTGGGCTTCGGGAGGTTTTACCCTGTCCCAGACCATTCCCTAGGGAGTTTGTCCCAGTCCCTGTCACCCCAGGCCATACCCCAGGGGGTCTGCATCATTCTCACCCCAGGAAATGCCTGGGGGGTCTCCCTCCCTCTCACCCCTGTGCCAGGGGATGCTCGGGGGTCTCTGTCCCTCTCAGTCCAGGGGATGCTCGGGGGGCCTCCATCCCTCTGGCCTCAGGCAATGCCTGTGCAGGGCTGGGCACCAGAGGCTCTGTGTCCCTCTCACAGCTGAGGGTGCTCGGGGCTGGGGGGGCTCTCCGACCTTCTCACACCTGGGGAGGCCTAGGGGGTCTCTGTCTCTCTCAGCCCTGCTGTGACCCCACCCAAACATCATCAGGGTCAGAGGGACAGGGACACCCCCAAACCCCCAGAAGGGCTGAACTTGTGGATGGAAAAAGCCCAGCTGCCCTTTTCTTCTTGTGCCTCCTCCTCTCCTCAGCTGAGGATGTCAAACCCCCCAGGAGCAGGAAAATCCCCATTCCCTGTTTCCTTGTAGCTGCAGCCTGGGACATCCACTCAGAGTGAAGAATTTTCTGATAGCTCTGCTGAATGACAATGGCAAGAGGTTTGTGAGAATGGGAAGAAATTGTGTTTTGATAGTAAATGAATTGTGCAAAATTATTTCGTTCTGACATATTCCTTTTCAGTCAGTTCTGGTTTGTTTTCAGAGTGCCACCTTCTCAGCTGATTGTGTTTGTGCTTTCCTTTCTCTCCTACCTTTCTTTGCCTGCTCTGTTTCTCTCTCAGCATCTCCCTTGACCCAGGGCAGCTCCGACCAAAGACCCTGCCCTGATTTAATTCCCAATCCAGGACCTACAACAACCATGGGTGAAGATATGAAGGCTGGCAGTGAAACATCACTGTAGGATCTTGCTCCACTTGGCTTTTGGCTCCTTCTTGAGAGCTTTTCCTTCCAGGGCAGGAACATCTTTTGCTGGCAGGGAACTGGAATTCCAGCCCCTGGGAGTGTGTGCCATGGATCCCAGAGGGGCATTCCCGAGCCTTCCAGGACACAGGGAATGGGGATTTTCCTGCTTCTGGTGAGTTTGAAATCCTTGCCAAAAGGAGAGGAGGAGGAACCAGAAGAAAAGGGCAGCTGGGCTTCATCTTTCCACTTGAATTAGGTGGGGGGGAAATCTCTCCTCCTGTCTGTAGCTGCTCCCACAGGGATGTGACAGCTGATATCAGAGCCCCAAGGGTCAAAGTCAGGGCTGCCCTCAGGGAATGCTCACCTTGTATTGAGGTGGGAGAGTGGGAGCACCTGGATCTTGGAGCACCCAGCTGCGCCCCATGTGTGGAGGTGCCTGAGGAGGGCTGGGACAATGCCTGGGACATCCCGCAGTGACATCCCCTCTGTCCCACTCTGGGTGAGCTTAGTCCCAAACCTGACCCTGATCCTGGTCTCAATCTCACTCTATGTTTAGACACACTCACAGTTCTGTATTTAATCTCATCCCATTGCCAAACTTGTTTAGCCCCAGACCCAATCAGAACCCCAGCCCTAAAGCCAATCCCATGTCTCGCCTTAACCCCAATCCCAGCTCTAATCCAAACCTCAGCCCCAACTCCAAGCCAAGCCCCAATTCCAGCCCCTTCCTAAATCCTCAGCCCCAAACCAAATCCCAGGTTCTGCCGTTTTGGGGGTTTGGGGGTGTCTCAGTCCCTCTGACCCCGATGATGTTTGGGTGGGGTCACAGCAGGGCTGAGAGGGACAGAGACCCCCCCGGCCTCCCCAGGTGTGAGAAGGTCGGAGAGCCCCCCCAGGCCCGAGCACCCTCAGGGGTGAGAGGGACACAGAGCCCCTGGTCCCCAGCCCTGCACAGGCATTGCCTGAGGCCAGAGGGATGGAGACCCCTTGAGCATGCCCCAGGGTGAGGGGACAGAGACCCCCGAGCATCCCCTGGGCTGAGAGGGACAGAGACTGCCCTGAGTACCCCCTGGCAGAGGGGCGAGAGGGAGGGAGACCCTCCAGGCATTCTCTGGGGTGAGAATGATGGACACCCCCTGGGGAATGGCCTGGGGTGACAGGGACAAGGACACTCCCAGGGCATGGGCTAGGGTGACAGGGACAGGGACAATCGCAAAAAATTCCTCCTGAGCGTCCCCCAGGGCAAGAAGCACAGAGACCCCTTGAGCATCCCCAGGGCACTGGACAAAATAAACTAGGCATAAATCAAACTTAATCCTACATAAAATACTTTGATGAATATTTGATTTTCCTGAGAGTCACATGTGATGGAAATGCAAACAAATCCCAAACAGGAATAAACTGACAATAGAAGAAATTCTCTGGCAATTCCAAGTTTCATTGGTTCCTGCACAGCTCCAGCTCAGCTGCTGGCAGGTTCCAATAAAAGAAAAGTGGAAATTAGGCCCAATACAGATTATTTAAAGGAAGGGGAAACTCTGTGTAGCTGTCACAAAGGTGACAGGGATGAAGAGAATACTGATTCTCACATTTGGCAAAGAACCCAAGCCTGTGAATTCCAGAGTTATTTGGGAATTAGCTACTTGAATTGCGCTTTTTGTTGGACTTTTGGGAGCCTTGTGTTCCTCACCATGGGGTGAATGAACCTTGTCAGTCTCGCTGGTAACATTTGCTCCCTTTTCTCCAGTGATTTTAACAAACTTTTCAAGGAAGGACAACAAAATATTTTCTTTTTCACTGGCCACCTCTAACAGCCATTTTCCTCATCAGTTCTCCCATAAGTCACTCAGAGGAAGCTGTGTCCAAGTTTCCAGGAGTTCCTCCAGAGAGAACCATAACCTCCTCAGAGGAGGGAACCATGCTGTTGTCAAAGGCACTTGTGGTCAGACAACAGTGCCCTGAACCCATTATGGCAAAATAATGTCGCAATCTGCTTAAGAAAATTGTTGGAGAGATTCCTCTGCCCCAATTAAGATACTAACAAGACCAAATCCAAGGTGGATTCTATTGAACAGTAAATGTGAGGTAGAGAGAGAGTTAGAAAGAAAGAGAAAAGGGGGGAGAGTAAGGGAGCGACAAGGGACAGAGGCCTCACCTGGAGCAGGGACAACTGTGACATTGTCCCCTGTGTGTGTGGCCTTCCCGGGGTGGGGGTTTTACACCCGAGCCAGTTTGGGTAAGGGGGGTGGTGTTCACCCCCTGAGCAGGATTGCCCCACTGTTTCAGGTTGCCATGCAAGATGTAACCAAATGCATGTTTTCAATCCCCATCTTCAGCAACTGCTATAAGCAGGTGGGGCAGTGTTCTTTATCTCTTCCAGGACTCAGCACTGATAATGCCCTCCAGGGGAGATATCTTCTGTGAATGGGCCATTGAGTGTCACTGCAGGACTGATAAAATTCCATCCTCCCATTGTGGGATGCTCCGCCCAGGGGGAGGATCCAAGCATTCCTACCTGGATATAAGCTGAGGCTGGCAACACCAGCAGCACCTTGCCTACTGGGTTCCCAGAGGACAAGAGCTCCATAACCACCAGTGGACCTTCAGAGGAAGACCAGACCCTTCTACAGCATCACTTCTTGGACAGAATCACGTTCATCACTCCAACAGGACTGCAGCCACCATTTAATGGGACTGCAGCCACCACCCTGACCAACATGGTGTCAGGTTATATCCTGACTCTGTCAGTTTAAGGCAGTGTTTCTGTATCATTGCCTTGATCCTAATTTTGTTTTTGAACTGGAATTCTGACTTAGACTCTCCCCCTGGTTTGCCTTCAATCTGGTACAAAATTTAGTGTGCTCATTTCTTGTTTTCCTCCCAAAACAGAATTTCCCATTCCTAAAATTTAGCCAGATGGAGGGAGAGACTGCAAGGAAGAGGAAGATGCCCCAGGACACCCAGGCAGGTGAGGAGGAAGTCAGTGCCCCTTTCCCCCTCTCTCCTGCTCCATCTCCCAGCCCAGCACGGCCCCTGGCTGCAGGACAACCCTGCTGCCAAAGCCATCCTGCCGGGGATGCACTGGGGGGATCTCCTTCCCCTTCCCTCTGGCATGGAGGCAAATCCCATCCTCTCCTTGTCCTTCCTCCCCCAGAGAAGGAGCTGAGGATGGAGACCAGGGAGGACAAATCCCCATGGCAGAACCTGGAGGAGGAGGCCGTTTTGAGCAGCTCCATGACCCAGGAATTCAATGAGGAGGATAATCCCCGGAGATTCCACAGGAAGAGGGGCTCAAAACCCAGCCCAGGGTGCGCTGAGGAGGAAAGACCCACCCTGAGCCAGGAAGGTGGACAGAGCTTCAGCCAGAGCACAGAGCTGGTGGTTCGTGAGCAGCTTCATGATCAGGAGAATCCCCACAAGTGCTCAGAGTGTGGGAAGAGCTTCCGGCAGAGCAGCACCCTGATCAGCCACGAGAGGATCCACACCAGGGAATGGGCCTACGAGTGTGGGGAATGTGGGAAGGGCTTCAGTTACAGGTCCACCCTTGTGACCCACCAACGTATCCACACCGGGAAGAGGCCCTACGAGTGTCCCGAGTGCCAGAAGAGCTTTCGGACCAGCTCCGATCTCCTCAGGCACCAGCTCATTCACACTGGGGAGAGGCCTTTCTGCTGCCCTGAGTGTGGGAAGGGCTTCAAGCGCAAGTCCCACCTCATCATCCACCAGCGCATCCACACTGGGGAGAGGCCCTACGAGTGCCCCACGTGTGGGAAGAGGTTTCAGACCAGCTCAAATCTCCGTCTCCATGAGCGGATTCACACAGAGGGGAGGCCCTTCCACTGCCCTGACTGTGGGAAGGGATTCAAGCATAAGTTCACCCTCATCAGGCACCAGCGCATCCACACAGGGAAGAGGCCCTTCGAGTGTCCCCAGTGTGGGAAGAGTTTCACCCAGAGCTCTGACTTGACCAGTCACCAATGGAAGCACCGGTAAGGGACGTTCTGTCAGTGCCCCAACAGCAGAAGAGCTTCATGCCCAGCTCCAGCTTCATCCCTCATTGGAGGACCCATATTGGAAAGAGCCCTGGTGATCCATGTTCCCTGTGATCCATGCTAGGAAGACACCTGTCTCTTTTCCTGCCCCTGCCAATGACATGATGTGGGATGGAAGAACATGAGGGTCTGGCTATGGCCCTGTCATTACATTCACTCCTACCTCAGGTCATTGCCAGGGGCAGGAAAGAGACACTTTCTCACCCCAGGGAGAAGGGTGTCCTTTGCAGACAGGAGGAAATACATTGCCATGAAGAGCCCATTGTTGATGTTTTAGTTTTCTCTGCAAATAGTTTTACTTATCCCTTCTGTTATCAATCTTGTTGCTGTTCCTGTTTGCTCCTTATCTCATTGTGTTTCCAGTAAATTGTTCTTATCCCAGCCCGGAATCTTTGCCTTTTGTGCTTTCCGTGGGAGGCGGGAGGGCAGCAAGGGCAGCGTGGTTTTAGTGGGGGCAGGAAATTGCGGAATCCCATTCCTGAACCCTGGCCCGTGGAAACCGAGCATCCCAGCTGGTCCCAGCCCTGGTGGCCGTGGCAACAGCCTTGGGAGCGGGTCCCTGGCTGGCGCTGTGGGAACCTCTTCCCTCTGGTGCCCAGGGAAAGGAGTGGAGGGAACGGCTGCAGCTGAGTCAGGGCAGGCTCAGGTTGGATGTCAGGAAAAGGTTTTTGCCCAGAGGCTGCTGGGGCCCTGCCCAGGCTCCCCAGGGAAGGGTCCCAGCTCCAGGGCTCTCTGAGCTCCAGCAGTGTTTGGGCAGCGCTGCCAGGCCCAGGCTGGCATTGTTGGGGTGTCCTGTGCAGGGCCAGCAGTTGGACTGGAGGATCCTGATGGGTCCCTCCCAGCTCAGCCAATTCTGTGGTTCTGGGATCCCATGAGCCTGGGGATGGGGCTGCCAATGGTTGCCATGGCTCCGGGCTGTGGCTGCAGGCCTGAGCTGGTGTCCATGGCAACCACCCCTGGCATGGGGTCTCCATGGAGAAGAACAACCCTGCAGACATCAAGGTCAGTGCAGAAGGAGGGGCAGGAGGTGCTCCAGGCACTGGAGACCCAGGCACCCTGCAGGAGAGCCATGGAGAGAGGGGCCCTGCTCCCAGGCTGGAGCAGCCTGTCCCTGGAGGAATGCACCCCCTGGAAGAGTGACCCATGCTGCAGCAGTTTGGGAAGGACTGTTGTCCCTGGATTGGACTCACACTGCAGCAGTTTGCAGATGGCTGTTGCCCCTGAAATGGACTCACATGGGAGAAGCTCCTGCAGAACTGTCTCCCTTGGGAGGGACCCACGGTGCAGCAGGGGAACCACTCCTCTCCCTGAGCAGGGGCAGAAGCCATGGGTGATGAACTGACCATAACCCCCATTCCCTGTGTCCCTGCACTGCTGGGGTAGGAGGCAGAGCTGGAAGGAGGGAGGAAAGGGGCTTATTTTATTTCCCCTTTTGCTGCTCTGCCCTTGTTAGTAATAAATGAATTTCACATCTCTAAGCTAAGCGTGTTTTTCCCAGGACAGTATTTGATGAGTGATCTCGCCCAGTCCTTATCTCAACCCACAAACCCTTTATTAAATTTTCTTTGTCCAGCTGCAGAGGGGAGTGAGTGAGCAGCCCACATGGATGCCTGGCATTTGGCCTGGGTCAACCCACGACACCTTGGTACCACAGGGTCACAATGGACCCTTGGTTCAATGGGGTCTCATTGGTTCCATCAGGCCCTGCAGGGACACTTAATTCAACAAGGCCCCAAAGTTTCACAGTGGTCTCCAGGATTCCATGGGGCCCTGCAATGGCAAAAAAGACCTTTGGATCCACAGGGGCCCAGAGTGTCACCATGGGCTCTTTTGGTTCTACAGCTTCACAATGGCCCCTCGGTTCCATGTGTCCTGCACTGTTCCATGAATCCCTAGTTCCATGGGGTCCTGTAGTGTCACAATGGTCTCCTTGGTTTCGTGGTGCCACAGTTGCCATAATTTCCATGGTCTCACAACTGCCCTTGGATCCCAAGAGGCCCCAGAGTGTGACAATGGCCTCTTGCTTCCATGACACCCTGTAGTGTCACAATAGTGTCCATGATTCCATCAGGCCCTGCAGTGACACCATGGACAGTTGGTTCAGTGACACTCCACAATTTCACCATGGCACCATGGCCCCCTGGTTCCACAGAGCCCCACTGTGTCACTGTGGTCCCTTTGGTTCCAAGACTCAGAAGTGCCAGAATGACCCTTTGGTTCCATCAGGCCTTGAAGTTCCAAAATGGTCTTCACGGTTTCATGAGTACCCCCTGTGTCACAAGAGACTCTTGGTTCCCTGAAGTTCTCCACTGTCACAATGGGCCCTTGCTTCCATGAGGTTTGGTAGAATCCCAATTGACTCCTTGGTTCCATGAAGCCCTGCTGTGTCACAATGCCCATAGTTCCATGAGTGTCCATGGTGTCACCACGGTCTCCTTGGATCCCCAGTATCACCATGGTCTCCTTGGCACCATGCAGGCCTTGTAACAAGAGACAGTGAGCCATTTTGTGCCTTAGATGAAAAGCTGCAGCACTCATGGTTGTGAGGCTGTGTCACTGATAAGAAACAAAAACCACCTGAATCTGAACGCCAAATATCATCTCAAGTACCTTCAATCCCAGCCTCGACAGAGGTAGAAAATACAAACAGGGATTCTACAGTAAATCAAAAACAGGGACCATATTTGGAATGCAGGCAAAATGCATTCAAGTGCATTCGAATGCACTCAATATGATGGGGAGGTGATGATCCCCTATTCCAAGAATGAGCTTAGGAAGGAACTTCAGAGAACCACAATATAAGAAAGGCAGGTGGCACAGGTAATTCTGGGATAGGGAGACCAGAAAGCAAGAGCAGATGAACCAGTGCAGTCGTCACCAAGAAGATCACGTTCACATGCTGTGGGCAGCCACCCCATCAGGCCGTGTCACAATCCCCTGGTACAAGGGGGGTCACGATGTTTCGTTTCACTGATCTCAGGGTGCAAAGACACACAGCAGGGGACTTTCAGTATTAACCAAAACAAATGCACCTTTTATTGAGTGCCCACAGCAGATGCAACACAAGGATTAGAAAGGAGATAAAGGACAGAGAGACAGAGAAAAGGAGGGGGGGAATGGCTGCCAACAGAGAGATGAAATCCTCGTGGTCTGACCAATAGATCCGTCTGGTCACATCAGGGAGAGTCTCAAAGTCTTTGGTTAACTCAGGACTCTTTTATAATCTACCTCTGGGAGGGA
Source organism: Melospiza melodia melodia (assembly GCF_035770615.1). Classification (NCBI taxonomy): domain Eukaryota; kingdom Metazoa; phylum Chordata; class Aves; order Passeriformes; family Passerellidae; genus Melospiza; species Melospiza melodia. The sequence goes on from NW_026948800.1 coordinate 3,029,918, forward strand.
GCAAGACGGCACGTGGAGGGAACAGTGGAGAATAAATCCATTGGGAACAGGTACAGACAGTTCAATTCTGAACAGCACAAACCGGTGCCAGCAGTGAGCGGGGCCCGTTGTTTCAGGACTGGTTCCTATGGGAAACATCCCGCTTCCCATGGCAGACATCCCGCTCCAGTCAGGCCAGCGCCCTGGGTTAGAATTTGAAGGGTCTCAGTCTCAGTCCTTGGGGAGGGCTTTAATCTCCATCCTTGATGGCGGCTGTGAGGCAGATGAGGGATCTTTGGACCGTCTCTAACAGACTGACATCCCAAAACATAAAAATAATTATGCATTTCCCCTTAAAAAAAATTACTGAATTGATAAAATTATAATTATTTTTCTTATTTATAATAGTATAATTCTATATTTGTACTACCAAATTTTATATTTAATATTATAAAGTCCATACCTTTTTAGCAAGCAAAAAATTTATTGGTCATTGTTTCTAAGTAACACAATTCCCTTCATTAATTAATTGAGCAGTGTGGCTATTGATTTTTCCTTCTTTATGCTAATCAGTCCTATTTTAAATCCTTTTGTTATCTTTTATATCATTTTAACAGACAGGGTAAAAGAGGCCGCTTTGGGGTCCCTGGTGACATTTCTGGGGCACATTTGGGGAAGTTCTGGGTCTGCCACCAGTTTTAAGAGACATAAAAACTAAGGTTAGTATTAACACCCATGAGAGATATGCAAAAAGTCACCGAATTGAGTGGGACAGAAAAGGAAGAGCTCCTCAAAACAGGAGAGAAGAAAGATAATGAAGGGAAGTGGAGATTAGCAGATGGGAGGCAAATGTTGAATAAACCTTTTGCCAGGAAAATGCTAGAAGGCATACATGGAACAACACATTGGAGGACCGAAGCGCTAAGTGATTGGTTTCTGAGGGACTGGGGATGCATAGGAATTTTCAGAATAGCTAAGCAAGTAGCTGATCAGTCTGTGATAAGTCAACAAGTGAATAAGAAAATCATGAGGAAAACACCCAGAGGAGGGTGAGAACTGCCTTACAGCCCTTTCAAAACATCCAAGTAGACTTTACTGAGCTCCCCCAGTTCAAAAACGGTGGAAGTTTTTGCCAGTGATAGTAGATCACGTGACTCATTGGGTAGAGGTGGTACCCACTGTGAAAGCCAAAATGTTGTGAGGAAAACACTTCTAGAATCAATCATTCCCCAATATGAGATGGCAAACAGGATTGATTCAGACCGGGAACACATTTCATATCTACGATATTGCAGAAAGTTGTTCAGGCCTTGGAAGAAAATTAGGAATTACACACTCCACGGCATCCACAGAGCTCCGGTTGGGTTGAGAGAATGATTCAAACTCTTAAAAGAGCTCTAGTTAAGCTAATGACTGAAACCCAAATGTCATGGATAAAATGTCTCCCTTTGGCCTTATTAAGAATTAGAAGCCACCCCCAGTCAGATCTGGGGGTGTCACCCTATGAAATGATGTTTGAGTTTCCATTCCTGACCTCACCCCAGAAGGTTGCCACCTATGAGGAAAGGGAAGCCAACGCCAAGAAATATGTTATGTCTATAGCACAAACCTTAGAAGGGCTAAGACATAAAGGGACAATTCGTCAAACTACCACCCCGGATTTCAGAATCCATAATATTAATCCTGGGGATTGGGTGTTGATTAGGCCATGGAGAGATCAGCCTCTAACTCCTGAGTGGGAAGGTCCCTTTCAGGTACCACTCACCACCGAATTGGCCGTGTGAACTGCAGAGCGGGCATGGACTCATGGCAACAGAGTCAAAGGCCCCATAGAAGAAATCAAAGAATGGAGTATAACCTCCAGGCTGGGTGAAACAAGATTGACTTTCAAGCAGAGACTGAAAGACAACCAGAAAAAAACACCAAGATGCCCAAAAAGTGGAGTCAAGCTTCCACCAAACAGCTCGAGAGCTGTCTTCCTGTTTTAGTGGGTGAGAATTACCAGCATCTGTTGAGGAGAAGTACACAAAGGACTGTAAAACATAATGGGGCAGCATCTTTAATAAGTAAGACAAGGAATAGAGGGCAAGATCAGGTTGGCCCCTTTGTTCACTACCAAGAAGGCTCCATAGCTCTGCTGTGGGTAGCAACCCCTAAGGCATGATAAGGAAGGGACAAAAGGCCATACCAGACCTCTATCATTGCTCAGATGCCTTTTAATTTACCAGGGACTGGAGGGCAGGACCAAGTTGGCCTCTGTACTCACCCCTAAGATACACTAACTATGGCTAGCAGCCACATAGGCACGGCAGATGGGAGTCAAAGCCATACTGGACCTCTGTGATGCCCTTTTGTCCATACCAAATAAGTGTGTCTAAGAAAAAACTGAGATTTTTTTCTCCTGTCCCACTGTCCTTGCCCACATCAACAGATGCTGGTATGACTCATTCAAGAGAGAGAGAAAGCTTTTACCTAATAGTTCAAGCAAAAGGACTTACAGAAAAAGAAAAGGGGAGCTTGTTATAGATGAGTAATTCTATGGTTGACTATCATAATTAAGGGGTGAATATTAAATATATGTTAAGAAAAGTTTTTTAGATGTATAGTTATCCTTCCCCTCCCCCTTGCATTGTTATCACAGGATGGCCTCAGTAGTTGGGGCATTTGGGAGGGTGGGCTTGTTACTGTGGCAGTGCCTGACCTCCAATCAAGGTGTTAGACAGTGATCTCCACCACTGGACAGTGGAGGAGGAGTCGATTGACATGACCTTGGGAGGGGCTAGAGGTGTAAAAGACAAAACATCCATTTTGTAGATGAGCACACAGTGACTGAATCTTTTGCTCCTGGTGCTGTATCCTTTTCTTTATTCAGTCTTCTGTTGTATTTTGATATGGCCTTAATAAACCATTTAAAATATTTGAAATTAAAAATTGTTTCTCACATGGGGTTGGGGAATGTAGAGCAAGGTTGTCCACACTGGGTCAGCTCCAATGTACAACTTCCCTGACTTGGCCAGACCAACTTAGGAGAGACCCTGGATCAATATCAATCACAGAATGCTGCAATCACCTCTTGTATAGTAAGAACAGCAATAAAAGACACCCTTTAAGACAGGAATACATATTTCTTAGAAGCTGTTTAAAATAATTCTCCATAACTGTAAAAGGAATACTTCCTAAAGAACTGCTCCAGACAAGAGAGAAATCAAGGCAGAGCCATGGTTTGTCAGGACAGGCTCGATCCTAATGAGCCCCGTGGTGCATTTGGAGCTGAGCCCTTGAACATCAGGGCTTGAGAGGAGATTGCACAAACCTTGCCAGGAGTCAAAGTCAGAGAAAAACCCCAAAGTGTCTCAAAGCATGAATGGGTCTCATTGAGGTCCATCCCCAACACAGGATCCTCATGGACTCATTGAAGGAGAGAACTTGAGGCCAGGATGGCAAAAAAATCTCTGAGAAATTCAGTGTAGAAAGGAAAAATCCATACTACCTTAAAAACCTTGAGTATCTCAAAGCATTAATGAGCCCCACTGAGTGTCAGTACAAAGCCCTCAAGGGACTGGTTAAAGCAGATAATTGGGGCCATGATTGCACAAACCTCTCACAGAGTCTGTATCAAAAGGGAAACACCAAGTACCTTAAAATAACTGAAGTACCTTGAAGTATTAATGAGCCCCGCTCAGTATTGTTACTGACAAAGCCTCTGCAGGGACTAATTACAGCAGATAATTGGAGGCCAGGATTGCACAAACCTCTCAGAGACTCCAAGGCAAAAGCAAAACCCCAAGGCCTTTGAAAAACCTGCAGTCCCTGCAGGGAGCATTCAGGAGCCTCCAGGGCCATTGCTGAGCAAGGCTCCCCAGGGACTCCTTCCAGCAGATCCTTGAGGCCACTGGGATGTGGGCTAGGGAGGGATGCTGAGGGCAGGACAAGGGGCTGACAGTGCCCAGCCTGGCTGGGGCTGTGCCAGGAGGCCCCAGGGCCTCAGGACAAGGTGTCTCCTCACAGCCCTTGGTGGCACACACTCTGCTGTGCCTCAGGGCACCAAGACTTGGCTTCTCTTTGTCCCCACCTGTCATCACTGCCTCCAGTTTTCTGCTCTTCCTGGGGCCTGGGGACACTTTCTCAGTTGTGTCCCTCAGTGGGACCCTTTAAAAGTCCAAGAAACTTCGGAGTTGGATTCTGACTTGGAGCTCTGGAGAGGTTTCTTCAGCTCCCTCTCAGGGAGTGATGTTCAGGGCCTGAGCACAAAGCCCCAGAGGCTCATTAAATTCCTTGTTTTGTGTCTGTGCTGCTGAGCTGGGCTGGGCTCCCAGCACAGAGGCAGCTCCTGATAAACAAGAAGAACTTCAAAAGCACATTTGTCTTGATGAGCAGCTCTTCTGCCAGCCCAGCAGGGCTGGGGCACTGCCTGCAGCCAGCCCGGGCACAGCACAGAGGCACAGAGAGCTACAGTCAGTCAGGGCTGGGAAGGTGCTGAGAAGTGCCTGGGGCAGAATCACTGCCAGTCCTTGGCACAGGAACCTCTGGCTGCAGGACAATGCAGCTGCAGCTCCTGGAGCCATCTCCTCAAGCTGGAACATCCCAGTGCCTACAGACTCTGTGAGTACAACTCTCAATATTTCTGGTGTGGGGGAGGTGAAATGCTCTTGAATCTCTTACATGCTGACGGTTTCTGATCAGTCATAGAATATTTCCAAAACAAGGACTTTGTAAAAAATGAGGTAATTTCCTAAGACATTGTATTCAGTTTCCTAATATTGGACAATGGCAGGGAGGGGGAGATAAATATTAAAGGTTGATTATTAATATTTATTTTTAACTTTGACAAGTGCCTGAGACAATGCAAACTATACGTTTTAGTGATTAGTAGGAGATATCTAATTTTCTTTCAGCTACTCTGCCCATGGACAGCACCAGCATCGCCTTTGCTGTTCCCGTCAGTCTCAGTCTGTGCAGTCCTTTCTCCAAGCTGCCAACAGAACCTGCTCCCAGCCAGTGCCCTGCAAAGAGGCAGGGTTCTGTCAGGCCAGGGAGAGTGCCCAGAGATTTGGGGTCTGTGAGTGCTGACAGGGAGAGATCAGGCACAGGGGAACACCTGCAGGAGGAAAATCCCCAGGAAGCAGAGAGAAGAGCAGGCAAGGAGAGAAAACAAAACCCAGAAATGCTGTGGCAGGGAGAGTTTAGAGATGTCCACAGGATCCCCTCCAGTGCAGCCCCTCCCTCTGAACAAGCCCCCTCCCTCCTGTGCCCCAGTCAAGCCTCTGCCCTCAGGGCCGGGGCTCCAAGGCGTGCAGCCCCTCCTGTGCAGGCAGAGCTGCAGCAGAGCCATGGGGCAGCTCTGCAGCCCTGGGCCCAGTTCCCTCTGCAGAGCACAGGGCGGGGAGCAGCTGCCTGGCATGGGGGCTCTGGAGGGGGCACAGCTGGCTCAGGATGATGCTGTCCCCAGTGCCCAGCTCTGGGCAATGCTGTCAGTGCAGCCAGGGAAGGAGCTGCATCTCCCTTCATCCAATGCCATCATAAGGACACTTGGAAGTCCCTCTGAGATTTCAGTCCAAGCTTGGAGCTTCAATGCTCTAAGCAGGGTGCAAACCTGTCCTGTAACATCTCTGGGTTTTAAGATTGATGAGGAAAGGCAGAGGTGTTCTGACACTGAAATGCTTCTGGGTTGGTGAAATGAGCAATGTGAGTCCTTGTCTACAAATCTGGAGCTGGGCTGTGGTGCATCCATCTGCTCTCTGCAGTACCTGAGGAATTTTAAGGAAAATGTGGGAGTGTGAACATCCTCCATTTGAGAACAGTGAAAGCCCAGACAAACTCCAAACAGAATGAAGTGACAGACCATCTCCCCCCCCGTCTCCACTTTCTCTGCTCTCCCTGAGTCCCTCAGAAATGCTGAGGGTTTCTGATATGCAGGAGCAGCAGCAGAGATATGGGGGAGCATATATAGAAAACCTCCTAACTAAAAAAAACTAAAGACACTGTCTGTGTATTACAGAGGAGGAGGTATGGGAATTGGCTTTGATTTTGGATACAGGGATCTCCTCTAACCCTTCACTATCCTTTTCTCCATGAACAGGTGGCCTCCCTCACAGTTCCCCCCAAGATCAGTCCAACCTTGCTCGTGCACAGTGGGGTCCCCTGTCCCCCCAGGTCCCCTTGCCCCCGGCCCCGCAGCCTCCCCCAGAGGATGTTCCACGAGATCGACCCCAGATCCTGACATGGGGATGGGGGGCCGGGGCCCTGGGGGTGGCACAGGGGGACAGGGACCCTCCAGCAGCGTCCCCGTGTCCCCCAGGGCCAGAGCCTGGGCCAGGGCTCCTTTACCCTGTTACAAACAAGGCCTTGAGAGCGCTGAAAAAAATCCCCAGCAAGGGATCAGCAAAAATCAGATTTAATATTAAGGGACAGCAGCACAAAGTTCCTTGGCAAGAGTCACTCTGCTCCTGACTGGGCACTTCAGGCACACCAAGGAAACAAAGCAACAACAAAACCAAACCAAGTCCAGGCAATCAAACCAGAAATGAGCTGAGAACTGTCCCTGTGTGTGTCTATGACACAAGCACAGTGAAGGCAAGGATAAAAGGGATACAGCCTAAAAGCTTAATAGAGCTCAAACCTAACAGAATTTAACTTACACCTTAACCTTAAGTGATACCTTCAACTTCACAATTTGGCAGAAGAATGCTACTTAACACTATTTAACCTAACTTATAACTTATGACTTAACAATTTAAAACAGGAATACCACTTTAAATAATTAGGTAATAACTTAAAATAAACTTTATATCTTAGCAAAAGAACAGCTCTTAGCAGCATTTAACTTAGCTTAGAGCTTGTGACAAAACCTTACTTACTGATACCTGGATATCTTACTGACTCAGCTATCCAAAGCACTCCAACCCCTCAGAGAGCAGCATTTCTGCCACATTTCCCCAGCACAGGCACTCCTGTGCGCACACAGACACAAAGAGTCAAGGCAAGGCACCTGTGAGAAATTCCCCTGAGGGCAGGAAATGCTCACTGTGGATCCTTTGGCATCTCCCCAAAAGGTGAAGGGTTGAGCCTGGAGGAGTGGGGGGATCGGCCCAGGCTCCGTCGTTGTTCAGGATCCCCGAGTGCAGCAAACGGGAGAGTTCCCGGCTGGGAGAGGCCCCACTCAGAGGGAGTCGCTGGCCCAGGAGAGCTCCAAGGGCTCCTTTTGGAGCGCTGTTTGCAGGGCCCCAAGAGAGGGGCTGCAGTCCCAGCAATGGCTCATCCTGGCCACACTTGGCACCAACAGCTTTCTTTGGCAGTGTGAGAACAGGGATGTTGTGCCACTGAGGGAACAAAAACAGTTCCCAGGGCTGCTCCTAAAGGAACCAGGAGCTGGTTGGGCAGCAGCAGTGCCTGGAGCAGACAGTGTTTGTGATGAGCTGCAGAGGAGCTGAGCCCAGGGGCTGTTGGCCAAGGCCCAGGCCCAAGAAGAATTTCTTAGCTGGCAGGGTGGCCTGAGAAGGGGAGGGGGGAATGCAGCAGCACAGGGCCATGGAACCAAGGGACCATTGTGACACTGTGGGGCCCCATGAGACCAAGGGACCATTGTGACACTGTGGTGCCCTGTGAGACCAAGGGGCCACTGTGACATTGTGGGGCCCTATGAGACCATGGGACCATTGCGACACTGTGGGGCCCTGTCAGACCAAAGAGCCAGTGTAACACTGTGGGGCCCTGTGACATCAAGGGACCATTGTGACACTGTGGGGCACCATGGAATCATGGAGAGCACTGTGACATTGCTGGGCCTCATGTAAACATGGAGACCATTGTGACACTATGAGGCCCCGTGGAATTAGCAAACCATTGGGACACAATGAGGCTTCATGGAACCAGTGAGACCATGAGGAAGTCCATTGTGATACTATGGACCTCCTCATGGTGGCCCTGGGAGGACCATTGTGATACTGTGGGGCCTCATGAAATCAAGAGGCCTTTGTGACACTGCAGGGCTGCATGGAACTAAAGCTCCAGGGCAACACAGAGTGGCCTCATGTCATCAGTGGTCCATTGTGACACTGTGAAGCCAGAGTGTCTCAGACATATTTCTCCACAGAAATCCTTTCTTTCGGATTTCTGCGTCTTCTGGAGGCCTCAGAAGACAAGGTAAACAATTATTATCAGCTGCTGGGGAATGCAACAGGGGCACCTATTTTGATTGGTGATTGGTTCATGTTCCCATGTTTATAATTAAGGGCCAATCACAAGGAACAAGCTAGGGACTGAGTCCTTGGCCACAACTTTGTTTTAGATTCTTTCTTTCTATTCTTAGCCTAGCCTAGCTGCTCTGCAAACCTCTCTCCTTATTCTATTAGTATAGTAATAATGCATTATATATAATATCTTATATTAATAAATCAAGCCTTCTGATTCAAGAAACAAGATTCACTGTCTCTCTCTCACCAGCTGCGACCCACTCAGGCGCGGTAATACCAGAGGGGACCATTATGACACAGCAAAGCCCCAGGGTACAAAGGTCCATTGTGACATTGCAGACCTCATGGAACAGAGGAGTCTCATGACATTTGGGGCCTGTGGAACCATGGAGACCATTGTGACACTGCAAGGGCTCATGGAATCCTTGGGACCATTGTGACACTGTGGGGCCTTATGACACCTAGGGGCCACTGTGACATTGTGGGACCCCATGGAACCTAGGGGCCATTGTGGCACTGCAGGTCTTCTTGTAATCAGGGGGCCATTGTGACACTGCTGGAAACCATGGAATCAAGTCACCATGATGACACTGCGGGGCCCCATGGATCCAAGGCACCATTGTGACATTATGGAGCCCCATAAAACCAAGGGAACACAGAACAGCTCTGGCTGGTTTGGCCTCCCATGGACTGCCTGACTGGTCCAGCTGAACTGTGTATGTTGAGGGTGACTTCTCATCTGCTGCTGAAACACTGCGGCTCTGTGCTTTCCTTCCCAATGGAAAAGAACTGTCCTGCTCCAGGCACCCATTGCCAGAATTGGGATTTCACCTCCAAATTTCCTTATATCCCGAGATTGTTCCCATAGGAATATTGCCAGGACAAGTCTGGCTGGCAGTGGTTTCACAATAGTCACTTCTCATCTGTCCCCAAAACACTGAGGGAGGGTCCATGCTCTCCTTCCCATGGGAAAGAACTGTCCTGCCTCTCCAGGTGCCCATGGCCGAGATTTGGTTTCCACCCCCAAAATTCCCTAAATTCAAAGACTGCTCCCAAAAAATATCTGCCATTCCTGACACGTCTGGCTGGCCTTGGCCTACTGAGGTTCTCACCTGCCTTCCAAACCTTGGAGCTCTGTGCTTTCCTTCCTATGGAAAAGAACTGTCCTTCTGAACCAGGTGCCCATGACCACAAATGGGATTTGATTTCCAGCATTCCCTGTTGTGACAGACTGGAGGAGATTGTTGGCTCGAAACATTTTGTATGGGGGGGAGGAAGGGGCAGGTCCAGCCTTGCCCTGCCCTGTAAGCCCAGCCCTGCCCTACCCTGGAACCCCAATCCCCCCAGAGCCTCTATCCCAGCCCAGCAGTGGCTGCCAGTTCCTGGCACAGCACAGGCAATGTTCCACACCCACCTCTGCCGCCCCCAGCCCAGCTCCTGAGGGACCAAATGAGCCCAAGGCCCACCTGGGGGAAGGGCCCAGGCAGACCAAGGGGTATTTAAGGCTGACCACAAGGCAAGCACACATCTTGACCCTACCTCCTCTTGGAATTTCTATCTGAACACTGCTGGAATCCAGGAGTTGGTAGCTATGTGTGTGCTTCTCTGTATCTTTTTTGTCTTTCTCTTTTTAATTCACACTTCTTGTAAAATTTGAGTAACTTAAAATTGATCAAGCTAAGAGTTTGTGAAGGTGAATGGGCCAAGTCAGTGCTTTGAGAATTGGTTTTTTTTGATTGAATGTCATACTAAACCTTTTGCCAAAGATTCTCTGATTTTTCTAAAGTTCCCAGTAAAGGCTGTTTTGTTCTTTTGAGCTCCCAGCCCCATTCCACACTCCATTTCCCAGCTGGAGCCGCTGGTGCCTCTGAGTTGTGCTGCCCCAGCCCCAGGGACGCTCTCCTTGTCTGCTCATTCCCCCACGATCTCTGGGCAGGGATGGCCTCAGTGGGGGCTGCTGACATCCTCACCAACTTGGAGGCTGCTGCTGAATTTTCCTGCTCCAGAGGCTTGTTAAGCCTTCAGCTCTTCAGTGCAGGAATTCAGTGTCCCAGGGCTCATTAACATTCAGAACACTTTAACAAGCCAAGCCTCTGGGGATAATTTGATTTCAGTTTTCAAATCTTGTGTGGTTAATTAGGCAGATTTCAGAAGTGCATTCAAACTGAATATATTCTATTTTAAAAAACAGTGAGAAAAGATTTCTTAGGTCCCGTTTAGGTTTTATTCCCTGTTAATAAATTGATATGTGCAATCTTCAATTGACACTGAATCCAAGTACATCCTCGTGCAGTTTGAATAGATATGAAAATCAAGACCCTTTATGGCTGACAATCAATCAGACTCTGTCCATACCCCCACCCCACCATTTCCCCCATCCAAGCCCTGGCACTCAGAGCAGCCTTGTGCAAATCTGAGCTCCCTCCAGCCCAGGCTGCACCTGCAGCTTTCAGCTCCTTGGCTCCAACTCCCACCTGCTTTCCTTGGAGAAGGAGCTGCCTGAGACACAGAGGGATGTTCATTTCTTGTCAGCCAACAAAGCCAAGGGAAGGCACAGCTCCATCAAATGCAACAGTCATTCCTCTGCTGGATATTAAATCCACTTTCCACTGCAGACAGCCTCAGAGCAATGGAAAACACCTTCTGTGCCCAGCACAGATCCCAAGGTCTCCCCAAACCCTCCCTGCCCCAATTCTGCCCAGATTTGCTCTTTGCACACATGAGTCACAGGCTGAAGTCAGGAGCTCCCTCCATGCCCAGAGGGAGGAAAAGAGAGAAAGGGGATGAAGAGCTCTCCTGTGCAGAGCCCAGGTCCAAGTGCTCTGGGATGTCCCAAAACCATATGTCCACCATCCCCCAGAGATTTCCGTACAGCAACAGTTTCAGACAAAGACAAAAGAAAAGGTAATTCTGTGAGATATAAACACAATTAAGATGTTGACTAATATGATATTTATTTGAGCTTCAGAAATATTAGGCAATTCCCTGAAGCTTGAAGCATGAAACCAGTCAGCTGAAGGGCACTTCAATGACAAGAAAGCATTGGGAGAAGTGCTGAGGGTTTTTTGCAGGACAATGGACATATGCAACATGTGCACAATCCAGCCTTCATAGAAACTGAGTAAGGTCTCTATGCCCTTAAAGGACACAAAAGGAGAAGAACATGCTCAGCAGCGACGGTTCAGGATGCAAAGGCACACAAGAAAACCTGCAGCAAGATGCACGAAGAAGAAAGACTAACTAAAATTAACTGTCAAAATGCATGCGTAAAAAGGATTTAACCAATCATGCATTAGCTTGAGGTGTGAACAATAGAGAACAGTATAAAAATGGCTTGCTTTTTGTAATAAATTGGCTTCACTTGATCATATTGATCATTGTGTGATGTCCCGTCAATGATCCTCCGCACCTAGGGACCAGAAATGCATGCAAGCCTCCACCCCGAGAGACATTATGAATTCAGAAAACATGGCCATTAACTGCTTGATACCAACACAGAGTAATGGCAACCAAAATGCAGTCAGACCAGGGGTTTTTCCACTCTCTCTCAAGCCCCATGCGTTGGGCACCAAATTTTGTCCTGGTTTAGGGCAAATTTGGGAGAAAACCTCCAAAGGGGCCCCTCCAGAAAGGAAACCCACACAGCCCCTCTCCCCAACCGGGTTGGGAAGGATTCCTTGGGGAGAAGTGGAAAGAACCTGTTTATTTAACAGGCAAAGCACCCCCAGGACACAAAATGAACAATACCAGGGGACAACACTCTTTCACCACTCTGAAAAAGATGACAAATTCAGAAAGTCTCTCTTGGGAGTGGTCGCTCTGTTATCAGTCCCTCCGGTGCTGGGGCAGCTGCTGCAGCCACAAGGTGCAAACTCTCGGTGTTTCCCAGGTCCCAGTCCAGAGCAGGCTTGAGTGGTTCCAAAAAAGGGAAAGAAAAACAGTCCAGGCAAAAATTCAGACTGCTTAACTAAACTAACTAATGAGCAGAAACAAAAGCAAAAGCAAAGCAAAAAGCCAAACAAAAAGCCAAAGCAGCACCATGTACTGCCCTGTCTCTGTGTCCTGCCAGCCATGGGGGAGCAGCTGATAACAAAACCAAAACAAAACTTCGCTCTTCAGAGCCAGTCTTGAAGGCACAGAACATAATATCCAGCACAAACAGAACAGACAGCTAGGGATACAAGCATCCTAATGTCACCCTAGGACAGCACAGTTACTCCAAACTGACCCCCAGCAGCCCCCTCCTCACCGATGCCATCTGCTGGGGCTGTGCCAGTTCAGGAGATGCCTCCAGGGCCTGCATTACCTGTGTGAAAAATGCATATTGTATGACTGGCTTTTCACAAATATTAAAATGAATATTATATGTGTTGTGTTAGACAGTTATGTTGTACTAATTTTCTTCAGTAGTGTGTTAAATCTAGTTTTAGGTTATAATATAATGTTAAAATAGAAACTATGCTACGTAAGATACTTTTATACTTAGAGTATTAATAATTTGGACAATTTGAATTAGGACAATATGAGATAATAGAAACAAAGAGTTACAGACGTCTGGGTAACTTCTTCTGGGCAGCATAAGCCTGAAAAAGGACACACAATAACAGAGGGTTAACCCTTAAAAACAATAGCCTGTTGCATATTCATACCCCTCATACACGATGCATAAATTCCATTCAAACACAGGATTCTGTCTGATCAATGTCAGCTTCTTCCTCTGAATCCTGACGGCGTCTTCATGGCAGAGCAGGCAGGAAGAAGTTCGTTTCTTCTGATAAGAGAGCAATAAATTCTCTTTCTCTGAAAGATTTAGGTGTCCTGTGGCCGCTATCTCGTTGCGAGTCCTTTCTTTAAAAAAAGTATCTCACATAGCATAGTTTTTATTTTAACATTATGTTATACCCTAAAACTAGATTTAACACACTACTTAAGAAAATTAATACAGCATAACTTTCTGACACAACACATATAATATTCATTTTAATATTTGCGAAAAGGCAATCATAAAACACACATTTTTCCCACGGGAGGACTGGGCTCCCCCAGTTATTCCCTGTGCAGGCGGGACCCCTCCCTTCCCCTCAGAGCTCTCCCGCGCTGAGGGGCCGCTGCCGCTTCCCGCCCTTCGCGCCCGCCCTCAGCGGCTGCCGGGAGCTGGGGCTGCCCCGACTGCCCTTTTATCAGAGCCATGGAGAAGGAAAACCGCTTTAAATTGTTCATGCCGCCGCGCCTGAGCGCTGGGCAGGTGTCTGCGGGCACATCCCAGGTGAGCGCTCGGCCGCGGGGCCGCTGAGGGCAGCCCATACCACACCCCCCCCCGGCCGCCTCCTCGGGCTATGCTGCTCTGGAGGCCGCGGCTGAGGAGGGGACGGGGGGAAAGCGCAGGGCCCTTCCCCGGGGACACGGGGACAGTGCTGGGCCCGGGGAGTGCCCCGGCAGAGCCCCGGGCTGGAGCACACACACACCTGCCCCTTGCATGGGCACAGCCCCGAGCTGGAGCACACACACACCTGCCCCTTGCCCCAGGCTGGAGCACACACACACTTGCCCCTTGCATGGGCACAGCCCCGGGCTGGAGCACGCACACACCTGCTCCTTGACCCCAAAGAGCCCCGGGCTGGAGCACACACACACACACCTGTCCCCTTGTCCCGAGCTGGAGCAGACACACACCTGCCCCTGCATAGGCCGGGACGGCTCCTGCACTCGACTCATTTCTGTGCGTGTGCCTTGAGTGGCGTACGCACAGACATCTTCGGTTTGAATTTTAAAGACTTTTGTTGTTGTTTTCTATCAAAACTGAAGGGAATAATCTTCTGGAGCATCCGCTCTGTGCTGTAAGTCTACGTTTGCTGTGGGTAATTCAGCCCAGAGAGCAAGCAGGGCTCTATCGCTGGCCAGGGTCTCTTAACAAATCACCAACGGGACAGGACTGCTGAGGAACTGCCTTGAGCTGTTTTATTTTCCAGCATCAGTCTCATTACATGGTTATGACAATGGGAAGATGCCAGCAGCTCACATCCCAGGCAGCCGACCAAGAACTTAATGGTACAACTTACTTGAAAAGTTTTTTGACCAATCACACAAAGCAAAAGCACACTGACAGTAATTCTATCCAACCACTATAAGCACACATACCTTTGGTTAAAACAATGCTTGCTTATTTTGAATACAATACCTGCTTGTAAGCCTTAAAACACAATGCACAGAGCTCCATTATTAAGCTTAAAACTTCCTAATACCTTGCTAGATGAACTTTTCCGTAACTTAGGGAGTTGTTCTAGCCAAGCGTTAATACACAGACCATTGTTCTATTTGTCCTTGCTTTTCTACTTTTTACATAATTTTTCTGCTGACCTATCTCATGGCTGCTGCTTGGCTCTAATCACAGTTCTGCTCTCTCTGAGGCCTGCCTTTTGCAGCTTTCCCAAACCTTTCTGATTTTATGGATTCCCACAGGCCCCACTCAGATGCTCACACTGGCATTGGTGTCTTGGTCTCATCGGATCAGGTGTGCAGTGAAAATGTTCTGTCCCCATGCTGAGTTATGGGAATTCAACAAGTTCTTTTTTCATGTCGAAGCTCCTAATGAAATATTTTGAGATTAGGGATGAGATATTCTGACAGCAGATGAGTTAGCTGTTTACAGGATGAACTTCTGTGACTTAAAAACCTTGTAAAAGGGTATTTTCATGCTGAAACATAATCAGATATGGTTTAGAAGTGCCCTTGGAAGTAAAGCAAAGAAATATCAACTACTGGTCTTCAAAAAAGTAATTTGTCTCCTTGAGTCCTTTGCCATGCAGCAATGCCCAGACAGGCAGGAGCTGCTGAGTTCCCTGCATTGAAAGCTCCCCTTTGGCCACAGTCTGTAAATCAAACTGCAGGACACCAACAGTTTGATCAACCACTGGGAAGTAAGAAGTGAGTTCCAAAGCCATTACCAATCCCCTGGGCTTTGAAAATTGTAGGCAGCTGTTTTATTAATGACAATTCTATTTTCACATCATCTGTAGGGATTTTTTTCCCCAGGATTTTATAATTCCTCTTTACAAATTTACCCATAAGAAACTAAGAAACTAAAAATTCTTAAATTTGTGCAGGGTTTTAACAGGCGCTCAGATGATGACTTTAAGTTGCCATTCGATGTGTTGAGCCGTGGCGAAATCACTGATTCAGGTACAATTGGAATATTTGCCATGCACCTTCTTTAGATTTGTATATATTGTCAAGTTTTAATTTTCATGAGTAGTCCCACAGTTTCATATCTGTAACTGTTAAATACAGTTTCACTGTTACTTTTTTTAGAAATAAATTGATCAAAATCTCTTCATGTTTCAGATACAATTTGACAGCAAGTGAAACTTTGCTCTGAAGTAGATGAAGAGGTCAGCTAAGTATCAGCTCTGCACATCTCATTCCTTGGGGTCTTTTGAATTTGTTCCCAAACAGTGCCTAAAGCATTATTCAGTAGATATTTGAGGGCTAAAGGAAGTAGTCAGAAGGGAATAATGTTTTCTGTCTCCTGTTTAAAGCTGAATCACTTAGAGGAGATACTTGTGATTTAGTGATCATGCCTGGAAATTAATCTTTAAAAATTAAGGTGATTGCAATATTGTTGTTGTTTTTTTCTTTGTTTGAAGTGTCTGCAAAGCCTATGAGCTTTAATTAGAGTAAGATTTAAACACCTAAATATCCTTGTGGAACTGGTTCTGAATATTCTGTTGAGGGGCAGAAGGGTTGAAGTCAGAGTATTCTTTGGAAAACTGAAGTGGATTATCCCAATTGCCTTGTCTGGCTTTATTTTATCTGTAAAACAATGAATTCAGTAGTTTCCTCAAGTACTGGGTTCTTTTCACAGTGTCTCTACCAGCAGATCTCTGCTTTAGCACAACTCAGTACAGCTCAGTTTTTTTGCAATAGCTTCTGTACTTTGCAGCTACAAAACACTGTTTGCTAGCACAAAATAAAACACATTTCTTGTGCTCTCTCTGCTGATTTTCATATCTCTGACAACTTTTTAGATTTTTTAAATCCTAAGCTATTAAAGTACCATCAGGACTGTAACAAAACTGTGGTGCAGCCAGAACAAGGATGTTGTTTGGGGCTGTTGTAAGTGAACCAAAGGGCCCTTGGGGCTTGTGTGTTGCTCTCCCTGCCTCAACCACTGGCCCAGCACTGCTTGTAGGGAACTTTCAAGGTGTTCTAAGGGCACAAGGGTGCCAAGGGTGGTGGTTTTCCTTCTTGCTCCATGTGTGAGCAGAGAACTGCTGGGACACTTGGGTATTTATAAACCCATGGGTCCAGATGGGATCCATGCCAGGGTGATGAGGGAGCTGGCAGATGAGCTTGCCAAGCCTCTCTTCATCAGGAGTTGTGGCTCACTGTGAGGTTCCAGATGATTGGACACTGGCCAGTGTGACACCCATGTACAGAAAAGGTAGGAAGGAGGATCCTGGTAATTCCAGGCCAGTCAGCCTGGACTCAGTAGCAGGTGAGATAATGGAGCAGTTCATAGTGAGTGCTATCACACTGCACTCCCATCATGGCCAGGCTATCAGACCCAGGCAGCAGGGCTTTACCAAGGGTGGGTCATGTCTGACCAACCTGGGCTCCGTCTGTGAGCAGGTGACTGCCTGGTGGGTGCAGGAAAGGCTGTGGGTGTTGTGTATCTGGGCTCCAGCAAGGCCTTTGGCACTGTCTCCCACAGCACACTCCTGGAGAAGCTGCAGCCAGGGCTGGGACAGGAGCACTCTGTGCTGGGCTCAGAACTGGCTGCATGGCCAGGCCAGAGAGTGATGGTGAATGGTGCTGCATCCAGCTGGCAGCCAGGCACCAGTGCTGTCCCTCAGGGCTGTACTGGGACCAGTTCTGTTCAATATTTTTATAGGCGACATGGGTGAGGGCATTGAGTCCTTCATCAGTAAATTTGCAGAGGACACTAAGCTGGGAGCTTGTGTTGATCTATTGGAAGGAAGGAGGGCTCTGCAGAGAGACTTAGATCAGTGGGATGGATGGGCAGAGTTCAGCAGCATGAAGTTTAATCAGTCCAAGAGCTGAGTTCCACATTTTGGCCACAGAAGTCCCCTACAACGTTCCAAGCTGGGGACAGTGTGTCTGGACAGTGCTCAGGCAGAAAGGGCCCTGGGGGTGCTGGTGACAGCCGGTTGAACATGAGGCAGCAGTGTGCCCTGGTGGCCAAGAAGGCCAATGGCTCCTGGCCTGGATCAGGAATGGTGTGGCCAGCAGGAGCAGGGAGCTCATTCTGCCCCTGTATGGGCACTGCTGAGGCTGCACCTTGAGTGCTGTGTCCAGCTCTGGGCCCTCAGCTTAGGAAGGACGTTGAGATGCTGGAGCACATCCAGAGGAGGGCAGCAAGGCTGGTGAGGGGTTTGGAACACAAGCCCTGTGAGGAACGTTTGAAGGAGCTGGGGCTGTTTAGCCTGGAGAAGAGGAGGCTCAGGGGTGACCTTATTGCTCTCTGCAGCTTCCTGCAGGGAGGTTGGAGCCAGGTGGGGTTGGTCTCTTCCACTGGGCAGCACTGACAGAACCAGAGGACACAGTCTCAAGCTACAGCAGGGAAGGGATAGGTTGGATGTTAGGGAAAAAATTTTCACCAAAGGAATAATGAAGCACTGGAATGCTCTTCCCAGGGAGGTGGTAGAATCTCCATCTCTGGATGTGTTTAAAAAAGCCTGGACATGGCACTTGGTGCTGCAGTTGAGGTGTCAGGGCATAGGTTGGACTCGATGATCTGAGAGGTCTCTTCCAACCTCATTATTCTGTGATTCTGTGATTCTGTGATTCTGTGATTCTGTGATTCTGTGATTCTGTGATTCTGTGATTCTGTGTGTGTCCATGGCAATATCACAGATACTCCTGGGCAAAGTCTCTGAAGCTGCTTTTACTTAACTCAGCAGTGTCTGTCAGAAGGAGAGGACAGAAATGTGTGAAGAGCCTGCTAGAAGGAATTTTGGCTTCACTGATAATTCTGGCAAAACATTTATTGATTTTGGTGGACTGCAGTTATCTGTGTCTTTAAGCCCATCTATTTGGTGATGTCTGAAGGGGGTTTGGGATATTTCATTGTTTCTCCTATGTGCTCTGTAATGCCTTTTGATACATACACAGAGGAGGCACAAAGATTTAAACTTGGGCTCCTGATCATATCTAAGCTTATATCACCATCTGTAGAAAAATATTACTCTTGTGATGTTTCTAAGAGATAAATACATTATCTACAACAGTATTAATTACATATTATATCTTATTAATTAGATAGTATTCGAGATTAAATTGTGGAACCTGTTTTATTAGAATCCAGAAACAATGAATGAATTGTTCTCAAAACTCTACAAAGAGGCTGAGAAGATCAAGCAGTGGAAACTGACTGTGGAAACGGAACTAAACCAGAAAGAAAGAAAACTCCAAGAGAACAGAAAGATTATTGAAGCACAGAATAAAGCCATTCAAGGACTGCAGGCCAGTATTGTATAGTGTACATTGAATAGATGAAGTTCAGTGCTTCCTGATTCAGTATGACACTATTATTGATACAATTAAATATTAAAGACTGTTGCAGTTTGGTTTGTGCCTTGAGAAAATGATTATTTTGAGAAGTTGCAAGCACCTGTCCTGTGTGAGGGTGTGTATGAAGAATATACCTGTCAGTGTCTCATTTGCTGGTAAATTATTGTTCATTAATTATTACATCTTTCATGCAAAAGATGACTCAGCATGTAATACCAGATAAAACAGATTTCTGTCTACTGATGCCCCAAATGACTTTTTCATGAGGGATTTGAGAAGTCAAAGTGCATTTCTAATATATTTTTCAATAACGTCTTTTTGCATTTGTTCCCTATGAAATCAGTTTGAAAATGAAAAACTCCATTTGAAACTGGAAGATGAGATATGTGACAATAAAGATCTTGAAAGAGTAAGTAATAGAACCAAGGATATATTTTTGTGGTGGAAATAATCAGTTTCCATGTGGGCAGTTTTATGTAGCTGTTAAATTTTGAAGGTCATTTCCATTGTTACTCCTTAGGTAAACAAAGCACTGTGCACTCCTGTGCAAACATGATATTTTTCCCTCCTTTAGAGCTGCTGCTTCGAGGCATCTGTGTAATCTGCTCAAGGAAACCTGTACTCACAGAGAAGACCAGCAAATGTAAATGCTTTTTTAGTTTTTATTTATCAGAGTAAATGTGCTTCTAGCTTGCTCTAAATTCACAAACAGAAGCAAGAAGAAGAAATTCTCGTGCTGTTCAGAAAAGTTCTCCAGCTGAGATTGACTGGATGTGGCTCTCAGAGTGAAAAGTGAATTTTAAGTGGCTCACAAAATTGGAAATGAAGCCCCAGGTCTAACAGACTTGTGGTTTGTAGTGCTAAATGCAGAGGGCTTTTGAAGGCTGTGAAATTGCTTGCTGCAAGGTTGCCAGCCTGGGAGCTCTTTGGGTGCCCAAACAGTGCTCCAGGTTTGAGGCAGTGCCCACAGCCCCGACTGGCACTGGCAGCCACTGCAGGGCAGGGCAGGGCTCCCCAAGGCTGCTCAGCCCATTGAAGCTTTGCAGTCCCAGCCACACTCTGGGAATATATTCAGACATGAGAAGTGACACTTCATGCCTGGTTTTAGGCAGTAGAATCTACTCTGAATTCCCAGCACTCTGGGATTTCCAGAGCTGACATTTCCTGTTTTCAGCCATACACATTTATGGGGAAAAAGGTCTGAACCCCAAGGTGTAATGAGTAACTGGAATTCTTCTCATGAAACTCTGTAGGGGGCTGAGTGAATGTGTATCTGGGGGCCTGAGTTAACTTATGTATTGTATGTATGGCAGTTGAAGATCTCTCTATTGTATTAGTGACCCCGCCCTGGTTCTAGTTATTGTAAATGGGCTGCAGCTGTGATGTCCTTGATTGGGCAGCAGCTGTAGCCCATGGAGGTAGCTGAGATAAAAGGGGGCGGGGTGGTCAGGGAGGGCCTGGGAGAGGAGCCCTGACCGAGAAGCAACAGCATCACTGCTGTGAAGATCTGACATGAGAAAAACATCGAAAGAAGGTATGAGACTCAGGAAATATAATTATATAACAACATGAATACAACATCTGGTGACCCCGACGTGATTCGAACATGCAGCCACAACGAACATCGAAAGAAGGTATGGAATCCCCCGGACAGCTGCGAGCTGTGGCAGCCAGAGAGCTGGGACAGAAGAAAAGACAGCAGAGAGCTGGAACTAGAGAAGTAAAGACAGCTGCGAGCTGTGGCAGCCTGAGAGCTGGGACAGAAGAAAAGACAGCAGAGAGCTGGAACAGAAGATAGGACAGCTGAGAGCTAAAATAGATATGTATATTGTAGTTATAAAGTTGCTAGAAGTAAAAAAGAAAAAAAAGAGAAAAAAAAAGAAAAAAAAAAGAAAAAAAAAAAAGAAAAAAAAAAAGAAAAAAAGAAAAAAAAAAAAAAAAGAAAAAAAAGGAAAAAAGAGGGATATGTATATATTCTATGTATGTATTCAAGACAGCTGCGAGCTGTAGCAGCCAGAGAGCTGGGACTAGATAGCTGCGAGCTGTGGCAGCCTGAGAGCTGGGACAGAAGAAAAGACAGCAGAGAGCTGGAACAGAAGAAAAGACAGCTGCGAGCTGTGGCAGCCTGGGAGCTGGGACAGATATACATATTGTAATTGTAAAGTAAGTAAAAGTAAAGGGGGAACCGGACAGCTGCGAGCTGTGGCAGCCAGAGAGCTGGGACAGAAGAAAAGACAGCAGAGAGCTGGAACTAGAGAAGTAAAGACAGCTGCGAGCTGTGGCAGCCTGAGAGCTGGGACAGAAGAAAAGACAGCAGAGAGCTGGAACAGAAGATAGGACAGCTGAGAGCTAAAATAGATATGTATATTGTAGTTATAAAGTTGCTAGAAGTAAAAAAGAAAAAAAAGAGAAAAAAAAAAGAAAAAAAAAGAAAAAAAAAAAAAGAAAAAAAAAAAAAAGAAAAAAAGAAAAAAAAAAAAAAAAAAGAAAAAAAAGGAAAAAAGAGGGATATGTATATATTCTATGTATGTATTCAAGACAGCTGCGAGCTGTAGCAGCCAGAGAGCTGGGACTAGATAGCTGCGAGCTGTGGCAGCCTGAGAGCTGGGACTCTAGAAGAAAGGACGGCTGAGAGCTGGGATAGAAGTAAAGACAGCTGCGAGCTGTGGCAGCCTGAGAGCTGGGACAGATATGTATATTGTAACTGTAAAATTGGTAAAAGTAAAGGGGGAAATGTAGGGGGCTGAGTGAATGTGTATCTGGGGGCCTGAGTTAACTTATGTATTGTAAGTATAAGTATGGCAGTGAAAGATCTTTGTATTGTATTAGTGACCCTGCCCTGATTCTAGTTATTGTAAATGGGCTGCAGCTGTGATGTCCTTGATTGGGCAGCAGCTGTAGCCCATGGAGGTAGCTGAGATAAAAGGGGGCGGGGTGGTCAGGGAGAGCCTGGGAGAGGAGCCCTGACCGAGAAGCAACAGCATCACTGCTGTGAAGATCTGACATGAGAAAAACATCGAAAGAAGGTATGAGACTCAGGAAATATAATTATATAACAACATGAATACAACAAAACTCAACAAGCCAAGTCAGTTGGATAACTTATTGAAGTTTAAATTCTTGAGGTTTTAAATATGTTCTTGATTGGAAATTCTACTTTATATGCAATTTTGAATTGTTATTATGATAATTAGAATTTTACTAACTTGATCCTGGATACTAAGAAATGTCTATTCTTTTTAGCCTTAATTCTAGAAACAATTGTATATAGATGTACTGTTCTTTTTTGATAGCTGTTTCTTTTACTGTTCTCTTTTAAATTGTTTTCTTAGGAAAAAAGAGTATCAATTACAAAAGTGAAAGGAAAGAAGGAAAATATGGACATGGAGTGTTGCAATTTTATAATGACAGCTCTGTGGTTATAGGTATCTGCGGATAGGAAGAAATTCCGTGCTAAACCCTAGATTACAGTTTATAAATACTAACAGTTATGATACATTATTATTAAACAGCATTAATACTATAATAATTAATATGGTCACGTAAACTGATCTAGAATTACACTTTTCACAGAAAAAAATATCTTAGGAAGGAAATTTAAAAGCTGAGCTTGCTCAGTGTTTCAATGAAATACATATTTTCCCTAGATTCTGTAACTTCTGGCACCATGTTTCATAATGACTTATTTAATAAGAATGGAGCTGAGAATTCCTTTTTGAATTCATTTTGCTGATTAAGTATAATGACTTGGGCAGCTGGCATTCTTGTTCAAAAGAAAAACTTTCTCATATGTTCTTGCTTTGATAGATGAACAGGAAAAGGAAGCAACAATACAATTGTATGAGGAACTTCACAGCAACATAGAAGTAAGTTACCAAGCTCGATGAAAGGAATGTGAGTTATGTGAGCTGAGCTGAGTTCCATGTTTATGTTGGGATACTGTTTTTATCCATCCTGTGTGGGTATCATGTCATGTGTGATGCAGGAAGTTGGGTTTTCAATCCCTTTTCAAGAATTATTTTTGTGTTCTATCAAACACATTCAATGGAGAAGGTGCAGCCAGTGTGTGGGATGTAGATCCTGTGATCTGGGTGATGTGTGCTTAGTGCTGGGTCACTGCCACAACTTCTGGCTTCTTTCTGGGCTCTGTTTCATCTCCCTGCTGGTTCCTTAGAATGGCTGAGGTGGGCAGCAGCCCCTGGGGAAGTTCCAGGGTTTCCAGTATTGAACTTCAAATATTAAATTTTGTTTTTAGAGAATGACAGTGGCATTTGAAGAGCTTCGTGTGCAAGCAGAGAACGACAGATTGGAAATGAGTTTCAAATGTGAGAATTCTGTTTATTGAGTTTATGCAGCTGGCTCAGTTTTGTACTTCATAGCTTGTGTTACTCATGCAGTGTCAGGGCAGAGAAATGTTAAGTGCTGGAATGGTGAGCAGCTCACACTGAGACACTGGGACCCTTCTTTTATTCATGCTGCCTTTGGTCACTGCCTGGCCCTTTCTGTTGCTGTTCCACTGGGCCAAAGCTGGAATTTTATTTCTCAAACAGTCACTCAAAATTGAAGTTTTGTCTGTGAAGTACAGTCTAAAGATCAATACTTACTTCCCATAGTTTGTTTATTTAAATGACGATGCACTAGTGTATAGCTACAGAAACTTTATCTAAATGCTCTCTCTCTGTATGTATAGTCTGGTATGTTCCTGTTTCATTTTCACATGCTCTTTTCTGTTTGTATTTTGATTATAAAATCAAACATTGCCTCAGCAATTACTCTTGGGAAACAAATGGTACAGCTGTACAATTCCAAGCAGTCTTAAAGTGGAAGTTATATTGAACTTGGAGTATATTTCAGCTAGAATGTTAACTATGGATGTTACTGTATCTCCAAAGTAAAAGAAGAAGCAAAAAAAGTGGACAAGTTTGAGAAAGAATGCAAACTGGAAGTCAGTCAAAAGGAAAAGCAGGTTTGCTCATTTTACCATCTAACATGTAGAGCTTTATTTGTGCCTAAAGGGGCAATGCAAGAGCCAAGAAGTGTTTCTGGGTATTAGTAAAAAAGACAAAATAACATCTGAAGCTGCATTTAAGTCAAATTCTGCTAAGTTTAGTGGTGTTTCAGTACCTTTAGTCTCCTGGAATTTATGGTTTGATTTTGAATTGGAGAACTTTTTTGTTTAGAGTTATGTGACTTGATCAATATTTGGCTAAGATTATATCTAAACAAATATTATCTATCTGTCTGTCTTTCTGTCTGTCTGTCTTTCTGTCTATCTATCTATCTATCTATCTATCTATCTATCTATCTGTCTATCTATCTATCTATCTCTGTCTATCTATCTGTGTAATCTAACTTGAATGACAGCAAAATGGCTGCTTTTTATACCTGGATACAAATGAAAATTAATATCTGTCCCTTTTCCAGACTTAATAATGATACTTCTTGCATTTTTCTAGATTTCAGCTCTTACCATACAGAGAGATGAAAAAGATGATGTCATAAAAGACATCGAGGCTCAGCTGCAGACATCACAAAATAAGATTGCTGACTTAATGGAAGCAAAATGTAAGAGTTCTGCCTGTTTAAATGTAATTGTTTATAGAATTTAAATGTAATTGTTTATGATTGTTTATTTATTATATGTAATTGTTTATAGAAGCATAGGAAACAGGGCCATGATAGTCTTATTCTGTTGCTGGTTGGCAGCAGAATTTTGGGACTTTGAAGGCCTTATTTTTGTTTGGAGCAGGAGCTGCTCATGTGGGAGCAGGACTGGCAGGGCAGTTTTTAGGGTGAGTCAAGCATTAAGAGCTTTTGAAAATTGCAAGGGGAAAATATGTTGCTTCAGTTTTGCAAATGTACAGTCAGGCAGATGTCACTGAGGAAACTTACTTTTCAGAACTTGATTGTCAGTATTTTCAAGCCATCTATATTCAAATTTTATATATTATTTCATAGTAGATTATATTAGTACCATTGGTCTTTGTTACATTCATTAAATGTATGTAATTTTCCATTTTTAGCAGTATTTTTTAGTAAATATCCTATTTTTTAAAATATAAACATCTGTTTTTGTTTAGTACATAATGAAGAAATGTTAAAGGAATCCCAGGGCAGTAAAGAACATTTGAGGGCAGAGCTGGAAGAGGGTAAAATTTCATTGCAAAAGGCAGAGGTACCCCTTGCTTATAGTTTTACAGTAGAAATAGATTGGATGAGTATTTGCATAAGTAATTATGGATAGTTTAGACATGAAACAGCTGTAGCTGTTTGTTGCAAAAGATGTTTAGAAACGATATCTTGAAGGTTGCTCAGAAGAACTTGGAAACTGAATTCCAAACTACAGTGAAAACATTAATTCAGGTCACTGGAGAAAAGGAAGAGCAGGAGGAAGAATGTAAAAAACTGAAGGCTTTGCTTGCAGCCCTGACAGAGGAGTTTGAGACTTCTGTTGCCAATTTGAAAAGCTTGCTGCAAGAAGAGCAAAATAGGTAAATGAATGAGTTTAAATTCCAAGAGGGATCTTACAGGTTGCAGTCTATGACAAAACCAAGAACAATTGGAAATGAAGCTGAAATTTGGAGGTTTTTTCCCCACAGTGG
The DNA here is from genome assembly GCF_035770615.1 of Melospiza melodia melodia. Classification (NCBI taxonomy): domain Eukaryota; kingdom Metazoa; phylum Chordata; class Aves; order Passeriformes; family Passerellidae; genus Melospiza; species Melospiza melodia. The sequence continues at coordinate 3,055,221 of NW_026948800.1, forward strand.
TCTAAATGCAGAGAGTTTAATGTAATTTTTTTTTGTTTGTGATAGTTGATACTGTATAAAAAGTAAATTTTTGCCCCCTCCAATTTTCACAATTCTCTCTTTAAGAAATACAGATTTCTGTATGTATATATTTGTTTACTTTTATGTCTACTGTTCTGAGGTTGTAAAAGTGAAATTTGATGTGTGTTGCAGGCAGATCTATCACCTGTCTGTTGAAAGGCAAATGTTCTTAAAGTGCTTGTGGTAAGACTTTGTCTTATTGTCCTTGAAGTTTCAAATGCAGTGCTTTGTACTCTACATCTGGGATTTTTAATTTACCATTTTCTTAGATTAAAGAAATCTGAAGATGATTCAAAGCTACTTACCTTGGAGCTCCAGAATAAATCTGCTGAACTGGGTAAGGCTTGTAGAAAGGCAGAAAATGAGCTGGGCAGTAATAAAAATGTTTTCTGCTCTTTTCTGGATATTGACTGTCTCTGGTAGTTGGGAAGTGATTTTACAGTACTGTACCTGTCAGGAATGCCTGGATTTATTTTTACTCAGCTGATCCCTTTTCTTTGGGGGTCGTTGGTGCTGGCAGCAGCCAAAGGGCAGTGCTGTGCACAGCTCCAATAGTCAGGCCATTCATGCATGAATTCCTCTGGAGGTAATTTTGGTTTGCAGCTCAGAGCAGCAGCACTGCAGGTGCCAAGAGTGACTTCTGCAGCAGAGATAAAACCCATGGAGGTTTCTGTGACCCTCCCCATGCTGGAAGTGGAATGATGCTGGCAGGGATTGTCTTTAAATATCATCAATTTGATATCCTGTGGTTTCTAGGGATGTGCTCCTTAGTCCCCAGAGTAAGAGCTCTGTCTTGCCGTTGAGAACTTGCAAAAAATACCAGAATTGTGGATGTGCACATAGAAACCATCTCGAAGTTAGTAACAACTGGTTTCCTTTCTCAGCATATCCATCTGATACCTTCAGCAGTTCAGATTTTTTTTCTGGAACAATGCAGGTGCATCAATACTTGGAGAATACTCTAGTCTTACAGTCCATGGTTTATTTGAAGCTATATTTGTGGAAAACATAATGGGCTCTAAATTTTATTTAGAATAAATATTTAGTTTCTCTTCAGATATAGATTTGCTAATGTCTGAATCATTTCCTCAAGTCTACATTTAGATTAAGTCATAAATTAGCTTTTCAGTTTCTTAACTTAATCCAACAAGTTTTGAGAACTGGGTATTGCAAAAGGGGAAATGTTTTATACTGCCTGCTAAATATGAAAAATCATTTATGTTCCGTTCATTTTACATTCCATGTGCTGTAGAAGAGATGACTAAAGTGAAATGTGATAAAGAAGTGCAACTTGAAGAGCTGTCAGAAACTCTGGTAAATGTTCATTTTATTAATCTCATGGCATTTGCTCTTCATATGAAATTCCTCTTGCTTTGTAAGTATCTTAAATGCCTTAAATAAACTCCATCTAGTCAACCTTAACATTTCTACTAAACTTTCTCACATACAATTTCAGTGTTTTCTTTGAAGAACTTCTTTATTGCCTCTGTTTTTCTTGTCTCCTGTGCTTTTGGTTTTTCTTGTCTCCCATGTTTTTGGTTTTCCTTATCAAGGTTTTTGGTTATTTCCTTCTTTGTTCATGCCCATTCAAATGCTACTCTCTCTGCATATAAAGTTTTCCCATTTTTTCTTCCTTCCAGGAAGGTAATTAACTCTGGCCTCTGTGAACCCTGCTGTGCTGTGACACAGGCCCATTTTCTGTCACAGCAGTCTAAGCTATATGAAATACACTCTTAACAGAGGTTTATTTTCATTATGATTTTATATTTACAAGCCTAACAAGAATCCATATCAACTAAAGTTAAGATAGTCTGAAATCATGTGTGCATTTTACTGTGTCTGCTTGTTGTTATAATCTGTGCATTGAGTGTTCTGAACTGAGTTTCACTCATTTTCTAAAATGGGTAAATTGGAGGACTTTTATTGAAGAAGAATCTTGAGGCTACTGTAGAAAATATGCAGAGAGAGAAAAATGTGGAGAGAGAAATGAAAATGCTCTCCAAATGAGAGAGGTCTGAAGCAGGGCAACAGTAACATGTTTTTAGAAATAGTGAAGTTACACATCATGACTTGGATTCAAGTTTATACATAAGAAACAGCACCCAGAGCAGGGTCCCACCCTAATTGTGCAGCCCAGGTAATGAAACTCACAGCAGGGGACAGACATGAACAGCACCGGTGTCACAGTTCACTCTCACACCACTTCCAGATCCCAGCAGAGACTGGAAAGATCCAAACTGGATAATCCATGGCATGGATGTTGTTGGGTTCTTCTGAAAGCCTTGTGCTCTTAGTTCATGTCTGATAACCTCCAGCAGTTGGAGTTTGCTCATGGATACTGAAAACTCTTCCTTTTCATTTTGCAGAAAGAATTGCAGGATTTGAAAGCACAGCTGACATGTACAGCTGAGAAGGAACAAGATTATTTAAAGCAGCTTGCGACTCTGAAAACAGATCTTGAACAAGAGGCGTATGACCATTTTGAAAATATAATATTGAATTAGTTTTGGTGTAATATAGAAGTTGCTTTAATCCACAGTGAAATGAACTATGATTGTTTTCTAATGGAAGTTTTGAACCACGTATGTGCCATTAATTATATACTTACATTTCTAAATTCCACTTTCTCTATTTGTATATATTCTATGGCATATGTAGTTGTTCCATATCTCTCTGACTTATTTAACAAGAAGAGCAAGTTTCTGAATTCATTGCTAATCTTGCTTTGAACTACATCACCTTCACTAACCATTATATTTATATAAAAGTTGACTCTGAGTTTCTTTCCTTCTTCTGTCCCCTTTTTACATCTCTTTGACTCTGCTGCAAAGCTTATATTTGTAGATAAAGGCCTGGACTTTTTTTCAGCATGGAATAACACTTGATAATGGGTAAGTTTAATTTAAAAGGAGATTCAAAATGCATCTTCTTATTCCTCTTGGCCATTTGGTTTAAATTAGGTTAAAGAATGAACAGCTAACAGTGTATCTCAGTAAGCTTTCACTAGAGAAAGAACAAACAGCACAAGAGAAAAATGCTGTGGCTGCAGAACTCCAGAAGCTGCAAGAACAACAAGAGGCAAGTTGTAAACTTCCAGCTTTCTTGAAAGCACAACATTCAATTTGACAAATTACTCAGTTTCACAAATTAGATGATGAGCTGCAACATGACTTGGGTCTGTAGAGTACCTGAGCTATTTTTTGTATTTGAATTGGAAAGGAAGTATATTACACTTCTGAACAAGGCAGGTCAGTGTGCTCTGGATGTGTTTGAATTTTTTAAGAAGTCACTTTGAATTTTATTTCTTTGCTGACAAAGAAATAAAAAAGAAGTCACTTTGAATTTTATTTCTTTGCTGACAAAGTGGGTCTTTATTTAGGATAGTAAGAAAGAAGAAGAAAATACAAAGCAGTTAGTTGAAAACCTAGAAGAGGCAAATAGCCAGCTAAGACAAGTAAAAACAAATAATAATAACTGATATTGTTAAAGGAAGTAGACTCAGTTTGTTCTGTTCAAATGCTGCTTTCTGGGATTTTTTGATTAATGCTTTTCTAGATTACATAGCAAAACAAACTATTCAGAATTGCTGTTGGCCAAGTACAAATTGTCTCAGATTAGAAATACCAATTGCTCCAGGAACAATGTTTGCCATCATTTTGTATTACACGGTAGGAGCTGTCTTGTTTTGCATTAGACATCTCAGGTGTGAAGGAAATTCAAATGGAAGCTGAAGGTTATGGATTAAATGTGACAAGGCAAAACTGGATCAGAGTTATTCTCTGTATCCTCCCCAATTCAACAGACAGGCAGCTCCCATGTTCCACAGCTGCATTGCAATAGTCCAGGTCAGGATGTATTTTCCTTGGGTTCTTGGAACATCTTTTCCTACTTAAAAGAAGTATGGACAGTTCACATATTGACTTACTGGGCATGTCGCTGCATTTTAAGAACATTTTCGTTGAGCAGGTTATGAAGTTCCCATCAACATTAGCAGCTCTTTTCAGAAAATAAAATATGGGTTTATTAGAAGTACTGAAAATAAGTTAAAGGCAATAAGGAAATATTTACTAATGCTTGTTAATTTGGCACTTAGAAATGAACTGGAGTCTTTGAAGGAGAAAATGGCAAAGACAGGTGAAGAGATGAAAAGTACACTGGATGAAAGAGAAGAAAATGTATGTAATGTGTCAGGAAACTATCTTACAGAACCTGTAGGACAGCATTCAATGTAAAATCTTTGTTGGGATTTTTTCTGCAAAGCTCTGCCTGGGGGATGTGATCTCTGCCAGAGGTTTCTTCTTTCCCAGCTGCTGCCAGCTGTGCCCTTGTGTGTCCCCATGTGAGCCCTGGTATTTCAAAAGACAAGCACAGTCACTGGGATGTTCACTCTGTGCTGAAAGTTTAATATTAAAGATTTGTTTGTTTTCAGGCAAACAGATAACCTGCTTTTGTTTTTTCATATACCCACTCAGTGATGGATGGGCTCTGGATTAGCTTTTTATATGTAGTGTGAGTTTGAGCTTAAATAGATTCAAACATTTTTACTTTTCTTTCTATTGGTTCAAAGCAACCTGGGGTTTTTAGCAAATTTCAAAATTTCATTGTAAAAGTCAAAGATTTACAATTGTCATTTCAGGTTAAGAGTATTGAAAATGAAACTTCAAGAGAGGAAAAGCCATTGAAGATTCTAGAGAATAATTGGGAAAATTCATTTTTTCATGGATGTAGGGAACTTCATACAAGTGCATTTTTTAAATTGTGAAGATCTTGGGGTTTTTTTCTTCTTCTTTCTTAACTCTATAACCACTAAGGAACTGGTTCACTGCTATTAATTAACATCTTATGGTACTTTATGGCTAAAACTCTGATTATTCTAACATGTCAGCTGGTGTTTCAGTCCCATTGGAACAAACCAGACTGGTGCAAGGGCAGGTTTGAGAACATCTACAGAAATTGCTCACATAGGGAGTCATTTGTAGAACTTACTAATTCATGTCTGAAATATCTCTTTCAGATTAATAATTTAAAGAAACAGATGGAAAATAAATCCAAATGCATTGAAGAGTTGCAGCAGGAGGTGTGTTGAGATTTTAAATGTCACAAATACATAAACACATTATAGTTTGGGTTGCTTTTCAGCAGGTTTGTGTCTGCTGTGATGTCTTTAGATACACCTATGTAATTTAAAAATTCTCCTTTCTTATCCCAACCCTGAGCAAACTAGGGAGTCATCTTAGGGATCACTTAATTTGTTAAATGAGCCTTAATTTGAAAAAAGCAATTACAAAAATAATATCTTTAATAAACTTCTGCTCTTTTTCATTGAGTGCATAGTGTTATTTATGTACTTGTAATGAGTATCTCAGTTACCACTAGTAGAAAAGAATTCTGCACTGGCACAAACTGTAGTAACTTCACTGTAAAAATAAATAACTTGTGGTTTTGGTCATGAACATCTTCACACCTTCTGTCAGCAGCATCTTAGTTTTAATTCCCATTCTGCACCTTATTGGTTATTCCCTGCTGCTGCTCAGGAGGAGCCTTTCTTAAGGCCATGAAGAAATAGTAATTATCACAGAAATTAGCTGAACATTCATTTGTTTGAAGAATTGTTCTGGAACCTGAGCTGCACAACAGCTGAGAGGTATTTGCCCGATGAAAGCTGGAATTTCTTGATGCAGTTAAACCATGACATAATTCTATTAATTTATTAAGATACAGTGCTTGTTTTGTTTAATTTCAACAGAATAAGGTGCTGAAGAAGAAAATTACTGCAGAAAGCAAGAAAAGCAATACTTATGAAGGGAAGGTAGGTTTAAATAACATCATGTAGAAGACAAGGTGAGTGTTTTTAAGTCCCACTGTAAATAATGATAATACTTATTAAATACATTCTGAACTGGTTTTTGGATCTGGGATACAGACTTTGCCAGAATGAGCTCATAGTTTTTAGAAGATGCTTCCATTTTTAATCATTGGGCGCTGACTATTGGACATTTAAGAGATGGATTCACATTGCAATTAATGGTGTTTCCAATCTGTTCCTTTACTTTTTTTTCTTTTGTTGATAGTGGACTGAACAGGGTTCAGCAACCTCATTGTAACAGAAAAGCATTTAAAAGACATATATGTATATGTGTGTGTGTGTGTATATATATATATATGTGTATATATATGTATATATATATATATATATATATGTGTGTGTGTATATATATCTTTTTAGGCTGTTCTTTAAATGTGTTCTGCAGTGGCAATCCCTCTGATGGGAATATTGTGTCCAGCTTTGTGTACTGCACTTGGAGCAAAGTGGACTTTTTTGAGGATATTCATATGATAAACTTAAAAGGAAAAACTGTAATCAAAATGCACTGCTGGGAGAAAAATGTACCATAAAACCTGTGAAAATCTGATACAGATTTACAAGAGAGAAAAAACAAACATCTGTGTTTGTTTTTTCCTGAGGCATTCAAAGCATTTAGGGTGACTGCTTAGGGCAGTCTTCCCCACTGTGCTGTTGACATTGTTCATTTGAGTATTTTCTAACTCACTTCAGGCCAAAGTTCAACTCTTTATTAAAAAAAAAAAAAACAACTGAACTTTTAAATAGGAAACACTTGAATCATATACCTGAAAAGTAACAGTGTTTGTGCTCAAAAATAAGAGGTAAGAAAAAATCATTAACATAGTAATTCCTAAACAAATAACAGCAGCAATTCTGCATTCTCCAAAGGTGAATAAATTGCAGTTAGAGATGGAAAAGATGAACAAGCAACATAAGGAAGAAGTTGACATCTATAAAAAAGACATAGAAACAAGAAAAGTAAATGAAAATAAACTTTGTGAAGAGGTGAGAGGTGTTAATTTTTACTGCAATTTAATTTTTTTTTAAATTTAAAATGTTTTTATGAAGCTTTATTGGCCAGAGTCCTTGCTCATATTTCAGTCTTATTAACATAAATGGAACTTGTGTTTGCCTGAGAGCAAAGCTTTAGTACATTAGGTGGTTAGGTTGAAGTATTTGAATATGTCTTTGAAAATGAGGACTCCATTAAAAATTCTTTCTTTCAAGATATAGTTCAAAGAAATTCCACCCTTGGTATAAGGTCAGCCCAGTTAAATTAGATTATAACTTCTCCCATGTTAGTATTTTTTTGCCCACACATATTTTGATGGCAATGCTAAGAAATGTTAGGGCAGAGTGCTTGAAATGGCCTTTTGGTTTGCAGTGAGCTTGCCTGCCACGGCTGTACCTTTGATCTTGCCCATTTTAACAATCTGCAGAAAAGATGAGGGATTGGAAAGGGATCTTAAAAGCAAACGAAGCCCAAGTGGGACTGCAAACTTTGCACCCACAGGGGGAAGAAGAAATTAAGATTTAAAAGAAATATATTATTATGTTGATGAATGAAATGCAATTTATTACTGACAGGTAGAAAAGATGAGGTTGCTTTGTGATGAAACTGCAATGATACAGAGAGAAACTGATGCCAGATGTCAGCACAAGATAACTGAGATGGTGGCACTGATGGAAAAGCACAAGGTCAGAGATTTTCCTGCTTGCTGTGGTTTGCAATGTGTGATACCATGTCAATACCATGTTTATAACTTGTGACACCATGTTAATGACCTTTCAAAAGCAGAAACAGGTCTGAGTCTGGGAAAAGGAAGCTGAACACATGCTGCACTTTGCATCATCTAAAATCAAATTCATTTGAAGATTACGAACACATTCCTATGGGCATCTAAACTTCTGGGATTTTTATATTTTCTTTCAATTCAGGCTTCCTTTGATACCATGTGAATGCAATATATTTCAGTATCAGTTTGGCTCTTTCTCAGAGGTTACCTAGTGACTGTCAGCAGTTTAGCCTGACACATTTTAGTTTACCTTTCTATTCCTCATTTTGCAATATCTTTAGCAGATGCATTAATAAAGATAGCACAGCTGGCTCTTAGCGCTGAGCACATATTGCTGCACAGAAATAAAGCACTCTCTGCCAGTCCACAAAATAATACTTGAATTGAGCATTTCCTGTTTTACAGTTTCTGCAGAAGCATCAATGAATCTTTTCTTTCTGAATCTTAAGGGCCTGGTTTGAAAAAAATGTTTTAAGGCTGGATAACTCTATAATTGCAACATTTAGTCACATGTTTTGAGTTTGTTGTTGGTTTGGTTTTTTTAACACAGAATGAATATGATAAAATGGTTGAAGAAAAAGATGCAGAGTTAAAAGTATATAAAATGAAACAGCAAAAGCAGTTCTCATCAGAAAGAGCCCTGGTAAGGAGCACTTTGCAATGGTCAATAATTCAGTGAAGGGGCTGATGTCCCTGTGTAGGGGTTTTATACTGGCTAAGTGCCAGGCACACACACAAAAAAACATTCAGTCATTTTTCTCTGCTGTAGTTGAGCAGAGGAGGGGAAAGAAAAATTCAAGGACTGAGTTCAGATAAGGATTAGGGGAAAACACTTTGAGGGTAAAGCACATTGAAACTTAAATAGTATAAAATAATAATTATTAATAGAATTAAAAGTGAGTAATGAGAATTAAAATAAACCTTTAAAACATCTTTTTTCCCAGTCCCTCTCTCTTGCCCACAGACAGCACAGAGAGACAAAAGATGTGATCTTCAGTCACTCTGTGACTTCTAAAATCTTTTTTGAGTTTGCTTAGAGAGTTCCTTTTCCTGCTGTGCTCTGGGGTCTTTCCCACCAAGACAGTTCTCTGGGAACTTTTCCAGTGTGGTTTGAATTTTTACCAGTAGCAGTGCCACCCAACCTGCTGCAACAGATCTTATTCTGGGCACTAAAAACTCAAAATGTTTCTGAAAATAAATTGCAGTAGCAGTGTGTTTGTGTCTGCTCTTCCAGATAGTGTGTCATGTTCTGACTTCCCATTTTGATTAGGAAACTTCTGTTTTAAATATTTAGACTGTGCCCTCTCACCCCTGCTCTCCCAAGGGTTTTAAGGTATTACCTTGAACACTTCTGATCAAATACCTGTTTCTGACAGTGCTTCAGTCTTTGTTAAACAAGCTAAAGCAAAGCTTCAAGTATAGGGCTGAAAAGCACATAGAATTATCTTGTGTATCTAATGAGTGTCCCTGTTAATTACTGCCTCACTTGGGACTGTTTTCCTTTTTCTGGGCTGTGCAGAGTTAACCCTGTCCTTTATTTAATTGTTTTTTAGGAAAATGAGCTGTCATGTTTGAAAAGGGAACTGTCCTCCCTTAAGGAACAACTGAAAGCAGAAATGGAAGAAAAGGTGGAGTTTTTTATTCCCTGAGCAGTGGGGGTGACAGGTGTGGCCTGGGCTTGTGCTGTGGGAGGAGTTGGGTAAGAAATGAAACTGAACAGAAAAACAGTGACTTTGGAATGCCGGGCTTGTGCTAAATCTGGTCATGTATTTGTGTGAACTTTGTAACAGTCTGTGATTATAGATTATATATAAATAAATAAACAACAAAACAAAACTCTCCCTTATTTTTGGTAATTTTAACTAGCTAAAGCAAAAAAGTTCCCTAAACTGCAGAGTTTTTTTTCAGTGACTTTTGAATGCTGAGGTTGTACCAAACCTGGTCATATTTTTGTGTGAACTTTGTAACAGTCTGTGATTATAGACTGTGCTCTGTCATTACATCAAGAAGATTTTTAACAACTGAATTCAAATCAATATTTCCTTGCTGTCACATAACTCTTTGTAGGAGAATCTTGTAAAAGAGCACTCTGGCAGTATGATTGCTGAAAGTGAAAAGAAACACAAGGTAACTTTAACTTTTTAATTGCTTTTAGAATTTGGGAGTGTTTTTATGTGTAGAATCAATTGAAGTGCCATGAGAATTTATTTGCATTCAACAAAAGACATTGGAATGCTTTTGACTTCAAACTTTTTAAATTATAGAAAATACAAACTTATGTTCCTGGGACTCCTAAACCTTTTTTAGATCTATACAGTGAATCTATTCATGTAAAAAATAGAAAGTCTCCAAATTATATTCCTAAAATTAAAAAAAATAAAAGTAAAAATAAAAAATGTGTTCTTCAGAACAGGAAGTCCCTTGGACAGTCCAAAATTGAAGTTTTGTAACTCCTAACAGTGAATTTTTCTTGTTGCATTTTTCTGCCTGTGTTTCTTACTTCTCTGTAGATGATTTATTTTTTTTTCCCCCCGGGATAAGAAGGGATTTTAAAGGGTCACACCATTCCATGGAGATATTAGACAGCAGTTTCTGGAAGGGCTCCCAGTGTGTAATTTTTCTTGCTCAGTTGCTGATTTTTTATGTCTCTAGAATTGTTTTACTTAGGCTTACAAGTGTCCATTTGTAAAGGCACATTTCCTCTATGGTCGAGAAAAAAGCTGATATAGCTGTAAAAATGGTCAAAGTAGTCCTGACTGCAGAACTCACCCTTCTTCCTGTCAGGAGTTCACTTGTGGTTTTCACATTGCAGCAATGGAATCCAGCACCATTTTGATGTTATCTGTCTAAAAAAGGACTGCACTAGACCATTCAATGCTTCTCTGTTTAACTTCTAATGAAAAAACTATTTTAAGTAACACCAATCTTGATATAGCTATCAATCTTTCTCTGAAAGCCTTTTCCTGCAGTTTTGTTTGTTCCCATTTTCTTTGATGTTTGATAGAGTCCAATGTAGTGGCTACAGTTCAGAATAATCTGAATTTCTGCAGATAAGCATGGAGAACTTAAATACAATATGCCACGAAACTCAGCTCTTCCATAGCTTCCCCTTCATTCTCCTCATTTGGCAACAAAAATAGAATAAAACATGATATTTCCATCCCACCCCACTTTGTTTGGGTCTTTACTCCTTGTTTGGATGGAAAGAGAAGAGTTCCACCATTTCTCTCAGGTGAATTCTTGGACATTCAGACTGTAAACTGGGTCCTGATTTTGGCTTTAGATTCCATATTTACCCTATAAAATATGATCTAAAAATAGAAACATTTTCTTTCCTAGACATGTGTTATAAAGACTCCTCCAGTGGATAAAATGCAGAGTGGAAGAAGCACAAACCTGCCTGCAGGGCAGAGCAGCAGGAAAAAGCAGAAAGTGCTTGTGCAGCTGGACACTGAGTCGGACAGCTCTGAGCACACTGACCTCCTGGTAAGAGTCAGAGAACAAATCATGTGCTGAGCAGCTCTTTGTGCTCACTGCTGGGGCTGAGAATGGAAATAAAGAGCTTGGGCTTCCACATTCCAGCCAATATTTATCTGTATATTTTAATTTATTGGTTCTTTCTGGAATCGTAGTTGTATGTACATAATTAACATTCTTTTTATTGAACTGTTATGCCTCATAATGACAACTTTTCTTTTTCATAATTTAATATCTTTAGGCGGAAAGAAAAAGTAATTTTAATATAGTGTGACTACGTAACTTTTAATTTAACTTTCAACTTTTAATCATATAGAGCATAGTCTCGGAAGAAGAAACATTTAAAAATTTGTACAAAGATTATCCACAAGCTTCACAGTTACATTCCACAGCACCAAAAAAGGTATGTTAGCCTTTCCTAAGATTAAAGCAAGCAGTTAATCAGATTGTTTACAGAAACAAAAGGATGGCTTTATTTTCCTTCCCAGAGCCCAGCTCCATGCAGTGTGAAATCTCCAGGCTCTGCTCTGAAACTCAAAACCATGAGGAGAATGTGCGAGGCGGGCTGAACTGTGATCTCCAAAATGGACAGGAAAAGGAAAATTAAAGATGCTGTAAAGCTCTTTGACTTAAGTGCAGAAATGCCCAGTGCTGTGGCCTTGCTTGCAGGGTTGTTCTTCTCTCAGAGTTAGGAATTTGTTGCTTTTTTCTGTCATATTCAGTGTGTTTAATAATTCAAAATGTTGGGACAAAAATGAGCCAATTTTAAATTTTGAAATAAATAGAACTACATAAAAAGTTGTTTCAAAGCTGTTTCTGGCATTATAAACTCTGGTTTTAAAAACTTCTGTTCTTTTACATTTGCTCTGTTTTTCTTAACACATAAATACTTAGTGGAAGAAATGTAGCTGTTAAATGAATGTTCTTTTACATGAAGTCCTCTTGCTTTTTCCTGCATTTTAATGGCTGTTAGACCTGTCTTTTTAGACTGTTTTGTTTTCAGTATGTTAAAATGGTTTTGAAACTTCTAAAATTTCAGTAGAATTATTTGTATTTAAAAAGATTTCAGCTTCACAAGGAGTAAAATATGCACATTATAAGATTGTGAAAACAATGTTAAGATGCCATTAAATTCTTTATCTGAAATATAAAGTGTGGAACTATTTGTTGTTGCTTTAAATATTTGAACACAGACAGAAATCATCCACCAGCCTTCCTAGGACCTGCAGAAGTGCAAGGATAGATTAGAACATCTATTTCTGTATTAATTCTTGATTAATCTGTGTCAGGGTCTCTGGCTGGTCAGAGTGACCCTGAGAAAAGTTCCAAAGTCTCTTTTCCCAGCCCGGCGCTTGAAGAAGGAGTCAGGGCTCTTCATTTCTCAGTCTCAAGGTTGTTTCATTTATCTTATCTGTAAAAAATTTTCTCCTGCCCTGCTAAGGTCAGCTCAGCAGGACAGTCTGAGGCATTCTGCCTCCCCCAGGGCAGTGTTATGTCTTTATACTACAAACTACGTGTACAATGATTACAATTACTTTCCAATATCTATCATCTATGTTAGACAGTGAGCTTCTACTCTAAACCAATCTGTAAGTGCCACCATCACAGCAGAAGAAGAAGGAGAAAGCTGGACACACACAGTTCCCTCCATCTTGCCCCGTGAACCCCCATACCAGAAACCCCAAAATCTACTTTTTCACCCCGTAATAGCTTCACTAATATGCTACCTAAACTGTTGTGGCTTGCTGATCTTCATAGAAGGTTGGTAACTTGCTCCATGGGTCATAATCAAAACCACAGGGGCATTCTGGGGTCTGTGCCAAGGTCTCTGAGCCCTCTGGCAGGGGTCTGGGCTGCTCAGGACAGCCAGAGGGATGTCCTGGGTCCTGACAAATCTTGGTTTCACAACAATGACAAACCCTGCTTCAGAGCCTAGACATAACAAGAAAACTACAAGTACATCTTAATCCCCGAGCCCTGAGCCCCCTGCCCATCGCTGGGGGCTGTGGGGGTTTCTCCCCCTGTCCCAGTGTAGGATTGATGGGGGTAGCAGGGTCGGGACACATGGAGATGAGAGATCACTGCAGCCAGGTCGTGGAACTTGGGGTTTATTGCAAAGGGCCTGGGTGCAGGGCCCTGCTGGGATTTGGGGTTTATTGCAAAGGGCCTGGGTGCAGGGACATTTTGGGATTTGGGGTTGTATTGCAAAGGGCCTGGGTGCAGGGCCCTACTGGGAGCTGCAGCCACAGCTCGGAGCAGGCCTAAGAGAAGAGAGGGGGAGAGAGGATGAGAGTGTAAGAGAGTAAAAGCATGAGAGAGTAAAAGGGGTAAGAGCATCAAAGGCAAGAGCTAAGATGTTATGAACAAAAATTCGGTTAATATTTTTTTGTGAGAAAAAGTTACAAAGAGGCAGCCAGATCACTGGCCCTGCCCAAGTTCTGTGTGTTTGGTTATTGTAATCACAGGTCGTTGTGGCTAATTGCTCCTTTTGTATTAGCAGAGCCTTGCCCGAGGCTAAGTTGTACTTTTCTCAGAATAGGGAAGACATCTGAGAAGGGGGGGGGGGGGGGGGGGGGGTTATGCAAAGTGACTCCCAAGACCAGAATGCTTTGTGGGACCCCCGACTCCAAACTCACGGAGAAACCCCAAAAACAACGAGCCACCTAAGAGTTGAGAGACTGGAGCGATGTCTGGATGTTAGGAACGGAGTGCTGGGCCTGCAAGAGATGCTGGAAACCTTCATCGTTCCTCACCCTGTCTTCGAGATCCCCCGGGCCAGGTCTGGGAGGGAGCGGGACGGGGACTGAATTGACATCTGACAGGGACACCATGCTCTAAAAGCTCCCACGAGGACCGGATCCCCCAGCTCTGCCCCTTGTGGATAGAGCTGTGCTTATCCTCCTCCTCCTCCTCTGAGTCACCCTGGGAGAGACGACGGACGCTGCAGACCTGTCGAGCCACCAAATCCTGAGCTGATCACTTCTAATAAAGGCATTGAAAAGGAGAAGAAGTCTCCTGGCCCTGTTTATTTCATAAGAGACAAGAGGTAAGAGCAAGAGTAAGAGAGGTAAGAGCTAAGACAGTGAAGTTCCCGTTACAATACAATAAATCTTCTTCTATGTTGAATATTCTGATTCTCACTAACTAATCTAGTACAGTATAGAAATCCTACAGCATTTCCATACCGTCTGTAAGAATCACTACATTACCATACAGTGCTACATTTTAAACCCTAAAAACTCCTCTGTGGACCCCTTCTGTAGGGGCTGCTCTGACCCTGGGACCTGCCTGCAAGCAGAGGGAATTGTTTCATCAAAAGGGGATTACTTTCAGCGGCCTCACCATTATTTTCCCATTGTTCAGTAACTGAGGGATCTCAAAGCTTGCTTTCATTTCAATCTCGCTTATAGTTTCCATATTCTCAAAATCTTTTTCCAGACAATCATATTTGTAAGGCTTTCCTGTTTCATCTTCCTCTACACCCCAGAGCCGGCGCTGCTGTGGCCATGGGGCAGAGGGGGTGCGAAAGGGGGATCCGGCATTGGAGCGGGAGGAAGGGCAGGGAGAGGAGAAGGGGAGGAGCAGGTACAGGAGCAGCACGAAGAGGAGCAGCCCGAGGAGGAGCAGCAGCAGGGCAAGGAGCATTGCGGGGTTCCACGGCGAGCCCGCAGCTCGGCTGGGCCCGGCAGCGTCGCATTGCCCCGCGTCCCGCAGGTGAGCGCCGAGGGGAAGCGGCAGCTCCGGGAGGGTTTTCTGGGGGAAGAGGAGGATTCTGCTGGGGTTTGGACCTTGCTGATTCCGGAGTTGGGAAAAGTGCATATTGTAGGGCTCTATGCAGATATTTACTGTGGGAATCCATAGAATCAGAGGCTTTTGGGAAAGCTGCAAAAGGCAGGCCTCAGAGACAGCAGAACTGTGAGTAGAGCGCAGCCATGAGATAGGTCAGCAGAAAAATTGTTTAAACTGTAGAAAAAGCAAGGGCAAATAGAACAATGGCCTGTGTGAATAGCTGAATAGCTATTGTGAATTGTCTGAATAGCTCTCTAAGCTGCAGAAAGTTTATCTAGCAAGATATTAGGAAGGTTAAAGCTTAAGAATAGAGCTCTGTGCCTTGTGTTTTAAGGCTTACAAGCAGGTATTGTATTCGAAATAAGCAAGCATTGTTTTAAGCAAAGGTACGTGTGCTTATGGTGTGTGAAAAACGCCAGTCACTTATTTTTAAAATTTTAAAAGTTTAATAGTAATAAAATGGTTCTAAAAATAGTAATACAATTAGAGTAATAATAATTTGGACAATTTGAATTAGGACAATACGAGACAACAAGTACTAAGAGTTACGGACGTCTGGGTACCTTTTTCTGGGCAGCATGAGCCCAAAAAGGACCCCCGCTAACAAAGATTAACCCTTAAAAACAATAGCCCATTGCATATTCATGCACTTCATACATGATGCATAAATTCCATTCAAACACAGGATTCTGTGGTTCTGGTCAGTGTCAGCTTCTTCCTCTGAATCCTAACAGCGCCTTCGAGGCAGGAAGAAGTTCGTTTCTTCTGATAAGACAGCAATAAATTCTTTTTCTCTGAAAGATTTAGGTGTCCTGTGGCTGCTATCTCGCTGCAAGTCCTTTCTTTAAAAAAGTATCTTACATGGCATCATTTTTATTTTAACAATTTTTATAACCTAAAACTATATTTAACATGGTACTTAAGAGAATTAATGCAGCATTACTTTCTAACACAACACATATAATATTCATTTTAATATTTGTGAAAAGCCAATCATTAAATACAGGCATTTTCACATTTACCATATGTATTTTGATGTATTGATTTGTAGTGCTGTATTAACAGTTTAATAATAAATGTAGTCTTGTAATTAAAAGGTTACTTTTGCAGTTTAAAGAAGAACTATGTTAGTGGGGTTTTTTTAAAGAAAGGAACGAGGCACTCGCACCAGATAGCAGCCAGAGGACACCTGAATCTTTCAGAGAAAAGAATTTATTGCTGTCTTATCAGAAGAAACGAACTTCTTCCCACCTCAAAGGGGCTGTTAGGATTAGAGGGAAGAGGTTAATGATGGCCAGACAGAATCTTGTGTTTGAATGGAATTTATGCATCATGTATGAGGTGTATGAATATGCAACAGGTTATTGTTTTTAAGGGTTAATCCTTTGCTAACGGGGGTCCTTTTTCGGGCTTGTGCTGCCCAGAAAAAGGTACCCAGACGTCCGTAACTCTTTATATTTGTTGTCTCGTATTGTCCTAATTCAAATTGTCCAAATTATTATTACTCTAATTGTATTAGTATTTGTAGAACTATTTTATTACTACTAAACTTTTAAAATTTTAAAAACAAGTGATTGGCGTTTTTCACAGGAGTTGAGTCCCAAATATATTTTGGTGTCGCTGAGAGAGGTATTTTTAATTCATTTGATGAGGGGATATTTTTGGATCTCTTAGGAGTGCAAAGGGGAGCAGGGGAAGCGCTGAGTGCCTAGAGTGGAGGGATGCTGGGGAAGGGGGACCCTGGAACACCTGATATAAAATTTCAATGGTCAATCCAAATTTTACTTCTTTACCTTTTATTTTAAAGCAAGCAAGCAGCGCTGGGTGGCTGGGGAGTCACTGCTCCATTCACAACACACACAGTTCAGTAAAGTAAATATACTGTTTTTAAGCCTACAAAGCAGTTTCTAATGTGCTTGGTTAGTCCAAATTAGCAAATATCAATAAGCTGGGAGCAGTAATTTCATAATATTTCTAGGTGGTCATTGATTGCTATCCTTGTGGTTGTCTGGAGGGAGGCCTTACACTGGTGTCTGCTACATGATTTTGTCAAGCGCATCAAGCTTTTTATTATACATAAGCTTTTAATTGCTTTGTTGCAATATCTCAGCTTTACCCCAACTTCCTCTAATTTATTCTAAGCATCAGTCATCTTGTTACCTCATCTCTTTTGCTCTACTATACTTCTTTGATTTTGATGCTTTTTTTGGCTGTTTGGTCAAAAAGTTTCAAAGCCTTTCTTTGTGTCTATTTTGGACACATCAGATAGAAGCATTTTGCTGATTCCATTGCCAATTGGCACGAATCACAAAAACAATTTCCACAGAATCAGGGGAGGGTGAGCCCTGGGACCCCCCAAAACCCCCTCATCATGTCTGAGCAGGACCTGGGAGAAGGGGGGGATGCCCAGGACCCACGGGCCCCCCAGCAGCTCTGAGAAGAGGGACCCCCATAACCCCAAAGTGAGGACACTGGAAACAGGGAACTCCTGGGAGAGGTTTTTGGACTCCTTGATTTTTGGAGGTATTTCTGGCCACCAGACACACGGTGACTTCTAGAGATGGACTTGGCTAGTGAGACCATCAAAAGCAATGCACTCACATCTTGTTTTTTCCCCAAACCAGGATTTCCCATTCCCAAACCTCATCTGGATGGAGAAGGCTGTGAAGAAGAGGAAGATGCCCCAGGGCACTGAGGCAGGTGAGGAGGAAGTCAGTGCCCCTTTCCCCCTCTCTCCTGCTCCATCTCCCAGCCCAGCACGACCCCGGCTGCAGCACAGCCCCACTGCTGATGCTGTCCAGCCAGGGATGCACTGGGGGATCTCCTTCCCCTTCCCTCTGGCACGGAGGCAAATCCCATCCTTTTCTTGTCCTTCCTCCCCCAGGGAAGGAGCTGAGGATGGAGACCAGGGAGGACAAATCCCCATGGCAGAACCTTGTGGCAGAGGCTGTTTTGAGCAGCTCCAGGGCACAGGAATCCAACGGGGAGGAAAAGCCACAGAGATCCCTCAGGAGGAGAGGCTGCAAACCCAGCCCAGGGTGCTCTGAGGAGGAAAGACTCAGCCTGTGCCAGGAAGGCAGCCAGAGATCTGGCCAGATCTCTGAAGTGGTGGTCCATGAGCAGCTTGACAATGGCAAGAAGCCCCACCAGTGCTTGGAATGTGGGAAGAGTTTCGGCAGGAGCGACCACCTGCTCATCCACCAGAGGACCCACACTGGGGAACGGCCCTATGAGTGTGGGGAATGTGGGAAGAGCTTCAGGATCAGCTCCCACCTCATCGTCCACCAGAGGATCCACACCAATGAATGGCCTTATAAATGTGGAGAATGTGGGAAGGGCTTCAGGAGGAGCTCCAGCCTGAAACTCCACCAGATGATCCACATTGGGATACGACTCTTTGTATGTGGGGAATGTGGGAAGGACTTCCGTGACAGCTCCCGCCTGATCATCCACCAGACAATGCACACTGGGGAATGCCCCTACACGTGCTCAGAGTGTGGGAAGAGCTTTATTGAGAACTCCAGCCTGATTCTGCACCAGAGGATCCACACTGGGGAGAGGCCCTACAAGTGCAGGGAATGTGGGAAAAGCTTTAGGCAGAGCTGCCATCTGAATGCCCACCAGAGGATCCACACTGGGGAGAGGCCCTACAAGTGCAGGGAATGTGGGAAAAGCTTCATCGACCCCTCCAGCCTGAGTGTCCACCAGAGGATCCACACTGGGGAGAGGCCCTACAAGTGCAGGGAATGTGGGAAAAGCTTCATCGACCCCTCCAGCCTGAGTGTCCACCAGAGGATCCACACTGGGGAGAGGCCCTACAAGTGCGGGGAATGTGGGAAAAGCTTCAGGCAGACCTCCAGGCTGATTGCCCACCAGAGGATCCACACTGGGGAGAGATCCTATGAGTGTTCTTAGTGTGGGGAGAGGTTTCAGAGCTGATACCGTCTCCTCAAGCATCAGCAGATTCACACAGAATAGAGGCCGTTCTGCTGCCCTGACTGCAGGAAGGGCTTTAAGAAAAAC
The DNA here is from genome assembly GCF_035770615.1 of Melospiza melodia melodia. Classification (NCBI taxonomy): domain Eukaryota; kingdom Metazoa; phylum Chordata; class Aves; order Passeriformes; family Passerellidae; genus Melospiza; species Melospiza melodia. The sequence goes on from NW_026948800.1 coordinate 3,074,211, forward strand.
TCCACCCTCGTCACCCACCAGCGGATCCACACTGGGGAGAGGCCCTGACAGTGTTCCAAGTGTGGGAAGAGCTTCTCCCAGAACTCTACCGTGACTCAAAACCAAGGGAGGCAGCAGTAAGGGATGCCCTACAGCTGCCCTGTGTGCAGGAAGAGTGTTGCCTTGATTTTTTAAGATTTTTTGAGCCTTCTGATATCTGCAGTCTTGTAGCAAACTTTCTCAAACACTTTCTGTAAATAACTTCTTGTTTTGCTTTCTTACATAGAAGAAGAAAAATTTGATGGACTGTTAGTTTGTCCAGTGTCATTGGAGAGGTGGCACTTTCACCCTCCAATCCACTGTCACTTTTAGAAAACTATAAATGTTGGAGTCAGAAAATAAACTTCCCTTTTCTTCCCCTTGAGAGCAGCAGTGTGTGTGCTCGTATTGTTTTGTGTCCTACAGTGTCAGGAAGAGCTTTGAGCGCTGCTTCAACTCCATCCCCCATTGGGGACCCCCACTGGATGGTCCACAGTGACCCTCGCTAGGCAGAGACTTGGTCATCCATGGTCCTGGTGATCCATGTTGGGAAGACACCGGGCTGGTGGTCTCCACGTCATCCTGGCTCCCCTTGGGCACTTGGACACGGCCAGAGAAAAATCCATTGGGATGCAAACAGACATCAGAATTTCACAGGGGACAGAATAGTTTTTTACTTTTGACACCAAAAAAGTCTCACCTTTTGCATCCTATCATTCTTCGGGTGGCATCCAGGAACTCCAAATGATGTTGGAGGTCTTTTCCAACCTGAATCATTCCATGATTCTAATTCTCTCTGGCCCACCGGCATCTTCCACAGCCAAATGGTGATGGACTGGGGCAAAAAACCAGGATTTTGTAGACAATGGAGTGGAAACTCCTCTTAAAAAAGGTCGTTCCTACCCACCCAACACATGGATACTCAGCAGCATGGACACATAAATGCTTTTATTTTGGCCTTTATTTTCTTTCATTTTTCATTATCCTTCACCCAACACTGGGGTAAATATAAAGACATTTAACTAACACATGGATGGTGACATTGTGGGACGTGGGTGGGGACATGGTGGGGATGGGGACAAGGACATGGGTGGGGATGTGGTGGGGATGGGGACAAGGACCTGGGTAGGGACATGGTGGGGATGGGGACAAGGACCTGGGTGGGGATATGGTGGGGATGGGGACAAGGACCTGGGTGGGGACATGGTGGGGATGGGGACAAGGACCTGGGTGGGGATGGGGACAAGGACGTGGGTGTGGATGGCGATATTGGGCATGGGGGGTGTCACAGATAGAGATGGTGACATGGAGCTCTATGGCCATGGATGAGGAAATGGGGGACATGGCCATGGATGGTGACACAAGTGACCTAGAGACAAGTCCATGGGTTGACATGTCCATGCCATGGGGTGTCCCATGGCCAAGGACAACACATCCCCACCACCACCATGATACTGTCCCTTTCATGCTACCATTTATTCCCTGCTCTTCCCCACTGTCACCCCACTGTGAACCCAGTCAGGGACAGGGGTGGCACTCCTGTCCCCACTCAAGCACATGCCTGGGCCCAGCAGAGAAGGGGATGAAGGACGACGGGGACCGTTCCTTGCTGTTCTCCAGACTGAACCTCAGAGGACTGAACACCTGGGGTGACACCGACACAGTCACACTGAGGGGACACAGCTATCACCACCATGGTGACAGGGACACCTCATAGGGTGGCCCTACCTCAGGCTTGGGCCAGAGGTCTGGGTTGTGGTGGGTCCCATAGATGCTCATCAGGCAGATGACCCCTGGTGGGATGAGAATGGCCACTTTAGGGACAGCAGATGAGGGTGGGTGGTGACACTGGGGACACCCTCGCCATGCCATACCCTTGGGGATGACACGGCCATCACACAGGGGGATGTCCTTGGTGCAGCGCCGGGACACAGCAGTGACAGGAGTGTGCAGCCGCAGGCTCTCTTTGATGCACATGGTGGTGAAGGGCAGCTGGGACAGGTCGTCCCTGGGGACAAGTGGGAGATGGCACCATGCTCCCAAGGCACATGACCGGGGTGGCCCTGGAGACATCTCACCATTCAATGTCTGCAGTGTCCCGGCCAGCCAGGAGCTCCTGTACCTGCTGGCGGCATCGCTCCTGGTGCTCAGGATGGCCGGCCAGGTTGTAGAAGAGCCATGCCAGGCCACTGGCCGTAGTGTCATGGCCTGTGGGGACACTGGGTGAGTGAGGGGACACTGGAGTGGCTCCTCCCCAATGGCACCTGGGAGCTCGTGCTCACCCTCAAACATGAAGGTGTCAGCCTCAGCCGCGATGTCCTTGTCCGACAGGGTGTGGCCATTCTCGTCCTGCAGGGGCAAGATGAGCCACGGGCCGCTGGGGCCACCAGTCCGTGGGCCACCTGGGGCCAAATCCCATCCATGGCCACCACTCTATGGCACCACAATCCCACTGGCCACCAGCTCTATGGTCAATGCTGCCCATGGCCACCACTGTTCCCCTGTAGCCACCAGTCTATGTCCAAGCCTCCCATGGCCACCAGCATCCTGCTGGCCTCTATGGCCAACCCTTCCATGGCCACCACCACTCTCTTGACCACTTCCATGTTCCATGGCTACCCCCCCAGCCCCACCTTGGTGAGCAGCAGGATGTACTCGCTGGGCTGTCCGCACCAGGGACAATGGGGGACACTGTGGCTACCAGCATGGGTGATAGCAGGACCACTGGGGACACCAGAGTGGCCAACAGGGACAGTGATGGGAAAGGATGGCCAGTGAGGACCATGGTGGGGCCAGCACAGCCACCAGGATGGCCAGCAGGGACAATGGTAGGCTCACCAGGGCCACCAGGATGGTGTCATGATCCGCTCGTACAAGCGGGGGTCATGATGGTTCGTTAACTGATCTCAGAGTGCAGAAGCAACACAGAAGGGAATTTTAGCATTAATCAAAAAAATGCACCTTTTATTGAGTGCCCACAGCAGATGTGATAGAAGGATTAGAAAGGAGAATAAAGGATAGAGAGAGAGAGGAGGGAGAGAAAGAGGGGAGGAATAGCTGCCAGTGGAGAGATGAAACCCTCATGGTCCAGCCAATAGATCTGTCTTGTCACATCAGGGAGAATCTCAAAGTCTTGGTTCTAATATAGTCCTCCACCAAGGGGGGGAACAGGTAAGTCTATTGAAACCACCGAGAGGGAACAGGTACATTTACAGACAGTCCATGTTCTCAGCAGTGAGCGAGACCAATTGTTTTCGTGGTCCAGGGAACACACCGGCAGGCAACACTTGGCAAACATCTGGCTTCAGTCCGGCCAGACCCCTGTGTTAGAGTTATAGGGGTCTCAATTGGGGGGGGGGCTTCAGTCTCTGTCCATCACAGTGGCGTGAGGCAGCTGAGGGAAACTTCAGACTGTCTCTTACAGATGATCAATGGGGACAGGTGACATTCACTCCTGGCCATGGCTCTTGTGGCTGAAGATGCACTTCTGGAGCGTGTCCAGGGGGAGGAGGTTCAGGGGCTGCAGCACCTCCAACTCCACTGGCCCCCCACTAGCTGCCACTGCTGCTGCCCCCCACTTGTGGGGAAGGACTGGGTTGGGGAGGGAACAGGGAGGGGATCAGGGACATGGGATAAATTTGGAGGTGGGACAGGGGTGGGAGAGGGGGAAGAGTTTAAGAGAGGGTGTGGAACAGGGATGTGGTGATGAATGAGGGGTGGGATTGGGGTTTGGGGGCAGCTTTGAGTTTGGGGTATGGGACAGTAAAGAATTTGGGTACAGGACGGGGCTCGGGGTGCAGGATGGAACTCAGGATGCAGCAGTGGGTGCAGGACAGAATTTTGGGTGCAGGACTGTCCTACAGTGACGTTATGATGGTTGTATCCCCATCCATGTGTTCTGTTTATGCTGGATATTATGTTCTGTGCCTTCAAGACTGGCTCTGAAGAGTGAAGTTTTGTTTTGGTTTTGTTATCAGCTGCTCTCCCACGGGTGGCAGGACACAGAGACAGGGCAGTACATGGTGCTGCTTTTGCTTTTTGTTTGGCTTTTTGCTTTGCTCTTGCTTTTGCTTCTGCTCATTAGTTAGTTTAGCTAAGCAGTCTGAATTTTTCCCTGGACTGTTTTTCCTTTCCCTTTTTTGGAACCACTCAAACCTGCTCTGGACTGGGCCCTGGGAAACACCGAGAGTTTGCACCTTGTGGCTGCAGCAGCTACTCCTGCACCGGAGGGACTGATAACAGAGCAACCACCCCCAAGAGAGACTTTCTGAACTTGTCATCTTTTTCAGAGTGGTGAAAGAGTGTTGTCACCTGGTATTGATCATTTTGTGTGCTGGGGGTGCTTTGCCTGTTAAATAAACAGGTTCTTTTCACTTCTCTCCAGAGAATCCTTCCCGACCTGGTTGGGGAGAGGGGCTGTGTGTGTTTCCTTTCTGGAGGGGCCCCTTTGGAGGTTTTCTCCCAAATTTGCCCTAAACCAGGACAAAATTTGGTGCCCAATGTGTGAGGCTTGAAAGAGAGTGGAAAAAACCCTGTTTTGAGTGCATTTTGGTTGCCATTACTCTGTGTTGTTATCAAGCAGTTAATGGCCATGTTTTTTGAATTCATAATGTCTCTTGGGGTGGAGGCTTGCATGCATTTCTGGTCCCCAGGTGCGGAGGATCATTAAGGGACATCACACCATGATCAATATGATCAAGTGAAGCCAATTTATTACAAAAAGCAAGCCATTTTTATACTGTTCTCTATTGTTCACACCTCAAGCTAATGCATGATTGGTTAAATCCTTTTTGCTCATGCATTTTGATATTTCAGTTAATTTTAGTTTGTCTTTCTTCTTCATGCATCTCGCTGCAGGTTTTCTTGTGTTCCTTTGCATCCTGAACCTGAGCGTGTTCTTCTTCTTTTGTGTCCTTCAAGGGCAGGGTGACCTTACTCAGTTTCTATGAAGGCCGGACTGTGCACATGTTGCATATGTCCATTGTCCTGCAAAAAACCCTCAACACTCCTCCCAATGCTTTCTGGTCATTGAAGTGCCCTTCAGCTGACTGGTTTCATGCTTTGAGCTTTAGGGAATTGCCCAATCTTTCTGAAGCTCAAATAAATATCATATTAGTCAACATCTTAATTATGTTTATATCTCACAGAATTGCCTTTTCTTTTGTCTTTGTCTGAAACTGTTCCTGTACGGAAATCTCTGGGAGATGGTGGACATGTCAGATGCTGCTGGGACATCCCAGAGCACTTGGACCTTGGCTCTGCACTGGAGAGCTCTTCATCCCCTTTCTCTCTTTTCCTCCCTCTGGGCATGGAGGGAGCTCCTGACTTCAGTGTGTGACTCGTGTGTGCAAAGAGCAAATCTGGGCAGAATTGGGGCAGGGAGGGTTTGGGGAGACCTTGGGATCTGTGCTGGGCACAGAAGGTGTTTTCCATTGCTCTGAGGCTGTCTGCTGTGGAAAGTGGATTTAATATCCAGCAGATGAATGACTGTTGCATTTGATGGAGCTGTGCCTTCCCTTGGCTTTGTTGGCTGAAAAGATACAGAGCAGCACATACACAGGTACCAGCTCCTGGATTCCAGCAGTGTTCAGATAGAAATTCCAAGAGGAGGTAGGGTCAAGATGAGTGCTTGCCTTGTGGTCAGCCTTCAATACCCCTTGGTCTCCCTGGGCCCTTCCCCCAGGTGGGACTGTGGCTCATTTGGTCCCTCAGGAGCTGGGCTGGGGCTGCAGAGGTGGCTGTGGAGCATTGCCTGTGCTGTGCCAGGGACTGGCAGACACTGCTGGGCTGCAATAGAGGCTCTGGGGGGATTTGGGTTGCTGGGCAGGGCAGGGCTGGACCTGCCCCTTCCTCCCCCACACATGAAATGTTTTCAGCCAACAATCTCCTCCAGTCTGTCACAACAGGCAATGCTGGAAGTGAAATCCCAATTGTGGCCATGGGCACCTGGATGAGCAGGACAGTTCTTTTCCATAGGAAGGAAAGCACAGAGCCTCAGTGTTTGGAAGGCAGGTGAGAGTCTCACTAGGCAAGGCCAGCCAGACTTTTCAGAAATTGCAGATTTTTGTCTGGGAGCAGTCTTTGGATATAGGGAATTCTGGAGGTGGAACCCAATCTCAGCCATGCATGCCTGGAGAAGTAGGACAGTTCTTTCTCATAGGGAGGAAAGCACAGAGCCTTCCCCAGTGTTTTGGGGACAGACGAGAGGTGACTCTCCTGAAACCATTGCCTGCCACACTTGTCCTGGCAATATTCCTATGGGAAAAATTTGGACTTGAAATCCCAGTTCTGGCCATGGGTATTTAGAAGAGATTGACAGTCCTTTTCCTAGCAAGGAAAGCACAGAGCCGCAGTGCTCCAGGAGCTGATGAGAGACAGCCCTTGGCATCCCAACATCAGCCAGAGCTATCCGGTGGCCCCTGGGAGGCCAAGCCAGCCAGGCCTGTTCCATGTTCCCTCAGTTCCATGGGACCCAATGGTCCCTTGCTTCCATGTGTCCCTGAGGTGCCATAATGCCCCCTTGGTGACACCAGGCCCTGAAGAGTCCCAATGGTCTCCAAGGTTCCTTCAGGCCCCACAGAGCCATAATGGTCTCTGAGTCCATGAAGCCCCTCTATGTCACCAAGGCCCCTTGGTTCCATGGGCTCCAGTGGTGCCACAATGATCCCCTTGGTTCCATGGGCTCCAGTGGTGCCACAATGATCCCCTTGGTTCCATGAGGTTCCATAGTGTCACCACGGTGTCCTTGGACCCTCTGGGACTCTCAGTGTGTTCCCAGTCACCCCCAGTATGGTTACAGACACTCCCAGTATATCCCAGTTGCCCTCAGCATACTCACAGTCATTCCCAGTCACATCCACTTGGCCCAGTAAGGTTCCACTTTCCACCAGTATGATCCCAGTCACTCCCAGTGAAGGGAGGGGACCGGGACAGACTGGGACAGGCTGGGATGGACTGGGACACCAGGATACACCAGGATAAACTGGGATACACCGGGACACACCGGGATATACTGGGATACACTGGGACATACCAAGACACACCAGGATACTCCAGGATGCACCAGGACACTCCAGGATACACCAGGACACTCTGGGATTCACCGTGCCCAGCACTGGGACCCACTGGGAGCAGGATCAGAGCACACTGGGACTCAGCAGGTCCAGAATTGGGGCAACAGGGATCATAGTGGGACAAACTGGGATATACTGGGAGTGACTGTAACCGTACTGGGGGTGACTGGGATCCCACTGAGAGTGACTGGAGTAACTGAGTCTACACTGGGGGCAACTGGGATTGACTGGGACTATGCTGGGGAAGACTGGGATCACAACAGATTCCGACTGGGGCCATACTGGGAGTGACTGGGTCTGTGCTAGGGTGTCGTGGTTTTGGTTTGCTAATTTAAGATCTCTTTAATTTTGAGATATTTTTGGCTAATGCACTAAAGAATGTGGTGGGTTTGGTGTTGGTTAATTACTAATACACTTATTTTTGGTTGTGAAATAGGATTAGGAGAAAGGTAAAGCAGGCTCAAAACTCTAAAAGAGTAGAAAGAAAAATTTTAATAATAGTAAGTAAAAAGAAAAAAAAAAGGTAGTAAGAATCAAAGCAAACTTTTTAGAATACTTCTCCCCACAACTTTTTCTTTCTCACTGACAATGTAAAGAAACTAAACTTAAGATTTCTAGTCAGTTTATTAGCTCTCAAAGAGTCTTTTTTTAGTTCAGTTAGGGAGAGAAGTCTCTCTTGTTAAAGTTATGGAGACTTTTCTACAAAAGGAAAAAACAGTTTTCTCATAATTCTCAATTTTGTCATGAATAACAACTGCCAGGGGAACCTTGCTATCATAAAATCTTTCTTATTTCTACCTTATTTCTACCTTCCCACAGCTTGGAGATGGGCTATGTTGATTGATGGGGTATTGTTTTAAAGATGAGCTGTTTTAAAGATGAGCTGTTCAAAGGCAAAAGTTCTCATTATCTATCTCTAAAATCATCTTCATCTCTGGGAGCAGAGGTCTTCATTTTTAGAAGCACAAGACTGCGCTCTTTCTTTGTACAAACTTCTCATGAGATTACAGCTATTTCAACATCTGCTTACTTTAACATAGAAGCCTTTACCTAATATCAATTCAAACACTTTCATTTCCTTATAGTTTTATGTGTTATAAGGGAAAAGAGTCTTTTCTTTATAGCTTACAAGAGGATTTCAGCTCTAAAAACAAAGCATCTTCTCACCCCTCCCATCTGGGACTTACTTACCTTCTTCTTTATTAACTTGAATGTCGTCATCTTGTTTTTAATATACTTGCATTTTGTTCTTTTCTCTCACTCAAAAGAAGATTGAAGTACTGAAAAAGTTGACATCACGCGTGAAGCCTACCTAAGCCACCAATAACTACTAACAGAAAGCTGTGGCTCAGTTGTGTTCAGATCAGCTTTATAGTTAGTGTTTAGTTTTCTACACCAGCCACAGAAGTCTCTGTAAATGAGCCTTGCTTGGTCTTATCCTATGCAAGCTGTTACAGCTCCAGAGCTCAAGTCCCCAAGGGGACTGGGTGCCAGAAGCCAGCTCACTCTCAGACCAAGGCCGTGGGACAGCCCTAGCAAGCAGGGAATATTCAGCTCTTAGTGATTAGGCAGCTCTTATGATTTCAAGCTCTTTGCTTGCTAGGCAGCTTTTCCCTTGGCTTAAGGCTCCAGCAGACGGTAGAGAGAGGAGAAGCAGAAGATGCTGGCTGTTCCACGAGTATGGCTTTATTGGAGGGTCCGTGAAGGGTCTCAGCTCTTCTTCTTCCGAGTTAGCAGGGGTACAGTATGCTACTTTTATACCCTTGGCCCGGATCCAATCCTGACCAATGGCAAAGGTGTTAGAGTGACCATAAGTGACCAGTAGTAGGGTTAACACAATATTGCCTTACATGGTATAGGGATAAGGTGGATATCCCTGGAGACAGGAAGCTTCTTTGCTGCTGTGTCAGCATTCTATTCTCCAAGGGGCCCTGGCTAAACCCGAGGGGTTTACTACATCTCTGGTCTCAGCCACGCTAAGAAGAAGCAGCAGCCTGACAGCAAGATCTTCACAGCCACAGCCAGCCTTGCTCTGGCTAAAGCTCCGCAGCCTCCCCTGTCTCCTTGCCCAGCAGCTGCTGAAGCCCAGCCCGGCCAAACCAGAGCCCATGGAGAGAGAAGCCAGCAAGCAGCCCAGGAAATAGAAAAGAAGCCCAGCCGGCAGCAAGACTGCCCAGCCCAGCCCAGGCCAGCCCAGGCCAGCCCAGCCCAGCCCTAGAGCTGAAGCCCAAACCCAAACCCAGCACCTCCCTGCCGACCAACAAGGAAAAGAAAAGTTTCTGAATTTTTTGGTCTTTACCATGTGGGTTTCACACAAGCACGTCTAGCTTTTCAGCAGCTCAACAGACTGTCAGATACACAAAAAACTTTGCATCGCTTCCCTAAATTTCCTCCCATTCCAAAACATAACACAGGGGTCACTGGGAGCAACTGGGATCAGACTGGGAGGAAATGGGAGCAACTAGGATGAAGCTGGGAGCAGCTAGGACCATGCTGGGAGCAACTGGGATCATCATGTCATCAGAGTAGGATCATACTGGGAGGGACTGGGTCTGTGCTAGAGCCAACTGGGATCACACTGGGAGGAAATGGAACCATGCTGGGAAAAATGGGATCATACTGGGAGCAACTGGCACCACACTGAGGGTGACTGGGATCCTATTGGAATCATACTGGAAGTGACTAGGAGCAGGCTGAGGGCAATTTGGACCATGGGTGGAGCAACTGGGATATACAGGGAGTGAGTGGAATCATGCTGGATGGGATTGGGAGTGGCTGTGAGCAAATGTAATCATACTGGAAGCTACTGGGAGCAACTGGGAGTGAGTGGAAACACATTAGGGACAACTGGGATGTACTGGGAGAGACCAGGAGTGACTGGAATCACAAAAGAACCATAAAGGAAGTTACTGGAATAATACTGGGAGTATCTGGGATTGACTGGAATCCTACTGGGTGTGACTGGAATCCTACAGGGTGACTTGGAGTGACTGGGACCATACTGGTGGCAAATGGCACTGTACTGAGAGTGACTGGGTTCATCCTGGAATCATACTGGGAAGGACTGGAACCATAGTGGGAGTGCCTGGAACTATAGTAGGGGTGAATGGGAACACCTGGGATCATACTGGGATCATGCTGAGAGTGACTGGGATGACACTGGGAACATCCTGAGTGTAACTGGAAGTGACTGGGACCATCCTGGGGGTGACTGGGAGCCACAGGGCCCATGCTGGGAGTGACCTGGGGGGAACTGGGGGAACTGGCCCAGCTGGGGCTCAGGGTTGTTCTCCCCCAGGGCTGCCCTGGGTCCTGCTGCCACCCTGGGCCCCACAGAACCAAGGGACAGGGGACAGGGACAGGGCACAGCTGAAGGACAGGGGACGGGACATGGAGAGGTAGAAGGGAATTCCAGGGGGTCCTTGAGCCCAGGAAAGGGGAGTCCAGGGTTTCCCAAAAAGGGGGGACCAGGGTGGGGACACCTGGATGTTTGAGAACGAGGAGTTCAGGGAGTCTCTGGTTTTGCACAAAGCTGGGGCTGGGGGCTGGGAAAGGCAGGAATGGGAGACCAAGGCGTTCCAGGTTGTCCCAGAGTCAGGCCTACGCCAAGTCTGGAGGCTGGGAGCCATGGGATGGCCAGGAAAAGGGGAGCAGGGAGCCCTGATGTCCAGAACAGGGGGATTCAGGGGTCCCTGTGCAGGCTAAGGGGCGCAGGGCGGTCCCGGTGCTGGCAGTGGTGGTTCAGGGTCCCGGTGCCGGGGGTCCCACTCGCCCCTGGCCCCCCAGGAGCGCCCTCAGCCCCAGCGCTGGAGCCATCGCGCTGCTCCTCCTCACTGCCAGTGTGATCCCAGGATGATCCCAGCAGAACTGAGTCACCCAGGAGCTGCTCCCAGGATGATCCCAGTACAGCCCAGTCACTCCCAGTCCTGGCATCCCCCCAGGCCTCTCTGCGTTCCGACCTGTCCCGGCTCCATCCCCGCGCCTCCCGCGGGCTGCGAGGGCTGCGGGAGCGGAGGAGGAGGAGGAGGAGGGAGGGAGGAAGAGGCGGAGCGGGGGAGGAGAGGGGGAGCCAGGGGGAGCCAGGCGGCTCCGGCGCTGCCTGAACTTGCAGCAGCCTCTTGTCCCCTCCTGTCAGGGAGTTGTGCAGAGCCAGAAGGTCCCCCCTGAGCCTCCTTTTCTCCAGGCTGAGCCCCCTTCCCTGCTGCCTCAGCCCCTCCTGCTGTTCCAGCCAGGGTCGGATACTAGTGCTGCAAAGAGCAATGTACAGACCTGGCATAGGTGCCTTTGTCACCACATTTCAACCTTTCATTAGTTACAGAAAGACTCTTGGGAAGCCCCAAACGGCAGTCAGTCGCTGCAGTGCCAATGTCCTTTGCAAAGCCCTGCGGCCCGGCCCGGCCCAGCCCGGCCCGGCCCCGCACTCGGCGCCGCGGTTGCCCGGTAACCGCGGCCGGGCCCTCAGCGCCTGTGACAGCGGCGCGGCCTCAGCTGCCTGAGAGCGCGGCCCTGGCTGGGTGTGCGCAGCCCGGGCTCCTGCAGGCGGCTGCACCGGGCCATTCGCCAGGGGAATTGTCGGCGTAGAGAACTGCTAAAGGTGCAGAGCATTGGCCTCTGCGAAAAGCTCCGCAGCGTGCAGAACATTGGTGTCTGCTAGGGAGTCCTGAATTTCATTTGAATGTAAAGACCGACTAAAGTTGAACTTTTTGGTTCTGTTCCATCTGTGCTCTGAAAGAGAATGCCAAAGGGAAATAGAGGATGTGATCATGCTGGTCTTCTGGCGCAGTAGTTCAGTGACATGTACACCTGAGAGGATGAACAATAAATGGTCTACTGACTGTGCTTTTTTTCACTGAAGAAATACAACATCTTCCTAATATACTAGTCTATACATTTTTTTCCTATAGTAACTGCTTAAACTGCTTAAATGCGAATGAGTTCTGTTCAAGTTTCAGTGGGTTTTTATCATCTGGTGATTAAAATTATTAGGAAGGTGCCTCTGTATTGAGGTGCAAATGAGACCATATGCCAAAGTCAATAGTCTGGATTTTATGGAACAGTAAATGTGAGGAAGAAAGAGAGAGAAAGACAAGAAAAAGTGGGAGGGGGTTGGGGGTTGGGAAGGGGAGGGGAGAAAGAGAGTGTCAGAGACAGATTTAGTAGAAAATATCACCATTCCATGGATCCCATTGGCATCCCATTAAATCCTCTTGTGGTCTTCTCTGTGGTAAGGTCTGGCAAAATATAAGACTCAATGGATTCATGCAGATTTGGGCAAGGTGGGACTGCCCAGGTCTCTTGCTACTGTCAAATAATACAAAATCTTTAGCACCCATATATCCTTCGAGTCTGCCATGAGTTGGGTTCTGGATTTTCAGATTTGCTGTGTTACTTTGCATGCCCTGCAGTCGTCTGGTGCGAGGCCTCAGGAATGGGTCTGGAGGCACTGCGGAGGTCTTTGCTGGTTTGTTTGTGTGCAAAGCTGGCCTCAGCAGAAGAGTCTGTGGCTATGACTTCCCCAGCCTGAACCCAGACAGAGCTGATTTTCAGGACAGCTGCTGGGTTTGGCTTTGTTGTGGATAGGTTTTTCTCCTCAGCCTTGTTTACTTCTCCCCTGACCTGAGCTAATGGGACAATAGTGTCACCTTGATCTTGTCTCAAGTTCCCTTAGGCAGTTTAACTCACAGTGCCAAGTTCCAGTCAGGAGGCATTTTCAGGGAAGGGTGGGCTCGGGTGGTCGCAGCTTCTTTATACAGTTTTGTCACAATGGGCAGAAAAGTCCTTTATAGGGACATTTAAGCCATTAGCCATAACATTCCAGTCTCTCATTAGTCTCTCAGCTGTGAGGAGCAGCTGAGAGAGCAGGAGTGCTTTAGCCTAAAGAAGAGGAGGCCCACTCTAGCTATTTTTAAGTAATATTTAAGCTACAGCTTTGTCTGTTCCAACTCTTATTAATGTTCAGCTTTTGAGCTCCAGGTTTCAGTATGATCCATCTTTGAATTGCACAAGGTAGCCATAGAGTTCAAATAAAGTCCAACTAGAGGCCTAAGTATACTAGCTACTTACATCAAACAAACACCTAGCTACTTTCAAATCATAGAACATTTTTAGCACCAGTATACGCCTTGAGTCTGCCATGAATTGGGTTCTGGATTTTAAGAGTTCCATTGTTGCTCCTCCCAGTTTTGTTGAGGCATTGTCGCTCACCTGCGACATCGTCCCTTGGAAATGGCGTCTGGACTCCCAGAAAAGACCACAACACCTCATCTTTTGTCCAGGGAAGGACTGAAGCCCAATACTGTGAGTACCCACTGGGGCTGTGTTAAGGCTGGCACTGCCCTGGTGTGCCTGCTCTCCCTGCCCCTGTTGTCCAGCAGTGCTGTGAAGCTGCAGAGCCCCTCCCCAGCCCTTTGTGCTGTGCTGCTGTTGCTGGGGCTGTCCTGGTGCAGTAGGGAACACTGTGGGATGCTTCAGCTGTGTCTTGCCTGGCTTTGGCAGTGGAGCCAAGTGAAACCAATGTACAGCTGAAGCCTTGAGCATGTGTTCTGTCCCTTTCCCTTTGCCACAGGAATTCCTTCTGTCAGGGTGGGCACTCACCTCTGCTGCTCTGACCATCCTGCCCTTGGGCACCTGGGCGTGTTGGAGGGGGGGAAGCTCAAACTCTGCCCAAAGCCTTGAGAGCCATGGCTGGTCCCAGCTGGAAGAGCTTCCAAAGCAGCTGCTCTCTCCCAGCTCCTGTGTGGGCACAGATGCAGCCCTGCAGGCAGCGCTGGAGCCAGGGCCACAAAGGTCCCTTGCTGTCTGCAGCTCACTTGGCTGAAGATGCCCCACTGCTGAGGCTCTGTCAAGGAGATGCCTCTGTTTTCTTCTGTGGAGGGCTCTGTCAGCCCAGGCAGAGAAAACAATCAACAGGGAGAACTAAAATCTGGACACATTCCTGTGCACCTCACTCTTGGTACAGTGTTCCTTTCTTGCATCTCTTGGACTCATCCAGCAGCGATATCTCCTTGCTGTGAGTTCTGAGCGTTGTGCAGGGATGGAGTTCAGGCAGTTCTGAGAGCTCCTCCCCATTGTCTGGAAAGGTCACTGCCTCAATCCAATGAAATGCGAGAGGAAACAAATGCACAAAGAGCAGAAATCCCCAACCATGTCCCATCCAGTCATGGAGAAGCCAATGGGACAGAGCCATATGGCTGGAGTATGTGTGTTCCACTCTGTATTATTAATTCCCTGATGCTAAGTATTTCAGCAGGAAACTTCCAGGGCTTCCAGGAATGTCCTAGTGGCTGTGATCACAAGTTATTCACCAGTGCCACTTGTTCAAGAAAAGCCTTTCTGAACAAGCACAACTCTGAGGCTCTAGCTGGTTTACTTTTGCCTTTCAGCTGCTTCCCTCTAACTTCCAGAGGGAGAAGTTTCTCAGCAGGAAGAAGGAGGCCAGCACTGGGGGGAGTATTCTGCCCAGAACTGGCCCATTTCTAGACAGGAGTGAGACTCGCCCAAAGGTAGCCTTTTCCTGCTCTTTTCCTTTCTGTTTCACATGAAGTTTGAAGAGGGTGTGTGTTTGTGACAGGCTTGCCTCCAGCAAAATGCCTCAGTGTCCAGGTCCTGCTGTCATTGCAAGGTGCTGGGAGTGGTGGACTGGGAGTCCTGATCTGCACTAAGCCAACACAAATACCCTCTGCTGAAGCTGCTGGGGTGTGCTGGAGTGCAGCTGCCATTGCTAAAACAATGGGAGGAAGGCTGGGGACACAGAGGCCCAAAATTGCCCTTTGCCAATCTCCTGCTGAAGGAGCCACCTCTTGCTTTGGTGTGGTCACCATCAAATGCTCGGGGTCACAGGATTCCCTGCAGAGTGGCAGCGGTGGCCTTTGAAGGCCAAGGATCTGCAGGAATTACTTCAGATTGAACAAAACAAATTGCATTACTGCTTTGGGCTGGAACAATGTGTTGGACCCTGACGTGGTGTTGGATTTTGCAGGCTGCCAGATGTACAGGGGACTGGCCCTGGGCAGAGGGGAATGGATGTGCTTTGTCTGGATCAGTGCCTACTCAGAGGTGTGTTTAAAGCTGCTTTTCTGGCAGGACTAGCTCGGTATAAAGCACAGTCCAAACGGGTAGGTGACTGAGGTGGGCGATTGAGCAGGAAATTGGCAGCAAGAGACACAGAACACAATCCAGGTTAAGGATTGTCCTGGAGAGGACCCTTGGGAACACCTCAGGGAAGGGCACAGCTAAGGGACAGTGTGCTGCAGCCACTCCCTTCAGCAGAATGTGTCTGCTGTGAAGTCACAGAGGAGACCTGCTTGCATCCCTACAGTGACAGCAGTGTGGCTGGAGAAGGCAGACAAAGCAGGGCAGAGTTTTCTCCAAGCAATGTCTCTGCTCCAGAAGCATTTGCTGTTGTTGTGTCATTCCAGACGTGCCTCTACAATGGCATGAAATAAGATAGTAATAATGACAAGCAAGCACCCATTTAAAGCTCATGGAAAAAGGAGATACCAACTCTACTTTTACCCAGGTTGCTGAGAAAATAACTGAATCTTATCGTCATTCAGCATTCACCTCACTTGTCTTTTTATTTTCAGCTCATTTGTCTTTTTATTTTTACCTTTCCCTCTGTTTGAAATGCACTAACTTTAAAGTACAATGAAAAGGAACAAAATCATCAAAGCAAAAGAAAAGTGTTTCTTAGTAACGATTCAGCTGAGCTGGGGATGTCTCCCTCCCTGAGAGCCAAGCACACACACACCCTCTGAGAAAATGGCAATCTTTGTATCCCCTTTGTACCCGGCTGGGGCGGTCCCTGTGCCCTTTGCCATTGGATGGGTACTCAGGAGCTTCCATTCTCTACTGAGCACCAACTTTTCTGTCCGCTCCCTTCTCCTCCTCCTTCCCATTGGTCAGGTCTTCAACCCTGTCCCTCTCACTGCTACACTCAGCAAACCAAACTGAACAAATCCAAACCACAAACAACACACAGAACCAACAAATTCCATTCTTTTGCTTAATAACCTTTTGGCTTCAGCCAAATGTCACCTCATCTCTCACACCTCCTCTGGTCCTGTGCTCTTCTTACTGATGTCTAATTTCTAGAGTAAAAAAGATATTTGCAGTTGTGTGGGCCTCGGTTTCCCTGTCTCAGAGTAAAAGACATCCCAAATCCTTTCCCATGGAGTCTAATGTAAATTCTTGGGTTTTACTTACTCCATGAGTGCTCAGGCAGTGCCCCAGAGCTCTGTGACCACATGGGCACAGGGCTGTGTTTTAGGAAAGTGCTGCCTGGCCTTCTGGAGAAAGAAACCTGGAGAAATCCATGCCGAAAGAGCAGCTTGGCTTGAGCCTGCTCTGTGTGGCCCAGCAGCTGTGGATGAGCTCAGAGCAGAGGTGGGTGAGCCACTGTTTGCCCAGTGTGGGCTGGGCAGACGTGCTCCCCCAGAGTCTGTACTTCACTGGGGATCAGTGGAAGATTCTTCTGCATGAACCTTCCTCACAGCAGCTGAAGCTCTCCCTGCTCTCTCTCCTCTCCAGCTGCCGTCAGCTGCCCCGAAACAGAGCTGGTTTGGGGTTTCCCCACCAGAGCTGGTATTTCAGAACTTTGTCGCTCGGGAGGTCTCGGAAATGGTGCTGTCTCTCAAGGTAAGTGCTGGCACCCAGAGCTTTCACACTGTGCTGGAAGAGGAGAGTGCTGTCATTCCCTCAGTGTACAGCAAAGCAAGTTATCTGCTGCAGCACATGCAGAAGAAAATGTCTCAGCACCTTGTTCTGCAAGATGGTGGAAATCTTCCTGTGCTGTGAATTGTCCCCAGATTTTGGCCAGGCGTTGATGGTGTCTATCACAAAGGAGTTTCCTTCTTTTGAAAGCCTGGATTGACAGGAATGTTGAGGGCTGTACAGTTCTTACCTGCTCTCATGCTTTGCCTTGGGTCTATAGCACACCCTGTGTGTCCTTGGTTAATCTTGGCTCCTGGTAGGAATCTCTGCCTCTCTCAGCCAGTTTGGCTCCCTTTGTGCAGCTCACAGCCAAAGCTCAGGGGCTGAGCCTTCTGCACTTTATGCTGGAATCACGTCTCATTAATGGCATTGGCCCTGCAGGAACCGTGTTCTGCAAGAGCCCTGCAATCAGAGTGATGGAGCAGAAGCAGTGAGAGGCCTTTAGGTGCCACTTGAGGCTCCTGCTCAGCTTCATCCAGCTCTGCTCAGCTTTTCCAAAAGCAACACAGTCCTCTGCTTTCCCTTTGGAGAACCACAGCACATCCAAAGCCATATGCTCCTGGAGGTTTCCACCTTCTCTTGAAGAAATTGGGATTGTTTTGCAGTTTCCCAAGAGAGCTGAGAGAGAAAAAGTTGAAAAATGTCAGCAGTTGTGTTCCACTGTAAAGAGGAAAACTTGAGACCATTTGAATTTCAGTCAGGGAAACATTTTCTCAAATGAGGCTTCTGCCAAGAGTGGGCTGGTGGGAGGAGACAGGAGAGAGTCCAAATCATCTGGTTTAGACTTTTGGAGAGCATTTTGGTACTCAGGGGTTGATGAGATCAGTGTGCTAGAAAATGCATGTGTGCTGTGTCTGTGAACCCCAGAGGGCCAAACCTGCCCTGCTGGCTGCAGGCAGGAATGCCCAGCAGCCCAGCTTGCCTGCACAGGCAGCAGGAAGCCCTGGAGAGCCAAGATTGGCTTTGGGTACTGGAACCACACTGTCAGTCAGTGCTGGTCCTGTTTCTCCAGGCAGAAAATGCCTCTGAAGCCCCATGGTCAATAGACACCGCCTGTCTGTGTTTCTGTCCCTTTTGGCAAGCTGGTTGCTCTAAGGGTTTTATGATTCTTCCTTGCTGCTTTACTGCCCATTTAAATTCTCTTTGCCATCTTATTGTTTTAGAGATTGTCTTGCTGTGTTCCTTCCTTCTTTTGCTTTTCAGGTTTGCTTTTATTCCCAGTAAGACCACAGTGTTTGGTCTCCTGTCTTGCTGCTCTGCCTGCCTGACTGTATCCCCAGAAGTTCCCTACCCAAACCTGATCTGCTAGAAGGGAATTTCTTCCTTGCCCCACAGTAATGTGCTGGTTTGCTCTTAGGTAGCACATTCCCCCTCTGGAACATGACAACTTCATGGCTGTGTGCAGGCAGAAGCCAGCAGGTTTTTTGGCCTTGTTGAATATGCAGGTGACTTGGTTCAGGTGCTGTGTCTCCATCCTGCTGGTGCTGACCTGCTCGGCCCTTCCTTCCCAGCAGGCGCTGCCCTACTGCCCCTGGCCAAAATGCTGGAGGCAGAGAGAAGGGATTCAAGTTCAGCCTTGTGAATGATGTGCCTGTGCCTGCTCAGCTGAAAGTGCTTTTGAAAAGGGGCAAGGGAGGCATGTCAGCAGGGCACGGACAGGTCTCCTCTGGTCCTGTTTCCACAAGTGGCAAAATCATCATTTCCTGTCTCTGCTGCAGATGCCTCGGCTGGTGAAGGTGTGCATGGAGAGCTTCCCTTATTTCCAGCTGGTGTACCCCAGGGATGTGTACCACATGGTGCCAGCAGGTGCCTCTGCCCATGTGCATCCGCTTCAGCCCCAGCAAGAACAAGGTGAGGCTGGAGGAGCCAAAGCACACAATGATCTCCACAGCCATTGTTTTCCCTGCACTCTGGCTCCAGCCCATTGCATGCTGTGAGCTGGGCTCCAGGCGTGGGCAGGCAGCCTGCAGCCAGTCACACCTTGGCACTGCTGGCAGGCACTGCAGCCAGGCCTGACAGGCTCTGCTTCCCCTTCCTGCACATTCTGAGCATTGCCAAGGGAAGATGCACAGGGAACAGGATGAAAAGGACAGAGGGCTGTTGATGGATGTTGGGCCATCTCTAGGTCCAGTGGAAGGGGTTTCATTCTGATGGAAAACACCAGAGGAACAAAGAGGTCAGAGAGCTTTCCTCCTTGCTGGACTGACAACAGCTTCCCTGCCTGCCCCTGGGCTGGAGCAAAGCCGGTGCTTTTTCACCCCCTCTGTTGTGCAGCCTTGCAGCTGTGCTGTCCCAGAGCACAAGTGAGCATGGCACAGCTGCAGGGCCAGGGCAGAGGATGTGCTGTGCCCGTGAGCCCGGCCTGGCACAGGCACACTGAGCTCTGGGTGCCCTTGGTCAGCAGGAGGTTGCTGAGCTGCAGGGGACTTGGACACCTGCCTGAAGCAGCTGGTGCAGGGCAGGTACAAGCTGCAGGCAGAGCTGTGAGCCCAGAGCCCATGGCAGTGACACTGCTGGGGCTCTGTCTTCATGCCTGTCCCTGTGCTTGCTCTGTCAGCTGGCACCCATTCCGTACCAAAGGAGCTTTTGCGGGGAGGTTTGAACAGCAGTGCTGAGGCCCTGGCAAGTCTGATCTCAGTGCTGGCATCTGGAGGGTTCATGTTCTGATCTGGAGGCTTGTTCATATGGAAGCGTTGAGGACATGGCATGGAAGGGAGGAAGCCTTGCAGGGAAACAAAGAGAGGCCCTTTCCCATAGCATCCTGCTACCTCTTGACACTGTTCTTCACCTGACTTGGTTGGAGAGGCAAAGTTAGAGGGGAGTTCTGAGCCAGCTGATGTTTCTGCACCAGGCCAGAGGTGCAGGATGTCTTTGGGTGCAGCTGTTTTCTCCTCTTCCTTTTGCTGCTTAGAGTCAGTTGGACACTTTGTCCTATTCTCAGACAGTGGGAATATAGAACCCTAAAGAGCAATGTCCTGTGTTCCCCAGCTCCATGTTGCTTAGATGGGGCTTAGGAATTCTTTAACATCATTAAAATTTAGAGTAAAAATGATGGTGGCCTAGGGTATGGGTATGACCCAAGTGACACAGGAGCTGGATGGCACAGAGGTAGGTTTTGCAAAGTCCTCCAGTGCCTTTAAAATGTGACATATTAGTAGAACTTAGTGTTCATTTGAGGGTGCAATAGGTAAATGGATGCCCTTGAAGGGTTGTAGAAATGTTTTTTCTTCTGCCATGGGGATGGCACTAAATGCCCTGTGCTGGGCCAGTTTCTTTTCCTGCAGGATTATTGCCACGAGCTGGTCTGCATCACTGCAAGGGAAAGGATCATTGTGCCAATTCGGGCCATTGGTGTGAAGCAAAGTGAAAATTTTCCAGGATAGAAATCCATTTTAATTTAGGTGAAATGTACATTTTTGAGTTGAGTCTGTGGTTAGAAACCATAGTTATTTAGCCAGACTGCAAGGCCTAAGCTCAGTGAAGTGACTTCAGCGAAGGACAGAGATAAAGGGGAGGGAGACAGAAGATGATAGAGAGAGACAGGGACTGCTGTAAGGGCAAGTCAACCTGACCTCGGAATTCTTTCTGATAAAAAGGAACTAGTGGTAAAAGTCACACGAAACCCATAAAAATGAATATGTATGAACCTGTAGTGAAACTGTATGCATATGTATTTGAGAGAGAGATAAAAAGAGACCTGAAGTTCTCAGAGGTATGCATGCCTTTTTTGAGGAGAGCAATCTCCGCATGCGTCCAGCGCAGTAATAAACATACCAAGCTTTACAACTTTTACAAAGTTGTGGCGTTTCTTCTTTTCTCCATAAAAGACTTGCCTGTTTGCAATGCCTTGCACAGGCGCTGGCCCTGCCCCACAAGGCCTGGCCTGAGTCCCGCCCCTGCATGCTCACCCAGGCTGAGATGGACACTGATGGTTTCTGGGCCAGGCTCTCTGAGCCCAGCCCAGCTCCCTGCAAGCTCTGCCAGCTGCCCTGAGCTCTGGGCAGCACCAAGGGCCTCTCCCCAGCCCAGCCCAGCTGGCTCTGGCCCCACAGCTCTGCTCAGGCCAGGCTGCTCTGGGCACTGCCCCACAGCCTCAGCCCCTGGCAAGGGCACAGCAGCAGCTGCAGCTGCCACAGGACTCAGCCCCAGCCATGGGGGAAGGTGCTTGGCCAAGGCCAAAGGAGGCTCCCTGGCTGCCCTGCTCCCCTCGGGCTGAGGTGCTGAGAGCTCTGCAGCCCCTGCTGCCCTCCCATCTGCCCAGGGCAGCACAAGAGCCCCGGCCTTGGGGCCCTCAAGAGCTGCTCCTGCTCCAGACCCAGGGCCCATCCCAGAGCTGAAGCAGCCACAAAGCTGTGCCCATTTCTGTTCATTGCAGCTCTGATGGGGATGGATCCTCAGCCACTTGGAGGTTGCTGATCAATTTTACTCCTCCAAAGGCCTCTCCTTTCTTTACCTCTTCAGTTCAGGAATTCACTGAAAAAGGTTGATAAACATTTGTTCAAATCACCCAAACAAGACAAGCCCCTGGGAATATTCTAAGTTTTCAGTTCTTCTGTGATTAATTACACACATTTCAGAAATGTATTCAAAGTGAATTTACTTTATTGGAAAAAATGCAGAGAGAACTGTTTTGTCCTGTGTTCTTTTCCTGTTTATAGGTTGATATCAGCAATGCAATGTCCAGTTGATATTGACCCTCAGCACCTCCTAATGCAGCATTAATATATACGAAAATCAAGACACTTCATGGCTGACAATCAATCACAGTTTGTCCCTACCCCCTCCCCACCATTTCCCTCATCCAACCCCTGGCACTCCTGTGGATCAGGAATGGTGTGCCCAGCAGGAGCAGGGCAGTGATTCTTCCCCTGTGCTCAGTACTGGTTGGGCAGCACACTGTTAGGTCACAGGAACTGGCTGCCCAGGGCGGTGGGTGAGTCACTGTCCCATAAACACTGGAAGTGTTTAAGGAAATAGTGGATGTGGCACTCATTGCCATGGTCTGGGTGACAAGGTGGTGTTGGGTCCCAGGTTGCTCTTGATGCTCTCCAAGGTCTTTTCCAGCCTGGTTGATTCTCTGATGATTGTGACATTGCAGGGCCCTGGGGAAGCAAGGGGTCATTGTGACACTGTGAGGCCTGGTGGCACTAAGAGGACCATGGTGACACTGTGTATGCCATGGCAGCAAAGAGCCAAGGGGCCATTGTGACACTGCAGGGCTCCATGGAACCAAGGGGCCAGTGCAGCTCCTCAGGGACTCCTGGAATGAAGGAAACATGTTTGACACCGGGGTGGCCCTTGGGACCAAGAGGCCACTGTGACCCTATGGAACCAAGGAGAGCATTGCTGCACTGCCAGACCTCATGGAACCAAGGATCCACTGTGACACTGTGGGGCCCAAGGATCCAAGGGACTTTGTAACACCAAGGGGGCCCCTGGAACCAAAGAGACATTGTGACACTGGGAGGCCTCATGGAATCATGGAGACCATTGGAACACGCTGGGGCCTCATGGAACAGCGGTGATGCCGAGTACGCTGGTAGTGTTGATCTGCTGAAGGCTAGGAGGGCTCTGCACAGGGACCTGGACAGGATGGATCCAGGGCCCAAATCCAACAAGCTGAGGTTGAACAAGTCCAAGGGCTGGGTTCTGCACTTTGGCCACAACAACCCCTACAGAACTACAGGGTGGGGACAGAGGGGCTGCACAGCAGCCAGGCAGAAAGGGACCTGCAGGGAGTGATGGACAGCAGGCTGGACAGGAGCCAGCAGAGTGCCCAGGTGGGCAAGAAGGCCAATGGCTCCTGGCCTGGATCAGGAATGGTGTGGCCAGCAGGAGCAGGGCAGGGATTCTTCCCCTGTGCTCAGCACTGCTTGGGCAGTACCTCGAGAGCTGTGTCCAGTTCTGGGCCCCCAATTTAGGAAAGGCATGGAGGGGCTGGAGCATGTCCAGAGAAGGGCAACAAGGCTGGGGACGGGTCTGGAGGACAAGTCCTGAGAGGAGAGGCTGAGGGAGCTGGGGTTGTTTATCCTGCAGAGGAAGCGGCTCAGGGGAGAAAAGGTGGTGTCAGGGCACAGGTTAGACTTCACGATCTCCAAGGTCTTTTCCAACCTTGCTGATTCTGGGACTCTCTGAAAGAACCCTTGGAGCAGTTGCAGGAGGAGCCCTGGGCCTCCTCTTCAGAAGCTCCAGCAGCCCAGGTCCCTCAGCTTCTCCTGCCAGCCCCAAAGCCCATCCTGTCAGTCCTGCAGAGCCTCTGCAGCTCCTCCTCACTGCCCAGAACAGGGAGCCCCAGAGCCAGAGCCAGCAGCCCAGATGTGCCCCCCTGGCCTGGGGTGCCTCTGGCAAGGCAGCAGCACGAGGCACTGCAGGAGCCTGCAGACAATTCCTGCAGCACTTGTAGGATGATCCTGCTGCCCAAGGGACGTTCCCATGGTGCCAAGTCAGGAACTGCAATGGGGAGTGGGGCCAAGAGGAAAGGGCAAACAGGGATGGGCTGTTTGTAGGGGAAGAAACAGGGCTGGTCCAGAGGAAGAAATTTGGACAAGGGAAGAGTAAAGGAAGCAAAGGTTAAGCCAAGGAAATGCTGAGGGCAGTTTGGATGTGGCTGCCAGGCAGCCCTGGCTCTGAGCAACAGCGTCTCCAGTGACACAGGAAACTCCCAGCTGATGGGAACAAACTTTCTGGCTGAGTGCAGAGGCCAGGACAAAAGTGAGGGGTTTCCCTGGCATCCCCCAGCCCTTGCTGACCCCAGGAGCTGGTGGCATTTGTGCTGCCTCAGGTTCATGTCCCCACAGCAACTGCATGGGGGTGCTTCCCCTGCTGTGTGCAATGCAAACAGGGGTTGCCGTGCTGTGCCTGTGCTGCCGTGTCTGTGCCTGCAAGGATGGGGCACCTGTGTGAGCTGGGGGAGAGGCCAGGGCTGCAGAGGGGGGATGTTGTTGGCAGCTCCATGAGGACGCTCTGGGACGCTGCCCTGGGCTGTACAGCGCACTGGGGATGGATCAGCCCCTGCTCTGCTGCTCCTTCCCGTCTGCCCCAGGGCCTTTGCAGAGCCCCAGCCATGCTGTTTGCCCCCAGCCTGCCCACGGCCAGCCTGGGGCTGCTCACAGGGGTTTTCTGTGCCGAGCATTGGCCTGGCTGTGTTCTTGAGAGAGCCTGGGCAAGGAGCCTGGAGCCCCCAGGGCCTGGCCTGAGGTGTCAGAGCTGCCCCAGCAGTGCCCATGGCCTGTCCCTGCTGCAGCCCCGGCACTGCCACCCCCAGGGCTGTGCCCGGCCCCGAGAGCACTCAGGCCCTACAGCAACACCAGGGCCACCAGGGCAGCGGGGCAGGGCCATGGCAGCAGCACTGGCAACACCAAGTGCTGCTGCTGCTGGGGTCAGCTGCTGGGCCAGCACTGATCTGCCCCAGCTCTGCACACAGACATTGCTGCTGCAGCTCCAGAGAAGGCAACAAAAGGGCATCTCTGCAGAAAACTCTGCTGGGAGATCCTTTAGTTCCTTTAAAGCCACTGAGAGCGCAGCCCCTCAATGACAGTCTGTGGCCACACGGAAGGTGGAGTGAAACAAAATGTTAGATGGCACAAACAATGACATTTCTTTGTGTATAATATGAATAAAGGAAAACAAATAGGAAGACCTCTAAAATGAAACCAAGAAGAGTATCAAAGTTGACTTGTATTACAAGTGATTTCCAGAAATTGACCAGTAGTTCAATGTTTCTGAAGCCATCCAGTGATCAGTCTCCACACTGCAGCCTTGAGCTCCTGGTTCCTCAGGCTGTAGATGAGGGGGTTCAGGGCTGGAGGCACCACTGAGTACAGAACTGACACAGCCAGATCCAGGGATGGAGAGGACATGGAAGGGGGCTTCAGGTAACTAAACATAACCGTGCTCAAGAACAGAGAGACCACAGCCAGGTGAGGGAGGCAGGTGGAAAAGGCTTTGTGCTGTCCCTGCTCAAAGGGGATCGTCAACACAACCCTGAAAATCTGCACATAGGAGAAAACAATGAACACAAAACAAACAAATCCCACACAGATGGAAAATGCAAGCAGCCCCAGCTCCCTTAGGTAAGAATTTGAGCAGGAGAGCTTGAGGATCTGAGGAATTTCACAGAAGAACTGGCCTAGGGCATTGCCATGGCACAGGGGCAGGGAAAATGTATTGGTTGTGTGCATGAGAGCACTGAGAAAGGCACTGGCCCAGGCAGCTGCTGCCATGTGGGCACAAGCTCTGCTGCCCAGGAGGGTCCCGTAGTGCAGGGGTTTGCAGATGGACACGTAGCGGTCGTAGCACATGATGGTCAGAAGAAAAAACTCTGATCCAAGAAAGAACAGAATGAAAAAGACTTGTGTTGCACATCCTGTGTAGGTGGTGTTCCTGGTGTCCCAGAGGGAATTGTGCATGGCTTTGGGGACAGTGGCACAGATGCAGCCCAGGTCAGCAAGGGCCAGGTTGAGCAGGAAGAAGAACATGGGCGTGTGCAGGTGGTGGCCGCAGGCTACGGCGCTGATGATGAGGCCGTTGGCCAGGAGGGCAGCCAGGGAGATGCCCAGCAAGAGGCAGAAGTGCAGGAGCTGCAGCTGCCGCGTGTCTGCCAATGCCAGCAGGAGGAAATGGCTGATGGAGCTGCTGTTGGACATTTGCAGTGCCTTGGCATAGGGATCTGTAAAAAAAGGTATCATGGAATAGTTGGGTTTTAAGAGGACTTTAAATATCCCAGCACAGCTTGGGGTCACTTTCACCCCTCTGCCTGCCCAGGGCTCGGCTGCCTGGAGATGTCTCTGCCAGCACCTGCATCCCTGTGCCCAGGGCTGGGCCCTGCCAGTGCTGCCAGAGCCCAGCCCAGCCCTGGGGGCTCAGCTCTGCCCTGCAGACCCCTACCAGCTCAGGCACAGTCCAGGGGCAGCTCTGGCTCTGCACGCTCTGATGGCAAAGTCAGAGCAACCCTGAGGAGGCTGGAAAAGCGACACTGATGCTGCCTCTAAGGGGCCCTGCAAGGATTTATTTCACTGCCTGGTTTATTAACATCTGAGAGAATTTTTTTTTTCTCAACCTGAACTGAGAGATGAAGTATGAACTATGTGCAATTTCCAGGCAACCCAGAACAGTAGATTCAAAACAGCAGGAAATTCCCTTTCATGCAGCCCCTGCCTTGCTGTGCTCCCAGTATAATCTACTTGTTCTGGCATTAAATGCCATGCTGGGAGCAGTCCTGACCAATGCAGCATCCTTCCCACACAAGCAGAACACTTCCAAGCCTGACCAGCTGTCTCCCCCCACCCAGACCTTGTTCCCCAGTGCTGGGAGCAGCTCCCCGGGCTGGCTGAGAGCTGTCCCTGGCAGCAGCAGAGTCCCTGCCCCAGCACAGCGCCCTGGGCTGCAGGACCCTGCTCTGCAGGACAGCCCCGGGCACCCCTGGCTGCTCTGCACAAGAGACAATCAGAGAATGTACTCACAGGGTCTGTAGTCATTGGGATGTTCCAGCTTGAGGAGATCACTGCAGGAGCTGCAGCTGCATTGTCCTGCAGCCAGAGTTTCCTGTGCCAGGGGCTGGCAATGATTGTGCCCCAGGCACTTCTCAGCCCCTTCCCAGCCCTGACTGATTGAAGCTCTCTGAGCCTCTGTGCTGTGCCCAGGGTGGCTGCAGGCAGTGCCCCAGCCCTGCTGGGCTGGCAGAAGAGCTGCTCATCAAGAGAAATGTGCTTTTGAAGCTCTTCTTGGTTACCAGGAGCTGCCTCTGTGCCAGGAGCCCAGCGCAGCTCAGCACCAGGACTTTAATGAGCCTCTGGGGCTTTGTGCTCAGGCCCTGAACATCAGTCCCTGAGAGGGAGCTGAAGAAACCTCTCCAGAAGTCAAAGTCAGAATCCAACTCCAAAGTTTCTTGGACTTTTAATGGGTCCCACTGAGGGACACAACTGAGAAAGCGTCCCCAGGCCCCTGGCAGAGCAGAGAACTGCAGGCAGTGATGACAAGTGGGGAGAAAGAGAAGCCAAGTCTTGGTGCCCTGGGGCACAGCAGCAGGGTCTGTGCCACCAAGGGCTGTGAGGAGACACCTTGTCCTGAGGCTCTGGGGCCTCCTGGCACAGCCCCAGCCAGGCTGGGCACTGTCAGCCCCTTGTCCTGCCCTCAGCATCCCCCCCTAGCCCACATCCCAGTGGCCTCAAGGATCTGCTGGAAGGAGTCCCTGGGGAGCCTTGCGCAGCAATGGCCCTGGGGGCTCCTGAATGCTCCCAGGGACTGCAGGTTTTTCAAAGGACTTTGGGTTTGGCTTTTGCCTTGGAGTCTCTGAGAAGTTTCTGCAATCATGGCCTCCAATTATCTGCTGTAATTAGTCCCTGGAGAGGCTTTGTCAGTAACAACACTCATTGGGGGTCATGAATACTTCAAGGTGCTTCAGTTATTTTAAGGTACTTGGTGTTTCCCTTTTGATGCAGACTCTGTGAGAGGTTTGTGCAATCATGGCCCAATTCTCTGCTTTAATGAGTCCCTTGAGAGCTTTGTACTGACACTCAGTGGGGCTCATTAATACTTTGAGATACTCAAAGTTTTTAAGGTACTTTGGATTTTTCTTTCCACACTGAGTCTCTGAGAAGTTCCTTGTGCCATCCTGGCCTCCAGTTTTGTCCTCCAAGGAATCCATGAGGAGCCTGTGTTTGGGATTGGCCTCAGTGGGATCCATTCATGCTTTCAGACACTTTGTTGCTTTCATGTAACTTGAACTCCTGGAAAGCTTTGTGCAGTCTCCTGTCAGGTCCCGAGGTTCCAGGCTCAGCTCAAAATGCACCACAGGACTTGATAGGATCAAGCAGGTCCTAACAAACCATGGCTCTGCCTTGATTTCCCTCTGGTCTGGAGCAGTTCTTTAGGAAGTTTTCCTTTTACAGTTATGGAGAAATATTTCAATGAGCTTCTAAGAAATATGTATTCGTTTCTTAAAGGGTTTCTTTTATTGCTGTTCCTATTGTACAAGAGGTGATTTCAGCATTCTGTGATTGATATTGATCCAGGGTCTCTCCTAAGGAGGTCTGGCCAGGTCAGAGAAGTTGTACCCTGGAGCTGACCCAGTGTGGACAACTTTGCCCCACATTCCCCAACCCCATGTAAGAAACAATTTTCACTTCCAAAATTCAAATGGTTTTTTAAGACCTTATCAAAATACAACAGAAGACTGAATAAAGAAATAGATACAGCACCTGGAGCAAAGGATTCAGTCACTGTGTGGTCATCTACAAAATGGATGTTCTGTCTTTTACACCTCTAGCCCCTCCCAAAGTCTTGTCAATCAACTCCTTCTTCACTGTCCAGTGGCGGAGATCACTGTCTTACACCTTGATTGGAGGTCAGGTGCTGCCATAGTAAGAGGCCGACTCTCCCAAATGCCCCAACTACTGAGGCCATCCTGTGATAACAATGCAAGCAGGAGGGGAAGGATAGCTATACATCCACAAAACTTCTCTTAACATATATTTAATATTCACCCCTTAATTGTGAGAGTCAACCATGAGAATTACTAATCTTTAACAAACCCCCTTTTTATTTTTCTAGAAGTCATTTTGCTCAAACAGTTAAGTAAAAACTTTTCTCTCTCTCTTGAATGTGCCATACCAGCATCTGTTGATGTGGGCAAGGACAGTGGGAACAGGAGAAAAAAATCTCAGGCTTTCCTTAGACACACTTATTTGGAATGAACAAAAGGGAATCACAAAGGTCCAGTATGGCTTTGACTCCCATCTACTGTGCCTATGTGGCTGTTACCCATAGTTGGTGTATCTTAGGGTTGAGTACAGTGGCCAACTCGGTCCTGCCCTCCAGTCCCTGTTGAATTAAAAGACAACTGAGGAATTATAGAGGTCTGGTTTGGCCTTTTGTCCCCACCTTACCATGCCTGCGGGGTTGCTGCCTGCAGCAGGACTATGGAGCTTTCTTGGTAGCAAACAAAGGGCCCAACCTGGTCTTGCTCTCTATTCCTTGTCTTACTTCTTAAGGATGCTTCCCCATTACCTTTTACAGCCCCTTGTGTACTTCCCCTCAATAGATGCTGATAATTCTCACCCATGAAAACAGGAAGACAGTTTTTGACCTGACTGGTGAAAGCTTGACTCTACTTTTTGGAGGTCTTGGCCTTTTTCTCCTTGTCTTTCAGTCTCTGCTTGAGAGTCAATCTTGTTTCACCCATCCTGGATGTTATAGTCTACTCTTTGGGTTCTTCTACTGGGCCTTTGACTCTGTTGCCAGGAGTCCATCCCTGCTCTGCAGTTTGCATGGTCGATTTGGTGGTGAGCAGTACCTGAAAGGGACCTTCCCACTGAGAAGTTACAGGCTGATCTCTCCATGCCTTAATCATCACCCAGTTCCTGGGATTAATATTACGGATTTTGAAATCCAGGGTGGTAGTTTGAGGAATTGCCCCTTTATGTCTTAGCCCTTATAAGGTTTATGATATAGACATAACTTATTTCTTGGCATTCGTTTCCCCTTCCTCATAGGTGGCAACCTTCTGGGGTGAGGTCAGGAAGGGTAAGCCAAACATCATTTCATAGGGTGACACCCCCAGATCTGACTGGGGTTGGATTCTAATTCTTAATAAGACCAAGGGGAGACATTTTATCCATGACATTTGGGTTTCAATCATTAGCTTAACTAGAGCTCTTTTAAGAGTTTGATTCATTCTTTCAACTGAACTGGAACTCTGTGGATGCCATGGAGTGTGTAATTCCTATTTTACTTCCAAGGCCTGAAAAATTTTCTGCAATATCTTCAATGTGAAATGAGTTCCCCAGTCTGAATCAATCCTGTTTGCCATCCCATATCAGGGAATGACTGATTCTAGAATTGTTTTATTCACAACACTGGCATTGGCTTTCACAGTGGGTACCACCTCTACCCAATGAGTCACCTGTTCTACTATCACTGGCAAAAACTTCCACCGTTGTACCTGGGGAAGCTTGGTAAAGTCTACTTGGATGTTTTGAAAGGGCCATAAGGCTAGTTGTCACCCTCTTATGGGTGTTTTACTCATGATTTTTTTATTCACTTGTTGGCATATCACACTCCATTCAGTTACTTGCTTAGCTATTCTGAAAATTTCAATGCAGCCCAAATCCCTTAGAAACTGGTCACTTAGCACTTGTGTACCCCAATGTGTTGCTCCATGTATGCCTTCTAGCATTTTCTTGGCCAGGGGTTTATTCAACATTTTCCTCCCATCTGCTAATCTCCAATTCCCTTTGTTATCTTTCTTGGCTCCTGTTTTAAGGACTTCTTCCTCTTTGGTCCCGCTGAATACAGGGACTTTTTGCATTTCTCTCATGGGGCTTAATACTACTATTAGTTTTTCTGTCTCTGATTCAGTTGCATTTTTAGCTTCTAAATTGGCTAAATTGTTCCTTTGCTCCCCTTTTTGATGTCCTTCAACATATAGCACTGCTACTTCCTCTGGTAATTTTAAAGTTTCTAACTCTTCTAAAAGAAATTTTTCAGGAATCAGTCCCTTTCCTTTTGAATTTAATAGCCTCCTCTCTTCCCAAATTTTTTAAAGGTATGCATTACTCCAAAAGTGTATTTTCAGTCTGTATCTATTGTTCCCCTTACCTGTGGTAATATTTCCAGAGCTCATTTTAGGGCATACAACTCACACCTTGGGCTGATCAGTTGGAAGGTAACTTTCTCTTTTCTACGGCCACCAACCCTTCATGCACTATAGTGTACCATGATACCCTGTGCCCCTTTATTACCCATGAAGATCCATTGATGTACAATCATTTCCATCAATGTACAATTGCTTTACACCTTGGAGTGGTTGATCTGTTAGGCCTTCTCTTCCTTTAGTTTGATAGCTTATAACCTCTAGGCAACCTCATCTGGTTCGCCATACAAGGACTCGGCAGGGTTGAGTTGGTTACTCACAATTAGCTCTCAACCATTATCGATAAGGATGGCTTCATTCTTTAGCATTTGGCAATCAGTGAGCTATTTCTCTGCCTTTTGGCTCAGGATACTCCTTACTGAGTTTGTGATGTATATTTTCAATTTTCCCCCAAAAGGTTAATTTTTTGCTTTCTGTTATGAGAAGGGCAGTCACTGCCACAGCCTGAATGCAGGTTGGCCACCCCTGGCTAAAAGGCTTGAGTAATTTTGATAAACAGGCCACTGGTTTCCTGGACCCTCCCCAGTCCTGGGGTAATACTCCATGTGCTACCCCTTTTTCTATATCCACAAACAGATAGAAGGGTTTGTCTAAGGCAGGAAGATTCAGTTCTGGTGCACTAATTTTTGCTTTAAAGCTTTAAACTTTTATTCATCATCATTTTCCCACCTAATTTCTTCTGCTAACTTTTCATACAAGAACTTGAGGGCCTGAGTGTATCCTTCAATCCATAGCCTTCAATATCCCAACAAGCCTAGAAACCTTCTGACTTCCCTCTTAGTTTTTGGCTGTAGGAGTGAGACTATCACCATAATTCTCCCAGGGTTTAACCGCCAGCTCTTTTGACAAATCACATGTCCTAGGAATTTTACTTCCCACTCTACAAATTGGAGAATCCCTTTTGATATTTGAAGTCCTTGATTCCGCAGAAAATTTAACAACACTATGGTGGATTCCCAAACTTCTTTTTCTTCCCATCCTGAGAGAAGCAAATAATTTGCATATTGGAGAAACTTTATCTCAGGTTTAATGGAGAAGAGTTGTGTTACTTCTCCTAGGGCTAGAATGAAGATGTCTGGGGATCCGGAAAACCCTTGGGGTAACCCAGTCCACCGAAGCTGTTGCTTCCTCCCGGAATCAGGGTCCTCCCATTCAAATGCAAATATATCCCACTTTCCTCTGCCAGTGGACACACCCAAAAAGCATCTTTTAGGTCTATCAAACTAAACCACTGGTGTGCTGGGGGGATATTACTCAGTAGTGTTTAGGGATTAGGCATTACTGGGTACCGATTCACTGTTCTTTTGTTCACTTGTCTCCAATCTTAGACAAGCCTGTAAGTCCCATCTGACTTCTTTACTGGTAATATGTGTGTATTATGGGGGGACATACATGGTTCTAAGATCCCATCCTCAAGTAGGTCCTGGATCAGCGGCTGCAGTCCTTGTCTCCCCTCCAGGGAGAGTGGATATTGTCGTACCCAAACTGGATGGTCCTCATTAACTATTTTTATTACTATAGGCTTCATGTTCAATTTGCCTCGATTTTTCAGTTTTGCCCACACCATCTCATGAATTTTGCTCTCATCCTCTTCCCTTAATTGGAGAAGATTAACTACCATTTTCCCTTCCTCTCGGAGTACTCCAAAGCTTAACTGCTTAAACGCACCTGTAAATCCTGCCCTAATGAATTGCATCCTGCCTCTGGAACTAATGGAACATCCCTGATTCCTATTTTATTTGCCCCTTGAAACTTTACTTCCTTTAAAACTGAGACCTTGAACTCCTCTCCTTTTGCACCTACTACTTGCACCCCTTTGGCATTCTAAAAACACAAGTTCTTTCAGCCTCCGTGTCTACTAAGAATTCAAATTGTTCCTCCTGGGGATCTATTTTTAAAGTTATCAGGGGCTCCTCATGGTATTCTTTCATGAGGAGGTAGAGCCTTTGACATCCCTAGTCTTCCACTTCTCCTTTTTGCTCAATCTCATAGACCCTTTTCTTTCTGGGGGCAATTCCTTCTAATATTCCCACTCTCTTTACAGTAAAAGCAAACTGGTCCTAAGTTCCCCTAATTCCCAAACTCTCCTTTTTGTGCCCAGTCCCAAGGAGCTGTATTGCCCCTCCATCTATCTTCCCACACTCGGAATCCCCTGCCTTGCCTGGGTTGTTCTTCACATGCCGGTTCCCTTCCCTAATGGCAGTTACCATTACCTTGGCTTTTGCCTTGGCCTTCTCTTTGTCCCTCTTTACATACTCCTTCTGTGCTTCCCTTAGAAGATACTCTAACCTCCTTTCTTGCCAACCATTTAACTTTTCTAGATTTCTCCATATATCTGGCAAGCATGAGTGATGACATTTATCTTTAGTGAGATCTCCCTGGCCACCATGTCAGGGTCAACTCCTGAATATTGTCTCATATTTTCCCTCAGCCTTTCTAACCACTCTCTTGGAGTTTCTTCCCTCCTTTGCTGCTCATCAAAAGCCTTACAGGCTTTTTGATTACATGGGGCCGCCTCTTTGATAACTCTTGTAATCAATGTTCTATATTCCTCCATGTCTTGCATCCCCCCAGTGCTGTTGTGATCCCAGGTGGGGTGCACCATGGGCATTTTCAGATCCCCAGGAGGTCCTTGCACATGCTCCCTTTCCCATACCCATATCCCAGCCGCCTGGATCATCTGTCTTTCTTCTGGTGTGAACAACATAGTCATTATTGATTGCATCTCTTCTCATATATCAATATAGGGCCCCAGAAACTGGTCTAGCTGCTTCGCTGACCCAAGAGGGTCCTCTAACAGTCCTTTTAATTCCTTTTTAAACATTCTCACATCAGAAGAACTGAGAGGTACAGTTACAAACCCAATTCCTCCCTGTACCCCCCCAGGGGTACTTCCCTCAGGGGGTACAGTCCCAATGCTTGGCTCCCATCCTCTGATCTGCTTTCCTCTCTTTGTGCCACCCTGCTCCTGGGTGTGAAGGTCCACCCGAAATGAACCGGGTGACGAATGATTTTTGGGTGCAAAAATAACCAACACAAGGCACAGGGGTTTTGCAGTAACAAATCAACAAGGTGCAGTTTTATTGATTATAACCACAGCTAAATATGCGTTTGGTTAAGGGATCCGGGGAAGAGAAGGGTAAGACAAGGAAAAAGGGAGGAAAGGAGGTCAGGGAATGGGGTATAGCTACCAAAATGTGACGTCTTCGGGGTCCCGCCGCCGAAACTCGCTGGCACACGTCTTGGGGAGTACTCGAAGGACAGTCGGACCGAACCCCAATATATATACTGTTCTTGGCTGGGGGAAGGTAACTGAAATTAGGTTTCCATGGAGGGGAGAAGTCCATTGTTTTCATGGCCGAATGCTCACAGGTACATTAGGTTTTTCCCCCTCCCTGAGTTGGGAGGGAGTACAGTGTCCCAGTCTCTGGAAGGAGGTTGCCATGGGGGTGCCATGGGGGTGTCAATAGGGTGCCAGAGGGGTTCTTGGTTCCCTGATGAGGGGATTTGCATCTCTGTTGGTCCGTCACGGTGGTTGAAGACATGCAAGAGGGGTCTTCTCATGGAGCAGGGGGGAGCCACTCCAGAGCTCAGTCCAGCCAGCTCAGGAGTTTGGAAGAAAGTCCAGTTCAATTGTCCAGAAAAGGGCAGCATGCCCGCTTCGAGTACAGCATGGCGTGTTCTGCAAACATCACTTGTGAACACACTAGATAAGCAGGAGACTTTCTTTCCCAACCGGCTCAGCAGTTTTAACCCTTCGGTAGTCTTTTCTCATGATAATTGTGAGGCAAAAAATGAAGGATTTTCGGATGGACTTCTACACGACCCCGTGACTCACGATTGTCTTGAGGAATCTTCATCAGCAGAGCTCTAGAGTGTCTTCGAAACTCGTTGCACGTCGGTAGCATAACCCCGGAAAAGTAGGGATGACAGGAGAGAGGGGATAAAAGGGGAAGTGAAGGAAAAGAAAGAGGGAAAAAGGGAACCAACAAACATAAACATAATTAATATTGATCATCATAACAACTTCACATGTGGTCATTTGTTATAACAATTTCAAAAATTATGATTAATTTTAACAATTAAAAAAAATATTATTCAGTTAAAGCAATATCATTTGTTTAACAATTTCAAAAGTATTAAAATATATCAGAAATAATCAAAACAACAAACAAATCATAATATTATCATCATCTTTTAAAATTATTTTCTAAGAATTAAAGTAACTTTCTGTAAGTCATACTTGATATTTAAGAAGTTGTTCTAAAGCACATATGCTTGATTCATAACCGTTTCGTATCAAGTGTTTTGGGGACATCTATTGTATCGAGTACATCAGCTAAGCGGTGTGCATTGACTACAGTCGACAGTTTCTTAAGTTTTTTCATCATTCTCCAATTCAAAATGAATAGGGCTGCTGACAAGATAAAGCCAAGCGTAACTAGGATCAAAAGAACAACAATTGGATGGCACACACTGTTCAGAACACCTGTGGCAGTAGGTAACCACCCAAAGAGAGTATCCCACCACCTATGCTCAGCATCCTGCTTTACCTTCTCCATAACCCGGTGTATTTGCTTCACGTTGTGATGAACAGTCACCAGGGTCTTCTGTCCGCTCTCCTTGATTTTCTCGAGGATGTCAATCAGGTCTTGATGGAGCAATAGTTGTCTCACGAGGGTGAGGTTCATTCCGATAGGAGTGGGCATCAGCTTCTGGATCAGCGTGCAGTTGGATTGCAGTAGGTGGTGAGAAGTAACTGGAGCTTCATAAGAGAAATCGCATCCTACTATCTTAGTAAAGTTACAAGCACAAAAATTTGAATGATTCTTTGTATCTACCACAACATCTTCTACAAAGACAGAATCACATGTCGTTCTAAAGCATGCACAGCCATTGCCTATGTATATAAGAACTGTCTGGGTATCCTCATGTGGACGAATCTCGAAATGACAGATGTTCTGCTCTGTGTCCAAACAGATATCCTGAGCTACAATTGCATTGCTTTCACAGATAAACCCTTGCTGTTCTCAGACAATACAAGTTTCCAGGTTAACAGTTTGCCATTTGTCATCAACCTGAAGGGCCCATCCCCTATGTTCAGTAGGAGAGAGAACAGCTCCGTCATGGTTTAATCCTAATGCAATAACAGGGAAGACCAAATGTACAGAGGCATTGCGTATGGTTAGGACAAAAGCAGTGGCTGTGTTTAAAATGGGATCATAGGTAAAGTTCACCAGGTTCCACCAGGATTGGAATTCTTTTCCAAATTCAGTGGCACTGTCTCAGATTATTTTCCGAATTTCTGTGGGGAAGGTGCCTTCCTCGCCCTCTCTTATAATTGCAGCAGAGACAGATGGCATCCACAATTGTGCCTGGATACAGCTGAGGGCTAAGGAAACATTGTTCTGTGTAGTACTAAGTGCATCAATTACCAATTTGTGATCATCCACATTCACTCTTTCCCAATTTGGCAAAATGTTTGACAGCAGCCACTGGTGTGTCCCTAAGGCTGACAGAGATGACCTCAGTGGTTGCTGCAGTCCGGCCAGATCCCTAGTTGTAGCAGCCAATTTGTTCATTAGTACTTCAGAGTCAATGCTATTCAGAATTCCCAATCCTGTACCCACAACACCGGTCACATCCCTTGGTGTTCTCTTGAAGGAGCTTCGTTTCCGAAGCCAAGTGGTCCAGCCTTCAAAAGAGGTTTGCAGGAACGGAGAACAGGCTGGTTCAATATCTGAAACATTGTTCTGCATTAGCAATTTGACCTGTTTGAGAGACCATGCCGAATTGAACAATATTTGTTGTTGGCCAGTTTTCCTGATCACATAAGGTCCAATCTCGAAAATTATTGGGATGAGTATGACCGGTGGTATGGGTGTAGTGGTAACAGTGGTGACAGTGGGAGCAGTGGTTTCAACATTAATTATAAATTTAAAAGAAAGGCCTTGAGTATCTTTGGCCCAGAGACAAATTACCTCTGTAGTGTTGGTTAATGTGAAACTGTACCAGCAATCCCGTATGCTTGGGTGTGTGCAGATTTGCTGCTGTTCGTTTTCCCGATCTGTGGAAACACTGATTGACCTTGCTTTGCTGTAATTAGACTCATTAACCATTTGGCATCCAACACTAATTTTTTTACCCACTACTCCATGAACCTTCCCATTCTTGTCTGGTGTACAACATATCCTCATGTGTAACTACTATTAGCAAGTTCAGACTCGTGACATCTCCCATAGATCCGGTGGATTGCAGGAAGGCATGAGACCAGGGCCACTCGAAGGAGTTCCCTGCTGTTCCTGCCATTCGGGATGTGAAGTTAGAAAAAAGGCTCGCACTTAGGGTCTGAGAGAGTGTAATTACAGCACTCGGTGTGGGTTTTGGTACAGTGTTTATCTTAAATGTGTAAACCAAGCTTCTCAGTCCTAATGGACTAGCTGTGTCATTCTCCCAGTGACATGTCACATAAGTGGGTTTGGCCAAAGTAAAACTGTACCAGTAATCAAGTGATTCATCATTAAAATCTTTTGTAATTGCAACATTGGTGGTTTTGGCACTAGAAACATAACTACCAACATGTTCCTGGCGACAACACAGAGTAAGGGGACTTTCTATTTTGGAACACCTCCATTTCTTTGTGGGACACAATCTTGCTGAGGGGATGTTCAGATAATTCTTTCCGCCTGCTTCCATAAAATTTCCAGCAATTATGATGGAGGTGGCCTTTTCATGGAGGGTTCCTTCCACTTTTCTGCATGTTACCACAATTGACTCACCAACCGTTCCCATCAGGGTTCTCATCAACTCATTCTGGTCCCACCTCCACTCATTCGGGCGGTACACCTTGGAGTCATGCTGCACAAGGGTTGTCAGGCTCAGGTAACGGCCCTTAGGATAGGCTCCAAGGGCACTGGTGTGCTGAACAATGGCTTCAAGCCACAGCTGCTCGCCAGGGGGTTGTCCATGAAATTGTGGTAAAATGCAGAAAAGTATTAGCAAGGTTATCATGTTTTCAGACGATTCTCATGTCCCTCGGGGTTCACCTGTAAAAGCAAGAACAACAAAAAATCCTGCCACTGAGAGGCAGAAAGGAGTTTAAAATGAGGGGATTATCCAGCGTGTGTGTATGCGGTGCTCTTTTCCAAGAGCGTCAGAGGCTACCCATGCATATTTATTCAGAGAGGTTTTCAGCACAAGTGGTACCTCGCCCACTGTGGGGAGGTCCACTAAGGCAGGTTGTCCAGGGTAATGCAATGGATTGTTTGCATCGTCGGGACCTTCCAGCGAAGGGATGATGCTTGGAGGTGTGGGGTAAAAAGCAGTGACTTTGGGGCAGCCATTCACTCCCCACCTGCTATTTACCCCTTTAACAGCCTCCCACAGTCGACAGTCCCAGCTTGCTTTGTGGGGCTTAAGGAACCACTTTAAAAGGCCATTTGTCCTTTCCACGATCCTGTTAGCCTAAGGGTAGTAAGGAGTGTGAAAAGTCCACTTTATGCCTTCGGCTTTGGCCCAATCCTGAACCACCTTGGCAGTAAAGTGGCACCCGTTGTCAGACTGAATTTCTTGCGGCTTTGGAAAAGTTCCAAACCACCCCTGCAAAGCTTTAACTGTATTTTCACCTGTGGCCCTTTAAAAAGCATCAGCCTGTACTAACCCAGATACAATTTCCACTCCTACTAACAGAAAATGTTTACCTCCTGATTTCTTAAAAGGACCAATATAATCTATCTGCCATGCATCCCACAAGCCTTTACCTTTCCTCAAATGCAGAGGGTCATCCTCTAAAGGATGCCTTTCCAGTCGCTTGCGGCACTGTTCGCAGGCCGA
The DNA here is from genome assembly GCF_035770615.1 of Melospiza melodia melodia. Taxonomy (NCBI): domain Eukaryota; kingdom Metazoa; phylum Chordata; class Aves; order Passeriformes; family Passerellidae; genus Melospiza; species Melospiza melodia. The sequence goes on from NW_026948800.1 coordinate 3,112,497, forward strand.
TATGCATGTTTTACACATTTCCCTGGTGACTGGCCAGCCGCGGGTGTGTGCTTCCTGGTACAGATCTTTGGCACCTGTGTGCTGCCTTTTTACATGTAACCATTCTAACAGTTGATTCCAATCCTCTGAAATAGTTTCTTTTTTCAGGGGGCTAAGCCTTGCTAGTTCATCAACTTTGTTGTTCCATTCACTTGCTTGATTCCCATCAGTTTGATGAGAAGCTACCCAACCAACCAGAAAGTTTCCTTTACTGGCGATTTCTAGGATTTCTTTCCACTTATCTTTCTGCCACACTGGGATTCTGTTAACTTCCCAGCCATTCTGTTGCCAGAAAGGGAGCCACTCAGTGCAGCCTTTGTATACTGCATATGAATCAGTATAGATGTAAACAGGAGAAGTGTTTTGTGCCTCACGCTGGAAAACACTCCAGAGGGCTATGAGTTCTCCTACCTGAGTGCTGCCCTCCCCTTCTGTGATAATCTTTTCAGCAGATGAAATATGTAAGGCAGCCGCCTTATATTTCCAAATTTTTCCTTCCCGCTTTGAGGAAGCATCTGTAAACCAACAGTTTTCTGCTATTTCAGGTGAGAATGGTGGTGCTTTTTTTATTACAGAAGCCGGTTTGTCTTGGCTACTATCTAGGCTCTCAGTGTCTTGTATTGCCAAGAATTTTGCAGCACCTTCTGTGACAGAAAAGCTATTGCAGTAATACTCTATTTGAGCATACCATTTTCTGACTGATGATTTTTGGGCTATGCCGTCAGGTGGAGGGGTCCCATTTGTGACAGTTTTAATTACCTTGAAGGGACCTCTCAAGATGATAGCTTGCTGCCGTGTGATTTTCTCTACTTCAATGAGAGCTAAGCTAACAACAAACAATCCTTTTTCCCAGGTAGTGTATCTTTTCTCAGCATCTTTAAAACCATGGGAAAAGAAGCTGACAGGCCTTGTTGGGCCCTCAGGACCTCGCTGCCAGATGTGTATTGATAGCCCTGAGGAGGCAAATCCTCATTCCACTTGGAAAGGGTCTTTAGGATGGATGGGCCCCAATGCCTGATGTGCAGTGGCTTCAAAAATCAATAACTGCAGTGCTTCCTCCTGAGAAGGAGTCCAATCCCATTTGATTCCTTTTCTCAGTAAATTGTAAAGGGGCCTAGCAATGATTGAGAAATCTGGGATGTGTTTCCTCCAGAATACTAACAGTCCTAAGGCTTGCTGGAGGTCTTTTTTGTTTTCAGGCATTTTCATCTGCTCTAGAGAAGTAAAAGTGTCAGGTGGGATGCATGTGCTGCCAGATCGCCACCAAATTCCCAGGAATTTTACTTCCTGAGAAGGCTTTTGAATTTTCTCTGAGGGGATCTTTAAATCAAGGCTCTCCAGATGAGAGATTATATTCTGCTGGAGATCCCCCACCTCTTTAATTTCCTCTCCTCCTACCAAAATGTCATCAATGTATTGGTACACAGCTACAGTGTCAGGTTTAGGTATTTTTTCTAATTCTTTTGCTAAAGCATGATGTGCTAGTGTTGGAGAGTGTTTGTATCCCTGAGGGAGTCTAGTGAATGTGTACTGTTGTCCCTCCCATGTGAATGCAAAGCGATCCATGTCCTCTGGCTGTATAGGTATCATGAAGAACATGTCTTTGACATCTATGGTTGCCATGATTGTGTGAGCCTTTTCTTGTATTGATGTTATCAGTTCAGCTAAATTTGGCACTGCTGCAGTCAGAGGGTCAGTGTTGGCATTCAGCCTACGGTAATCAACCGTAAGCCTCCACTTCCCGTTAGGCTTTCAGACTGGCCACACGGGTGAATTGTATGGGGAGTGTGTGTTAATAATTATTCCTTGATCACGCAATTCCTGAATAACTGGTTTGATGCCTTCTCTTGCTCCAGAAGGCAAGGGATACTGTTTCACATTGATTGTTTTACTGTAAGGCAGTGCGGGTGCGGTCTGAAGCAGTCTAATATTAAGTTGTGGAGTGCCAAAAGACCACAGGAAACCTTCAGTGTCTTCCCACTGCCTTCCTGAGAGGACATCAATTCCTAGCAGATTATTCGGTATGTCCCCAATTACCATTTTGACAATCAATTGATTTTCTTCTCCAGGGAGTGTTATTTTGACTAAAGCAACATTCATGGGTTCTATGGTTCCTAAAGCATTAAGAACGCAGCATTGCTTTTTTGTTGGAACAACTCCACACTTCTGGGCATCTCTGTGTGTCAGTGCAGAGATCTGGGCTCCTGTATCAACAATGTAGGTTATCAGAACTTTTTTGGGGCCCGTGATTGCTGTAATTAACATGTCTCCTGATTCATTTTTTGTGAGCCTTCGTAAGTAAACCCAATCTCCACCCCTTCGCTCATGTGTAAGCGGTGGAGATATTAGTTTCCCGAAAGCTCTGTTGGTGAAGATTCACTGTTTGTGTTTTGGGGCACGGGCGGGTGGGCAGTTATGTTGCTTAGATTCTGTGAAAAAAGTTGCGAAAGAGTTACTTCTAGCTTACTGCTGGTGCTTTTCAGGAGACACGCAGCCAGGGTTTCACTGTCCAAGTTCTGTGAAAGAAGCTGAGAAAGAGTTAATTTTGGCTCACTGGCTGTGTTCTGTGGGAGAGGCTGAGATACAGCCTCACTGCCCAGGTTCCGAGGAAGGGTTAACTTTGGCTCATTGCCTGTGTTCTGTGTGAAAGACTGTGATGTATTGTGTGTACTGAACTGTGTATTGGTAGGAGTGTTTGTTAATTTCTGGTGAGGGAGGGGGATCGGTGCACTGGGCTGGATATTTGATCTCCTAAAATTCCAGTTAGTTATGATTTTCTGCAATTTTTCAAGTGGTAAACCATCCATTATGTCCTGGGGAACCCCTTTCTTTATTCCCAGCATCCACCAGCGTTGTCTGTTGGAAATCTGTTTTCTTGGTTCTATGTTTTCAGTGTTAGGGGTTCCCATAAATCGGACACCTTTTGTTTTTTCAGATTTTTCTTCCAGGGTTTTTACAGGCCCATACTGTCTACAATAGTTTATTAAGTCAACTGCTACCTCACCCCATGTCCAAGTCTTGCGGTTACTGCTAGATGTGTCAGATGGTGTTGTGGAGGTTTGTGTTGGTGTGTAGGGTGAAGATGCAGTGTCAGTGGACTCAGACTGATCAGTGGAGTTGTTAAGAAGTCTTTCTAATCTATCTATTGGGCTTAGAGCCATAACTGTTTTCTGAATAGTGATTGCGGTTGGTTTCAATGTTTCTGGAAGTCCACGAATTAAAGGGGTCATAATTTCAGGCTTCACAGGCAATTGCATTGGGGATTCAAAACCAGGAATTAATTTCTTCTCATGAATCATTTGCAAACATGCAGCTTTTTGTACACTTTCTAGGATTTGGTCAGGGGTAGTGGCAATCGCTAAGGGATCACCCCTTTCCAGGGGATTTATTCCCCCAGCCCAATAGGCTGCACGTTCTGTTAGAGACCAGGCATCACGCTTATCTCCCGTTGTTAGGAAAACACCGTGTCCCCAGTAACCACTGGCTTCTTGTTCAGTTAACTTAATCTGGTCTCCACCAGTGAGAGAAACACGGAACACATATTCTGTTTCTGATTCATGGGGGAGGCGACCGAATTCCTTTTTCAATTTAGCTAATTCGGTGGCGCTGAATGGTGTTTGTTTGGTTGTTATGTGGGGATCCATGTCTTCATCATTGATGTAATTATATTCAGTTTTAATAAAAGGTCTCAAATGAGGACAATTTTCCCCACAATTGTTAGCTGTTTCAGATTCTTTTTGTTTTGCTGCCTCGAGTTCTTTGTAAGGATAAATCTTTTTAATGCAAGGTGTTACTTTTTCTTCCTCCTCTGTAGAGGAGTTGATTTTGTGTATGGCTTTGGTGTGTTCTTCCCTAAGAGCAGCTCGCAGCGTGTAAATTTCTTTTCTGTCCTCATTTAATTGATTTTGCAAAATTTCAACCAAATTTTGAAGAGAATCTATAATTACCATTTCCTCAGTTCTCCGTTTACAGCGGTTTTCTATGGCTGCAGTAAGACATGCTCCAAGAACTGAGCAAAGAATGTTTTTATTTTTACCCATTTTGAATTTTGATTCATGTTGCAGAGAACATATTCTATCAATGACATGTTCCAAATTAAACCAATTGTTCTCTGCTCAAGTTTCTCCACCAGATGATGGTTTGGCATTGTGTTTAGCAAGCAACGAGTAAAAGTCAGCTTTTGCTTTAGGATTGAGATTTTCACTCATTTTGTGTAGAAGGGACTAGGACTATACCAGGGAACTGATTTGCGAACTCAAGTTACACAATCATACAGACTTTTGTTCCACTCTGTCTCCCTAGATAGCTGAAGAAACCAAATCTGTCTGGAAGGCACTGTTTTAATTGCTTCAGATTGTCCCTTCCTTTCCAGACAGTCTAGACACACACACTTACACACACACACACAAATGTTTTCTCTGTGAGGGGACCAGAAACCTAGAACAGGGAAAAAGCCACTCAGCCTTCGCTGCGCCGCCCCTCGCTCCCTGTGTAGGTGAAGGGACAATATCTGTCTAAAAGGCACTGCTTAATTACTTCAAGTCTGCCCTTTCCCTTTTAGACAGTCCAGGTACACAAAATACAGCAGTAAAAAACAGTAACAGGTTCAAATTCAGCTCAAAAACAACAGTAACAGGTTCAGATTCAATTCAAATACAAAAACAACAGTATCAATATCAGTATCAATATCAGTAACAGCATCAATATCAGGATCAGGAGAAGTATCAGTGTCAGTGTCCGTGCTGGTAAAATCAGTAACAGAAGTGACAGTAACAATTTTCCCTGCTTTTGCACCGAAAAATCTTTTGTGTCAATTCCGGAGCCTGTGTGCTCAATCGAGCATGAGATTTGGCTTTGGCCTGTGTAGTCTGCGAAAGGTTACAAACTACACAAAACCTGCAAAATCTCACTGGCTGCTGGAATCCTTGTCCGTGACGCCAATTATGTGAAGGTCCGCCCGAAATGAACGGGTGACGAATGATTTTTGGGTGCAAAAATAACCAACAAGAGGCACAGGGGTTCTGCAGTAACAAATCAACAAGGTTCAATTTATTGATTATAACCACAGCTAAATATGCGTTTGGTTAAGGGATCCGGGGAAGAGAAGGGTAAGACAAGGAAAAAGGGAGGAAAGAAGGTCAGGGAATGGGGTAAAGCTACCAAAACGTCTTGTCTTCGGGGTCCCGCCGCCGAAACTCGCTGGTGCACGTCTTGGGGAGTACTCAAAGGACAGTCGGGCCGAACCCCAATATATATACTGTTCTTGGCTGGGGGAAGGTAACTGAAATTAGGTTTCCATGGAGGGGAGAAGTCCATTGTTTTCATGGCCGAATGCTCACATGTACGTTAAGTTTTCCCCCTCCCTGAGTTGGGAGGGAGTACAGTCCCAGTCTCTGGAAGGAGGTTGCCATGGGGGTGCCATGGGGGTGTCAATAGGGTGCCAGAGGGGTTCTTGGTTCCTTGATGAGGGGATTCGCATCTCTGTTGGTCCGTCACGGTGGTTGAAGACAGGCAAGAGGGGTCTTCTCATGGAGCAGGGGGGAGCCACTCCAGAGCTCAGTCCAGCCAGCTCAGGAGTTTGGAAGAAAGTCCAGTTCAATTGTCCAGAAAAGGGCAGCATGCCCCCTTCAAGGACAGCATGGCGTGTTCTGCAAACATCACTTGTGAACACAGTAGATAAGCAGGAGACTTTCTTTCCCAACCGGCTCAGCAGTTTTAACCCTTCGGTAGTCTTTTCTCATGACAATTGTGAGGCAAAAAAATGAAGGATTTTCGGATGGACTTCTACACCCTCTCCACCATCAAAACAACCACACAGCCAGTTTAGCATGAGACCTGCCTCTCTGCCAGGCCATCTCTTGGCAAACACCCCTTGTGGCCATCTCCACAAATGAAATTCCCACTTTGCAACTTCCTTTTCTGCAGGCAGGTGAGAAAAGGAGCCACTCCCAGTTCTGGACACCTCCAGAAACCAGCTGCTTTCAGCAGTCACAACCCTGAAGTATCAACCTCCTTCCTTAACCGGCCACAGAGAGCTCCCACCAAGAGGCCTTTTGTCCAAGGATACCCACAGAAGAGCTGGAGAAGGGAGCAGTTTGAAACACAGCTGCTTCAGAGTTTAAACCTGCCATTGTCAAATGAGCACACACCAACCTGTCCCAAAGGGAAAGCAGGCAGGAAAGAGAAGCTCCTCTCCCACAACAGCAAACTCTGTGCTTCCTTCTGTTCTAGCTGGAGAGTGGAGGCCATGGGCTGCACCTCACTTTGGGAAGGAGCCCTGGGAATTGGCCTGGTCTGGGAGGGCAGCAAAAGGAATTTCCCAAAAAGTAGGAAAAGATTCTCTGGAAGCATTAGATTATGACAGTATTTCTGGAAGAAAGCAAAAAATACAAAAGAACGGGGAACTTCAAAAAGTTCCCAGACTGAAATTTGTTTGCCAATACACCAACCTCAAAGTCTCTGTGGTGTGTCAGGAAGCTCAGGAATGTAGAGAGCATTTTGAGCAGACACTGGATAGAAGCAAGGTGCACAACCCTGCATAGGTTGCCTTAGACCAGAAGCATGCTGCCCTTGGGCAAACAATATAAAGAAGTTTGCCAAGATGTACCCCAGGAAAAGAGATGTGAAGCAAGATGTTCTAGGGATGTGAAGAGAAGATATGGGGCAGAATGTTCTGCTGACACTTTTGCCAATCTATATACCTGACCAAAGATATGTTGGCTCTTTGTCCTATACATAACACTTTGTAACCACTTATAAGTATTCTCCCGTTGCTGAACCCTGCATTAGCATATAAATGTACCCTGAGATTTGCAATAAACTGAGCATCGATCATTACCTCCATGAAGATTGATCTCTGCCTGCGGAGGGCTCCTTTCTCTATAACCCCTCTCCTTTTCCCCGTCTGTCTCCCATACACCTTGTTTCTCTATCTGGCGTCCGTATACTTTCTTTCTTTACAGGAATGAACTTGCAAGGCTTGGATAAACACCACTGGTGTCCGTCCCCCAGAGCACGAGCAGCTCCCCAACAAGACTTTAAGGGACAAAGCTTCCCCCTTCAGCTCTCCACAGCAGCTCTCGGGAGTCTCTCCCCACTGCCAGATCTCCTTTGTCAGTCCACAGTGACAAGAGTTGGCTGCAGGAGGCATTTGCATTGGAGCTCTCCCCAAATGGGGGGAAAAAAAAGAAGAGGTGATTCCTGTGGAAATACAAAGGCAATGCTGCTTGGGAAGACACCAGTGTGAGTTTGCTACAGCTCTAGGCCAAAAATCCCTTGAAGAAAGCAACATCCATCCATGGGGCAGCACTTTGGCTTTGATATCAATGCTAACAAAATTGCTTCCCATTCCTGCTGCTGTAGCTGACTCCGAATCACGAGAAATGTGCCAACTCTGCCAAAGACAGGCAGACATAGTGAAATAAAACCAGCTAGTCTGTGGAAAAGGAGACCAAATGAATGTTTTCCAATCACCCCTTTTCATCCTTTTCGCAGCCAAAACAGAGCAATGTCCTTCCTCTCTGTCCCCGATGGTGACCCAGGCACGGGATGCAGCGTGGGGACAACCTGCTGTGCTGTGCTGTGCCGTGCTGTGCAGAGCCGAGCCGAGCCGAGCCGAGCCGAGCCGAGCCGAGCCGAGCCCGGCCAGCCCCGGAGCCGCCCCGCCCGCGCTGTGCCCGCAGCCCCGGCTCTGTCACGCGCGGCCCCGCGGGCCCGAGCGCAGCGCCCCCCTCAGGCCGCGCGCCGCCGGCGCAGCCGCGGCCGTTGCGCTGCGGGCGTTGTGGCCACAGTCGGCGATCGATGCCATGGCGGAGCTGCCGCTGCCCGCCGGGCTCAGCGCCCGCACCTTCCCCGCCAAGCTCTGGCGCCTGGTGAACAGCCCCCGCGTCCGCTCCGTGCGCTGGGACAGCCGCGCCCAGGGGCTGCTCATCGACCGCTCCCTCTTGGAGCGAGAGCTGCTCAGCTCGGGCCGCGCCCACAGGGGCCGTGGCCATGGGCCGGCCCCGGTCCCGCACACCTTCAGGGCCACGCAGTTCCGCAGCTTCGTGCGGCAGCTCTACCGCTACGGCTTCCGCAAGGTGCCGGGCTGGCTCGGCTCGGCTGCGCCGGGCGATGCCGGGGCCTGGCTCCACTACAGCAACCCCTGCTTTCGCCGCGACCGCCCCGACCTCCTGCTCCGCGTCAAGCGCCGGAGCGCGGCCAACAGGCAGCGGCCGGCGGCGGGCCGGGATGGCCGCAGGCGCCCGCCCCGCGGCTCCCAGCAGCTCCCCGGAGCGCGGCCGCTGCCGGTCGGGCGGCACGGGCGCGGTCGCTTCACGCCGCTGCCCAGGGAGCGGCCGCCGCTGCCGGCCGGGCGCCCGCCCAGCGGCTTCCTCCTGCTGCACAGGGAGCGGGCGCTGCCGGACGGGCGGGAGCTGCGCAGCCCCCGGCCCGGCCGCCTCCAGCAGCACCCCGGGGAGCGGCCGCTGCTCGCCCGGCGCCCGCCCTGCAGCTTCCACCTGCTGCACAGGGAGCGGCCGCTGCCGGCCCGGCGGGAGGGGCCGAGCCGCTTCCAGGAGCTCTACGGGGAGCGGCCGCCGCCCGCCGAGCGGGCGGTGCTCGGCATCCCGCCCTGCCACTTGCTCGGGCTCCACGGGGAGCGGCCGCTGCCGCTCGGGCGGGAGGGGCCCCGCAGCCGCTCGCAGGAGCTCTACGGGGAGCAGCTGCCTCCGGCCGAGCGGGAGGTGCTCGCCATCCAGCCCTGCAGCTTCCAGCAGCTCCACAGGGAGCAGCAGCCCCCAGCCTACGACGCACGAGGTAAGAAAAGAGTTGTAACCTTGTTTTTCCAAAAGGTCCTGAATAGTGACCGTTTGAAGTATTTTCCCACAAGGCTCTGCCATTCTCGGCCAGAAGTGGTCAAGCCTACTAGGAAGGGGCACCTCGGAGGCCAAAAGATTCTCTGCCTGGTTTTGCTGTGTGCTTCCCGTGATGTTTGGTCCACAGCAGCACTAGAGCTCTGTGTCCCACAGCCACGTTGTGGAGCCTGACCAATGTGTTTGGATTCTTGCAGCCACCCCGGGCACTTCAGGGCCCAGCACTCCACCCGGCAGTGCAGCCTGTGCAGCATGGACGGCCTCCCGCTCAGCACAGAACGCACCTGGGGAGGAGGAATGGCCACCAGCAGATCTGGGCCTTGCCGTAGAGAAAATGATTCGGGAGATCAGGAGGTCCCTGTCTGAAAGATCTCCCTCTGCTCAGGTAATTCCATTGGATTGGGATAAAAGGGGCTGGACTGAGAACTTTTGAACCTTGTTACATGGTTAAGAAGCAAAGGCTTCTTTAATTGAACTTATTTCATTATTATTTAGTTATTTAATTATTCTTGGTAAAAAAAGATTTCTAAAAGAGGGGATGAAGAAGAAATGAAAAAGAGGTTTTACTTGCTGGGAAAGAGGAGAAGAGTGTTTGGAGAAGTGGCACTGAAGGCCAAATGTCCCGTGCAGGGAGGGGCATGCCAGAGGTGCCTCTGTTGCAGCTGCAGCAGATGTGGGCTGTGCCTCTTTTGGGTGGGAAGGCCAAGGCAAAGCAAGGGCTGGGCTGCAGCTGCTGCTGCTGTGTGAGCCCTGCCATGCGTGTCGGCGCTCCCAGAGCCGTGGCTGGGGCTGGGCTGCAGCTGCAGCTCTCTGTCCTTTGAAGATTATTACACTGTTGGCCAAAGAATGTCTGTCTTTCTGTTGATGTGCTGACCCATTGCCTGCAGTACATTTGTGATGATGACTCAAGGGGGAGAGTGGGATTTTTTGGATTTGCCAATGCCTTATTCTCAAGTGGCATGACTTTTGTCTTCTGTAAAGTCACACATAGCAGCTTAGAGAAGCATTTTATTCCATAATAAAAGGAAACATTGCAGGCTTGGAACCATCTTCAGAATCTTTAGGGTTCTGATGGATGGACTATGGCAGAAGAGATGAATGTTCTGAAACTGGTCATAGGGAGAATATCTTTGTGTCCAAAGGTAATTTGCTTTATTGTGGACGTTTGCTTCCTCAGTATAGAGTATAGGAATAAAAACACTACTTGGTTGTCTGGCTTTTCCTGTCTTTTGGGTTGGTTTTTTTCCCCACCCTAACGATTTACCGATTTTTGCCAATGATCACAAATGTGATCCTGGAAATAGCCTGGGTGCATCAATGTTTGCCTGGATGACACAAGTGGGGCAGCAGCAGAGGGCTCGGAGAAGCAGCACCTTGTGATGGGTTGTGTGAGCGCTTGGCTGGGGGTGCTGATACTGCCAGGCAGAAATGTGTGCTTTGCCTGTGGGTTTGCAGCACACAGCCCTGGGCAGGGCTGGGAGCCATGCTGGCAGCAAGGAGAGCCCCTGGCTTTGTGCTGGCTGATTTCTCACAGCTCTGGGATAAGGCAGGGTCAGAGCGTGGGGGCACGTTCCCTCACTTGGTGTCTTCTGGTTTTCTGTGTTCATGTTTTGTCTCAAAGGTCATTTTGTGAGAGCTTCAGTTTCGCCTTGGCCCCCTGAATCCTGAGTTTAAAAGGCTTGTCATGTGAACTGTGTGGGCAGTGTTCCCTCCTCTGGTCTCCATGTCCTTTGGGATTGGAGAAGGACAGTTACTGTATCCCTGATATGATTCCAGCAAAATAGGGAATGATCTTTGGGTTCCTTTCTTTCTGTTTTTCTGCTCAGGACAATGTTGGTGTTGCCCCTGATTCTTCAGGAGGGGAGCCTGTGAACAGAGCTGCAGCAGAGGAAGCTTCATCTGGCACCGAGAGCTGCAGGAACAGTTCCCAGGAGCCCGAGGAGCCTGGTAAGGACAGAGCCCACACTGGTTTAGAGAGCTGTGAGATGGCTGCTCTGAGCAGGGTTGGTGCTTCCTGGTGCCTTGAGTTCAAATCCTGCACGAGCACAACCTCCCTGAGCCCTGCCCTCCAGGCTTCTCCAGAGGCTCTGACACGGAGTCCTCTGCTGGGGCAGAGAGCAGGGAATAAACCTGACCTTGTGCGAGTTGTGTCACCAAGCCGTGTGTCCCAGTTTTGTGATGAAGTTGGTGGATAAATTTACTGCAAGGTGCCAGGGGAGGCCAGGCTGGGCGACACTTGAAGGAACAGGGAAAAAAAAGAGCAAAAAGTCAGGGTAGAAGTCCAAATCACTGACTAAATGTAATACCAGTGGTCGTGACCCACAAGAAAAACAAGGAGCACAACATCAGAGGCCAACCAATTGAAAAATCACGGCAACTCCAGTATCAGAAGGAAAAGCTTGAATGACCCCTGATTAGGGAGGCCTAAGAGGAGAGAAGGAGCACTGTGGATCCATTCCTTAGCCCAGCTGGTGCAGCCTGCAGGCCTTGTAGGGAGCTCTGTCCCTCCCAGCGCTTGCTGCCAGAGCTGATGGTCGAGTTGGAGCAGCTGCTGCTCACTGCAGAGGGCAGTTTGTAGATGGCAGGTAATGGAGCTGGTTCATGACTCAGCTCCCAGCACCTTCAGCTTCAGCCATTTCAGTGAGGACTGAGGTCTCTCTATCAGCTCAGAGAAAGAACAAGGCTGGGCTTCCTTGTGGCAGCTGGGACTGTCTGTGTTTCAAGCTCTCCTGGGTGCCCTTTGCACTGCAGGGGCTGAGACTTCATTGAGATACTTCAATGTTTTGAAGCACACTTTTGAACCCTTGGAATGGTCCCTGTTCTTTTAAGGGCAGATTGCTTCAAATTGCCAAGTGAGAGTCTGCATTTCAGGCCATCTTTGACAGCCCCTGGTAGAAGGACAATTGCTGCCCAAAGGAAAGGTGCACAAGGGCCAATATTGACTGAGCGTTCCCTTTGCTTCCCAGATGCCATCTGACCAACATCTCCAGGAGGGCTGCCCTGCATGGAAGAAGAGACAGGGGAGAGCCTGTGACCATCAGGCAGGTAGAACTCCTCTGCTTGTAGATATGTTTATAGATTTCTATGGTTTTAATTATTAGTGGATATAGTTCCATTTATGGAGGATAATGTTCTATTTCTATGGACATATATTGATAGATCTGTGTAGTTAAATGTTGATATGTATATAGTTATAGATGTGCTATATTTTATTATATATTTACATTTATATATTTTCAGAGTTAGATTCTTATATGTGTGGAGTAAAATACTTATATAAATATATATATATGTATGAAGTTACATTTATAAACATGTATAGTTATATAGTAGGAGGAACAGGAATGTTTAGATGGAGAGACAGATGGAAGGATTGCTGTTTGTGTAGGCCTAGGCTGCATTTGTACCTCTTTCCCCCCTCAGCTGCCTTTTTCACCTCTTGCTTTTCCCCCGGTGCCCCCTGTGTCCCCTGTCCCTGTGCTGGGTCCGAGCTGGCGGCCGGGCCGGGTGGAGCAGCACTTCCAGCCCCGGCTGTCCCTGGAGCGGTGGGAGCTGCCGCTGGCCCCAGGCACTGTCCCTGAGGAGCTGCTGAAGGACGGTGAGACTGAGGGGGCTGAGGGGGCTGTGGCGCTGAAGGGACAGTGACCCTGAGCTGCTGCTCGGGCTGAGGGCTGTGGGGCAGCCGAGGGCCATGGTGGCACTGAGGTGACAGGGAAGTGGCACAGGCTGGCATGGTGGTGGGTCTCAGGGGATGGGATGGCTCAGAAGGGACTGAGGGGGGTGAGGGGACTGTGAGGGGCTGAAGAAACTGAAGGGGGCTGGGGCTTCACCGAGAGCATGGCGGGGCTGAGGGGATGGAGGGGGCCAGCAGGGAGCACAGAGGGCTCCAGGACTGCAGCTCTGCCAGGCCTTGGAAGCAATTCCAGAGGCTCTGCTTTTGCCACAGCTGCCATGAAGACCTTGAGGACAGCTGGAGACTGACGGGAGCCAGCAGGGAGGAGCTGAAGGCCAGCAGCAAGAGAAGTGAACGGGGCCCTGCTGCTGCCAGCCTGGAGAGAGCCCGGCTGAGGCCACAGGCCCGGGGAGGCAGGTGGGGCTGAGGCTGCCGTGGGCTGTGGCCGTGGGCACTGCCCGGCGGGGCAGGAGCGGGCCCTGCCCGTGCTGGGGCTGCTCAGCGCAGCTGCCCCGGCTGGCACAGGGGCTGTCCTTGGGCAAGACAGCTGTGCCGGCAGGTCCCGGGAGCTGTGCCGGCTCTGCCGGGCTGCGGGACAGTCCCGCCGCGGCTGCGCTCACCACAGCCCGGCCCGCCCAGCTGCTTTCTCTTTCTGACCCCCTGGGGAGGCTCTGACATTTCCTCTGCCCTGATGGAAGTGCAGCTGCTGCCTAGGGAAACATCCCCATACTCACTCAGTGTTCCCTTTGCTTCCCAGATATTCCATCTGCTGTCCCTGTCCAGGGGAGCTGCTCTGCACGGGAGGAGGAGACTGAGCGAGAGGCTTTGAAGATGGGGCAGCTGGGATCGCTCTGCTTTGAGTTCTGTGTAGACATGTCTAGAATTGCATTATCCATTTGGATAGACATGTCTATCCATCTCTAGACATAACTGTTATGTAGAAATGTCTAAAGATATCATTTGGATATGCACATTTGTCGGTTTCTATTTGTATAGGACTATTTTTGTATGTGTGGTGTTTAGGGATGTACCCTCTGTATATATGTACGTGTATATATACATATTTGTTTGTAATTACATCTATGTATATTTCTATCTAAGTATACATGGATGTTATTGTATCTGTTTAGTTCTGTTTCCTATATATAAAGTTGTGTTGCTATTTATTCATTTGTAGTTATATGTAATAAATTAAGTTGTTAAATGCCTAATTGATCTTTGTGTATAGTGAGTTGTTGTAGAGGTTAGCAATAAATTTAGTTTTGTTAACTGAATTAGTATTTGTATATTTTTACACAGACTGGTGGTAATAATCTAATAAATTCCTGGTTTTAACTTGAGATTTGTATAGTTCTATATTGTCAGCGTGAGTGCAGCAATTTGTAATAAATGACATTTTTCAACTGAAATTGATTCTTGTGTATTTGTGGATCAGCAGTGCTGGTGTAGCAATCTGCAAGAAATGCCATTTGTCAGCTGCGATGGGTGTTCTGTGATCTGTGCTACCCAAAGCCATGAGCAGGTGTAAATGCTGGAGGATTTTGGCCATGCCAATCTCCGGCCATGCCCAGCACATGCCCCACCTGCACTCAGGCTGGGCAGGGGAAGAGCAGATTTGGGCTGGCAGCAGAGCCCCACGTTGGCTCAGAACTCGCTGCAGAGGCAGCTGAGAAAACTCCGGGGCTCCACTGAGAGTAGAACTCCAAGCAGGAGCCACCCTGGCAGGAGAAATCATTCACAATGAAAAAAAGAGAGAAAATGTGGCAAAGCAGATGTGGGGATACTCTGTGAGGCTGATAAAATGCTCTGAATCACCCCTGCCTAGGCACGTCTTCTGCGAAAAGGTTTTGTGAAAAACTGAATACCTCCCATGAAATACAGATTGCACTTTCCCCTTCACTTATCTTGCTGTGTGAGTGGAGACACTCTCTCCTTATCACTAAGAATTTTTGCCCTTCAGCACCTCACATTTAATCAAAGATGATGTACTACCACTTGGCACCATCAATGAAAACAGCCCTGCCCTCATGGCAGTGTTTGCAAAGTCTTCCCACCTCCTGTCCCCACGTGTTACAGACGGAACCATCCCCTTCTGTCCAAACTGTTCCTGAGCTGAGTGAGGGCTCCAGGAGCTCAGGAGGGTGCAAGAGCACCGCATGTGGGAAGGTTTAGCAAAGCTTCCTAAGCACCAGTAAAATCTGGGTTTGCCAGTCTTCCCCTGCAATATTGTCCTACTCAAGAATGATCCTGGAGGACACTGTGCCTCCAGCTCACTCAAGAAAAGTTTGTTTTCTTCAAGGCTTGAATAGAGGAAAATGAAAATTGTGGTTTTTAGAGTGAAATTTGGGGGTTGGTGCAGCTGGGTTCGCTCCACTATTTGCTGTGGAAAGTAGGGCAAAAGCTTTAAATTCCCAGCAGAAGCTGACTACCAGCCCACACAGACTGGAATGAGGCCCAGGCGGGCTTGCTGCACGCTGGTCCAAGGGAAAAGCTGGAACAAAGTCCCCTTTTATTGCAGATGGAATCTGTACTGGTGTGTCCAGGGCTGTCTGTGGTAAGACACGGCAATCCAGCTAGAAACTGTGGATATGAGAGTTCCAACAGCAACCTGCTTCTCCAGGGTGAGGGACGAGGCCAGCCCGAAAGCCTGGAAGGTGCTCTGGGCACTGGAGAAGGCCAGGCTGTCCTTGAGCAGGGATGGCCTTCAAAGGAGACCTCACACCTTGTGCTGCTGACCAAGGGCAGCTGGTGGCCTTCCACAAAATGCTTCTTTTGTCCAGCTCTTGGAAAATTCCAGCCAGCAACAATTCCTGCTGCTCACACCAGCCCTTTCCAAGCAGGAGGAATTCCAGCAGCAGCCTGACAGCTTAGTGGCAGGAGAATAAAATACTCAGCTGAGCGTTATCAATTCTCTGTCAGAAGCCACATCCTCAGCCCCTCATCTCCTCCAGTTGTCTCAGATGTGGAGGAAGCAGCAGGAAATCTCTGATCCTGGAAGGGAAAGCAGAAGGAGGAGAGGCGGTGTCCGGTCCCTGGGGCCTTGAGAGCAGTGAGAGCCATCCAAAACAGGATCTCTGCTGGGCTGTGGAGATAAGAGTGACCAATCAGCAATGTTCTGTGTGAGACTAGAGCCATCTGTGAAAGTGAGCATGGAAATCTGACCTTGCAAAACAGAGGAAAAGGTGTCTTTGGGTATTTGCCAAACCTCGCAGGGGCTCTGAGCCACCTGGTCTAGTGGAAGGTGTCTCTGCCCATGGCAGGGGTTGGATCTAGAGGGTCTTTAAGGCCCCTTCCAACTCAAGCCTTTCTGTGAGTCTGAATTACAAACCCACAATGACAAAGAGAACACAGCAAACCTGGCCTCCGCTGGGTTGTTGGAGATGTCTGCAGTCACTTGTGTCACCTGGAGACTGGTTTGGATCTGGAGACATTTTCATGGTCTCACAGTATTTCGGTGTGACTTTCCTGGTTCAGGGCCCCAAAAGATGCCAGAACAGATTATCTGCAAGAACAGAATCAGTCAAGCTGCCTGTGAACCTGATGGGAGAAGTGTATTCATGTTATTGCAGCGTTTACCCTGTACCCTGGTGATATTTGGTTTCCATTTTGAAGATGCAATGTTCTTGTACAATGCTTGTATATGCAAAAATACTGGCTTTAAATCCTAATTCCATCTTCACACAAGGATGTGTAATCCATCAGAAATGTTTAACACAGAGCCATATTAGCTTTGGGCTGGGTGGTGTGGTTTGTTTAAAGTGTGTGATGAGCAATGGCAGCATTAACAAATACCATTCTTGTTAATTTGGGTCCTCCCTTTATCAACCCTGTTGCATAGAAATCACTTCTTTACAGCAGAGACTAAATGAAATTCCTTCATACAGATGAGAATTGTGCAATTCAGGCTGATTAAAGGGGAAGTTTTCTGTTATTGTGAAAGGACAATCTAGATAACCTGTTTGCTGTACATCCTGGAGGGTCTTTGCAGTTAAGAGTGAAAAAGAAAAAGACATTTATCTTAAGAAGTGTCTTGAAAGAGCTTTTTGTATTACCAGAAGCAGTTACACTGATATTGACCTCCACAATTAGAAATGCACAACAACCACTTAGGTGACTAAATCTGGCCATGACTTTTAGCTGCAATTCCAAAATCTCATCAAATATGTTGCTATCCTTTAAACAAGGAAGGAGAGCACAAATACCAACAATTCTCATCAGCCTTCTGGGTTGGAAAGACCATTTAATTTATGCTCCCTTAGCTGTTAGCCTAAACCCTGCTGTGCAAACTTTAGGTCTGTGTTGGACCTCATAGACTTCTTGAGCATCAACTTAGGTGCAACCCTGCTACAAAACCCTTCAGGCACCACACTGATTTAGAGTGGCACGACTTCACTGTTCTAGCAGAGAATTTACTTTACTTGCTCCTGCAAGTCATTTCCAGAGTGGAAGTGCAATCAGTGCCTTGCTATCTGGATGTGATAGGATTTTCCTCCTGTCCCAACAGACAACAGGGGAAAAGATTTGTTTCTATTATACCATTGCATCTAAATCTTTGGTTTGAGAGCAAAAGGAAAATGCTCCTTTAAGAAGTTCTGCCTGGACTTTTTGGCATGAGGACAAACTGTGGTGCGCTGGCAGGAGCAGCACTGTCCCTGTGGGTGCAAACCCCCTGAAGGATGAACAGGCTGCTGTCACAGGGGCCACACCTGCAGCATGAAAACCCACCCTGCCACTAACTCAGTGCAAACTAAACACAAGTGACTCAGCTCTGCATCCTCAGCAAGGACTTGCCTCTGCAGAGATGTTACTGACAGACTCAGCTCTTGTTTGTAAGGGCTGTTGAATTGTCACACAAATCAACCACCCCTCCCTCTCTTGTCCTTGGCATCTGGCTGCTGAGCTGCTGCTGAGAAAGAAGAGGCAGAGTCCTTCAGGGCAAACGGGGACTTTCCAATGGGCAGAAACTTCCTCCTTTGTTTTGGTTTCAGTGACAACAGAGGGGTTTGTCTTCAGTCCCTGTGTCAGCAGGGAAATTGTGCCTGCCCATCACACCTAGGATCTGAACAACCTGGATTTTTATTGGTGTAAAATCCACAGTGACCCGACCTTATGCAGGAATATGGAGAGAAGAGTCAAAAGCGATTCCTGGAATGTTGCAATAAGCAGATCGTGGTAATAAACATATATAGATAAAAAGGCATAAAAGCTCGTAAAAGCATATGGAACTGATGTAAACCTAATAAAAAGAAGCATTCTATTATAATAAAGAGTGAGAGTTGCAGACCACAGTGTGAGAAATAGCTACTCACTTTTCATAGTTTATGAAGGTTTATTAAACCTTATCAAAAATACAACAGAAGATTGAATGAAGAAAAAAGGTTACAGCACCGGGAGCAAAAGATTTTCCTTGCCATGTTCTCAGGCCCCTCCCAATGGAGGTTTTCCCTTTTTAACCCTTTAACCCCTCCTGAAGTTCTGTCCATCAACCCCTTCTTCGCTGTCCACTGGTGGAGATCTCTTCCTCAAATCCTGACTGGGAGTCAGGTGTGGCCATAGTGCCAAGCCAGCCCTCCCAGATGTCCCAACCCCAGCTGTCCCTTGATAACCATGTGAGGGGTACAGTGCAACTATAAATCTATAAACTTTTCTTAACCTGTATACATTGTGAAAAATGCCCATCACTTGTTTTTAAAATTTTTAAAAGTTCATTAGTAATAAAATTGTTATAAAAATAGTAATGCAATTAGAATAATTTGGACAAGCTGAATTAGGATAATATGAGACAATACAGACAAAGAGTTATGGATGTCCGGGTACCTTTTTCTGGGCAGCAGGAGCCCGAAAAAGGACACACATTAACAAAGGACTAACCCTTAAAAGGAATGGCCCGTTGCATATTCATACACTTCATACATGATGCATAAATTCCATTCAAATACAGGATTCTGTCTGGTCATCATTAACTTCTTCCTTCTAATCCTAACAGTGCTTACAGGCAGGAAGAAGTTAGTTTCTTCTGATAAGAGGGCAATAAATTCTTTTCTCTGAAAAATTTAGGTTTCCTGTGGCTGCTATCGGGTGCGAGTGCCTCATTCCTTTCTTAAAAAAAATCCCAGTGACATAGTTCTTATTTTAATTACAAAAGCTACCTTTCAATTACAAGACTACATTTATCATATTATTAAAATGTTAATACAGCACTACTAATCAATACATCAAAATACATATTGTAAATATCTGCATAGAGCCATATAATGTGCTCTTTTCACATAGATTATATTTGTCTAATAATTGTGAGAGTCAATCATCACATGACTCATCTATCACAACAGGAAAAGAAGTTTCTGGTGGGAGGGACACTGGTTTTAAAGGTAGGACCTGTTCTTGAGGTTTGATTTGTTCCCTCTTTCAGATTACAAGGAAGTCATGGTGTTCCAGAGTAGAAGCTGGAGCCAAAAGTTTGAGAACAGGGTGTGATAAGATCACCAGAGTATTTTATCTGTATCTAGGAAGAAGCCTTGCAGAGCTTCTTTTTGACTTTTACTGAAAGTGGAAGTCCTGTTTTTACCAAGAATTTTGATCTCTTGGTGTTTTGGAGGAAGAAAAAGAAAACAACAAAGCACCTGAAGTGTGCATTGATGTGAGGTGTATCACAGAGGGCTGAGGGCTCACCAAGTCAAGAGAGACCCTCCTGTGACCATGGTCACCGGGGTTTTCAGGTGAAGGGAGAGACGAGAATGTTGACTCCATGTTCAGAAGGCTTGATTTATTATTTTATGATATATATATTACATTATAACTATACTAAAATGGAAAAGAAGGTAAGATTTCCTCTCATAAGCTAGCTAAGCTAAGAATAGAAAAGAATGATAACAAAAGGCAGCTCTCTCGGGCTTTGTCCAAGATAGCTCGGTCCTTGATTGGCCATTCATTATAAAGATCCAAGATGGGCCAATCACAGGTGGACCTGTTGCATTCCACAGCAGCAGATAATAATTGTTTACATTTTGTTGCTGAAACTGCAGCTTCTCAGAAGGAAAAATCCTAAGAAAAGATTTTTCATAAAAGATGTCTGCAACATGTCACCTTTTTTTTTTTTTAGTTAAATTAAAAAGAAAAATGCTTGTAATTTTCTCTTCTGGGCTCATGC
The DNA here is from genome assembly GCF_035770615.1 of Melospiza melodia melodia. Lineage (NCBI taxonomy): Eukaryota > Metazoa > Chordata > Aves > Passeriformes > Passerellidae > Melospiza > Melospiza melodia. Next base: position 3,132,211 of record NW_026948800.1, read on the forward strand.
AGAGAAGAGGACCAACACTTGACAGGTTATCTGTTGCCAATCAAACATCACTCAAGTGCTCCTGTGGAATGAACAGGGAATTTCTTCACCTGTAGAACATAAAATTCTATCATATCACTAAAACAATTTTACAATATAAGATAAAGCAAAAACAATGCAAAGAAAATTCAAGTTCAATGAGCTGAGTTTCAGGAAAAGTCCATGGACTGAAGATATTCCTCTTGCCATCTCTGAAAGTCCCTTTTGGTCCTGAAACAGGCTTGCTACACAAAAATCCATCAATAGTTATCAAAAGTCCATTGACAGTCATCAAATATAGTTATCAAAAGTCCATTGACAGTCATCAAATAAAATGCTTTTGAGCTGCTGCCAGCTCTTTCCAGCTCTTTCAACTCTTTTCTTTTTTTTTTTTTTTTTTTTTTTTTTTTTGTCTTTTTGTCTTTGTCTGAAAGAACAGCAGCAGCAGAACAGCCAGAGAGGCCTTGGGGGACCCTGGCCCATGTGGACGGACAAGGAACCCCAGATCTGGCCCACAAAGCAGTGGCCCAGGACCAGAAGGGGGAAGCAAAACCCCCAACCCCATCAGGAGGCCGGGAGGTGGCCCTGGCCCAGGGACCCGAGCCCAACAGCCCAGGCCCAGCCCACGAGGCAGGCTCGGCCTTGCCACAGGCCTGCACCCTGCTGCCAGTACAAAGGCTGAATGGGCCAAACGCTTCTTTTCCCCAAAATCACCAAGGCACACCGGCAGTGGGGGAATTTAAGATGCCCCAAAGATCCATCTCAGGTCTGGGAATGTTTATTTGTCACAATTATTCTTTTTTTGCTTTTCTGCAGTAATGTTGTCATAATCTATTCCTTCCAGACAATTTTTTCCTACTTTTTGGGGAATTCCTTTTGCTGCCCTCCCAGATCAGCCTAATTTCCAGGGCTCCTTCCCAAAGTGAGGTGCAGCCCGTGGCCTCCACTCTCCAGTTGGAACAGAAGGAAACACAGAGTTTGCTGTTGTGGGAGAGGAGCTTCTCTTTCCTGCCTGCTTTTCCCTCTGGGACAGGTTGGTGTGTGCTCATTTGATAAAGGCAGGTTTAAACTCTGAAGCAGTTGTGTTTCAAACTGCTCCCTTCTCCAGCTCTTCTGTGGGTATCCTTGGACAAAAGGCCTCTTGGTGGGAGCTCTCTGTGGCAGGTTAAGGAAGCAGGTTGATACTTCAGGGTTGTGACTGCTGAAAGCAGCTGGTTTCTGGGGGTGTCCAGAACTGGGAGTGGCTCCTTTTGCACCTGCCTGCAGAAAAGGAAGTTGCAAAGTGGGAATTTCATTTGTGGAGATGGCCACCAGGGGTGTTTGCCAAGAGATGGGCTGGCAGAGAGGCAGGTCTCATGCTAAACTGGCTGTGTGTTTGTTTTGATGGTGGAGAGGGTCAGAGATGCAGACACAGACACCAGCTGAAGGAATAATGTGATTTACTGTAATGCAAAAAGTGCAAAAAAGAGTCAGGAAAGGATAAGCTAAGCAATGGACCTCAGCATTATTACAAAAGGGTGCCTCTGGTGATTACAGAAGATCCATCACCAGGTACCCCAATGGTTTCCCCTTCATCCAGAGCTGCACATCAGCTGGGGGAAGCTGTCCCAGCCCACCCCTGCAGAACCACGGCCGGGAACCGGGAAATCCTGCGGTGCCTCCACCTTTGGCGGCCACGAGGCTCCTGAGAGCGCTGTGAGAGTAGCCCGGCTCCGACAGTGCTGGACGAGCAATGTGCCAGAGCTTCTGCTGGGGCACAGCTGGTGTCATTCTCCTCTTGGTTTTCTCCCCGAGCCTGCCCAGGGCTCAAGGAGGAACCAAGGGCAGGTGTGGCCATGTCCATTTTCCTCATGCAGAAAGGTGAAGACATGTTTCACCAGTGAATGGATGCAACAATCCTTTTGATAATAACACTTGGTTAAGGAGCAGATACATGGAACATTGGTTTGGGAAGGTCACCTAGAGGGCAGCTTTGGCTCAGGTCCTGTTGTTGAGGCTTCAGTCAGGGTCTGTTGTTCAGGCCTTAGCCCTTCAGTATTTTGTGGTGCAAATCACACCTGTGCAGAGCTGGAAAAAAACAAGTCTGTCTTTAGCACATTTGAGACAGGGTACAGGATCAGCCCTGCAAGGCCAGGCTGGGGCCAAGAGGAGAAGGCCAGCACCCTGCTTTGCCCACAAGCAGCCCTGCAGAGCAAGCAGCCCCTCCTGCCCAGGGGCTGAGGTGCCCGAAGCTGCCTCCCCGCTGTGCAGCTCTGCAGAGCCCGCGGGGCGCAGGGTCCTGGGCAGCCAGGGCAGCCCGGCTGCCTTGGGGCACAAGGAGTGGCCCAGAGAGAAGCTGCTGCCCTTTGCTTTGGAACTGTTCCTCAGAGTCTTGTCATTAATCCACAGTGTCTGATGTGTTTTCCTTTCCTCTCCCAAATTTAACACAGCTTTTTGAGAAAATTGACTGATGTAGCTGCTGGTGCTGGTGGTGGTGCTTTTGTCTGCAGGTGAGGGCAGGTGATTTGAACCAAGGACAGAGTCCATTGTCAACACCCCAGCTTTGCCAAGTCAAGAAAACCATTCACAATTGGGCTACCAGTGCTGAGCAGTTTCCCTAGGCTTTGGAAAGCTACCACCATAAGAAACCCAAGAGATTTTTTCTCCAGGAGGATACCAGCAGTAGCACGATGCCAATGTTTTCCACCCCTTTTCTGTGTCTTTTAAGAGTTCCTCAGTGCCCAGCAGGAATGAAATAACCTGTGATAATGTGGTTTGGGAGCTCTGTGTTGTTCATTGCCACATGAGTGTTCATGACAAGCTGGACACCCCACTCGTGGCTCTGTCGAGTTAAATTGATCCCAATTGTGTGCAAACAGCAGCCCTGAGATGCTGAGAAGAGCAAGCACAGTGGGTGGGTGTGCATGCACACACCCAGAGGCTGACTGCTGAGTGGGCTGAAGGTTTTGCACTCTGGTAAATCATCACACTCCGAAGCTGGAGAAAGAAAACAAATCTATATGAAATGAAGAGATATCAATCTATATGAAATGAAAAGATATCAAAATGAATGAAATAATACATATTAATTTATCATAGATGCAATTTAACACCTATATACTATTGCCAGCTGGGGGTCTGTGTACAAATCACGAACGGGCCGGGGCTGCTGAGGAACGCGCCTCGAGCTGTTTGTTTTCCAGCATCAGTCTCATTACATGGTTATGACCATGGGAAGATGCCAGCAGCTCACATCGCTGGCAGCAGGCAGTGAACTTAATGGTACAACTTACTTTAAAAGTTTTTTGACCAATCACACAAAGCAAAAGCATATTGACAGTAGTTCTATCCAATCACTACAAGCACACGTACCTTTTGTTAAAACACTGCTTGCTTATTTTGGATACAATACCTGCTTGTAAGCCTTAAAACACAATGGACAGAGCTCCATTTTTAAGCTTAGAAGTTCCTAATATCTTGCTAGAGATACTTTTTTGAAGCTTAGGGAGTCATTCTAGCCAAGCATTAATACATAGAGCATTGTTCTATTTGTCCTTATTTTTCTACTACTTATATAACTTTTCTGCTGACAAGTCTTATGGCTGCTGCTTAGCTCTAATTGCAGTTCTGCTGTCTCTGAGGCCTGCCTTTTGCAGCTTTCCCAAAACCCTCTGAATTGAAGGATTCCCACAATTCCCTCTCACAGTACAACTAAAAAGAAACCTTTGTAACCATGTTGTTTGTTAACTACCTTGCATTTCATACTTTTACTATAGCATACCTGCTTATTACTTGCTTAAACCATCCTTTTTGCTAGCATTAAGCCTTGCTATATTCCAAGACAGCAATTTTAATGCTGTGAAAGTCCAGTCAGTTCAAAGGGCATAAGTCATGTCTGACAGCAATTACAAGTCATTGTCCAAAAAAGTTTAGCCTGTTCCAAGGTCTTAATTCAAAACCTTCCTCCATGTCTATACCTTCACCTACCATCTCTGTGAGATTTCAAGAACTCTCTGTGAGTTCTTGAATCCATTTCCTCCCTCTCTCTTTTGTATGATAAAAACTTTTTGATAGTTTTGTCCATCATTTATTACACACACCAAAGTATGCAAGGTATTACTACTACTACTATCACTACCAAAACCCCAATACATATAGAGACCTATTCTACAAAGTTCCCTTGGCCAAGGTGCAAAGCTCCATCCTTGGAACAAATCATCTAACCATGACCCACCATCTTCTTTAACAGGACCTGTCAAATCTTTCAGCTTTTGTATGCTTTTGTGGATGGATTCAGTGAGTGATCAGACAGGTTAATGCAACACAATCCTTCAAATTCCTCACAGCGATGCCCATGTGCCTGTAAAAGAAAATCAATTGCTGCTCTGTTCTGTAAGGTTGCATGTCTGACAGAACTAACATCAGTCATCATGTCACTAATTTCAATGGAAGTAGCACTGTCTTCTTTCTTCAGCCAACACCCCAATCGGTGTAATGGTTTCAATCCCTCGCCCGAGGCAAGTTGATGGAGAAATAAATTCGATGTACCTCATTTTGCAGGGCCCTAGGGTCGGAAATTGCTATTACAGTTTTCTTTATAATGGGCACATCTTTTTTCTCTGTTTTCTCTTGATGGCTTATTTAACGCTAGGTGCTATCACAGTGAGTTGTCTGATGCTACATGGGCCACATTTAATTTTTGAGGGAATGTTCTGCCAGGCTCTATCTCCACAAATGAGCCAATATTCTGTTGCTAATTGGCTTGAGGACTCATCTCGGTCATCTAATCGTCAGCAGTTTCACCCTTAGGGGGCACTGGGGTAGTACAATTGCACCACAAACTGGAGTATCTGTCCTCAGGATGATGGGGAGTAACATTCAACTGTTGATCTCCCTGGTACTGAAACTCAGCACAAAATTCCATCACCAATGAACCAAGAATTCCAATTCTTGAGGTTCAGAAGGTGCTTTAAGATGATCAGGGGCCCAGTGATGCCAGCTGTTATGGGATTGGTCTCGTTGGCAGCCTCACACCAATATTTGTCACGATTGGGTATTGGTTACTCCTTGGCTGGCACAGGCACACCGACCAAATGGGCTGCAAAGGGTTTGTCTGGGCTCAAATTGGTCAAATGCATGGTGACTGAGCCTGCTGACTTGGCTAAAGCAAGGCAAACATTCAGTTTTGGTTGATCTACAGGCGTGTATGCATGCAAAAGCAAGCAAGCAAAACCAACAAGTGCCAGTATATCCTTTGATCAAACTCCGTGTTCCTGTTCAGCTGTTTTTTGGCAAAAGTTTCCTCATCTATTTCAGTTTTCAAGCAAATCTTCTAGCATTTGTTCAGGGACTGGCCAACTATAGGGCACTAAACTGTCCCTCTAACCTTCATTTTTTACAAATCTGGATATCTTAGAATTCTTTTGAACACAATGGACACCATGCTTTTGCTGAAAGAGCTCTATGATACAAACCATGTTCACAGTCCAAAAATCAACATCAAACTCCAGAATGGAAGCTTTCACACATTGAACAGGGAACGTCTGGCATGAACCGTCGCTTCTCCGTGCGGCTCATGTCTGCATGCTCATTTCCCTGCTGGTGGAATTGTCAGTGCACTCTCGTGTATGAGACGGTTTCACGTCCTTCACGGGGACCCACTTAGGTCCGACACCTTTGCAAATACAAGCATACCCTTTGCCCCAAGTGATTAGTGGAAATGGTCCTTCAATTTGTCCTAACTCAAGGTTTCTGATCAAAACTGCAGGATTTTCTTTCAATTTTTCCTGTGTGCTGTTTGAAAAGTGCCTAAAAATTGGAGGATTAGGTCCTGCAAATGCGCTATTCAAAACATAAAGACATATAAAGCTTTGCTCAGCCTCATCTGAGGTGTTGCTTGGGCCACTCCCCCTTTTGCTGATCTAGAATGGGATTTAGAGTGTAGTGCCTCCTTTCAACACTTGCCTGACCTGTGTGGGAATAGGGAATTCCAAAAATGTGGTGAACACCCCAGTCCATCAAAAATGTCACCAATTTTTGAGCTGTGTATGTGGGGCCATTTGTTGGTTTTCATCTCGTGGGGGATCAGTTTGGCGAGCTGTGGACCCAGTGACACTGACAAGGACAAAAGCAAAAGACGAGAGGCGCTCTCTCTTCCCAGGACCAAAGTCCCACAGCTTTAATGGAGAACAGCTCCAGGAGAGAAAGGGAGTATCCAGGGGAGGAAAGAAGATGTCCAGGGAAAGAAAGAGAGTGTCCTCCTCGTGGCAGGAAACTTTAAATGCTCGGAGAGGGGGGCAGTAGAAAGGAACTACCATAGTTTAACATAATAAATCACCACACTGTAGTTTTCTGCATAAATTGCTGCAGTTGTTGCAAACAAAATCCTAAAATCTCCCCAAACACAACCGTGCAGTCCCAAATGACCACAGTGTGGGAGAAAAACCACTCAACCCCCCTGTATTCCCAAGGACCAGGTGTCACAGGGAGTACCAATCCCTGCAACTAGAAAGTCCACACACACAGGCTCACCGGGAAGGGAATATCTCTTTATGAGGGGACAGAGAGCTCACTCTTCTCAACACAACACACACCATACACCACATTGGCATCCACCCACATCATCTTCCTCAAACATTCACACACTGAAAATACAACCACAATTACAACACACAGGAAAAACAGCAGCAATAAAACAGGATTTGCTCAATTCACCCCCAGAATTGCTATCAGGCCCTTATTGACACAGCAAATCCTTTCTGCCATCAGCCAGACCCAAGCCCAAACTGCACAGGCGTACGTTGTGCACAGGACATCTCTGTGTGACTTGTGAACAGCCCTTCCCCTGCATACGCCTTACGGGTTACTTTATACACAGTTAAACATTCCTTTCTCCACAGTGCCAGCAGTCTTGTCTGTCCCCCACGAGGAGCAGCTGAGAGCGGAGGTGCCTCCAGGAAAGGAATGTCCTGGCAGCGCCCAGAGACGTCCAGAGCCCGGTTGTTCTCGCTGGAGCAGGGAAGCATTCCTGCCACAGTCACCAAATGAGGTGTGGAATAAAACTCACCACAGTTAAAGGTAGAAGGTGGTGTGTTTATTACAGCCAGGCACAGGAGGAGTTGTCTCCTAAAGACGTGTGAAGAAGCACTGTCTCTCTACTGATCTAAAAAAATCTTACATATTCATATAATTCCCAAAACAACTAATACATATTCATTAGGTAACCCTACCTACCCCCTTTGTATTCAAATGTTTTATAACTGAGTCCAAAGTTCCTTCACATTTGCGGATTCTTTCACATCACATGGGTGAGTGGGTTTTCAAGTGGGGAATGGTCTCCTTCTGATGAAGGCCAAGACGTCTTCCTCAATTTGATCTCTTTACTTATGACCTGTTGGCAGGCTTTCGCACCCCTTGGCTATAGCTGAAGTTTTGGGTCCCAGGTGCAGGCTACGGTCCTCTTCTTTGTCACAAAGAAATCCGCATCCCATCCTGCTTCTTTAAACATAGTAAAGACAGGCAAGTGATATATTACCCTAGCCTAAACTACCTTATCTGATAAAAATTAATTATCCCTTATTATTTCTACTCTTCTTGCTATACTCTTTCCCCCTAACTAAATCTTGCTAAAATTTTAACTCTTCCAGTTCTTTTAAATCCTGGATTCATTGGCCTCATCTCACATGCCAGGCATGTGTGAGCCAATGCTGTAACTGGGAAATTCCACTCCTGAGCAGGAGATACCAGGCCTGGTTCTGAGCTGGAAGGGTGAGAAGGATGAGATGCACATGGTTTTGATCCAGGGGATGTCCTGAAAGTGCACTGCCTACCTGCCCCTGCTGCCGAGCACCATGCTCCACCTCCTTCTCCTGCTCAGCAAACTTTTAGGAATCCAGGGCTTGGTATGTATTATTTGCTAGTGCAACAAATAGAATGAATTTGCTTTGCAAGCCCAGTTTTGTCCTGGGTTATTTTGTGCATGGGTCTGTCTCCTCCTGAACCTGTGTCAAAGACCGGCAGGGACCTACAGGACACTCCTATACTCATGTCAGGAAATTCGGAGAAGTGATTTAAGTGTCAATAAGTATCAATCAGTAAATCAAATAATTTAGGGGAATGTGATGATGGTCACAAGGGTTGCAGGATGAAGAGAGAGGCGAGAATGTTGACCTCATGTTCAGAAGGCTTGATTTATTATTTTACGATATATATTACATTATAACTATACTAAAAGAAATAGAAAGAAAAGTTGTCAGAAGGCTAGCTAAGCTAAGAATATAAAAGGAATGAATACCAAAGGTCTGTCTCCTGGCAGAGAGCGAGACCCAGCTCTGCCATGAGTGGTCAGTAAATCCAAACATCCACAGGAGACCAATCATGCATCCACCTGTTACATTCCACAGCAGTAGATAACCATGGTTTACACTTTGTTGCTGAAACTTCTCAGCTTCAGCAGGAAAAATCCTAACGAAAGGATTTTAATGAAAAGATGTCTGTGATAGGGGAATATTTAGCCTGTGAGTTTCAGCAAAGTATTGAATATGTCTTCGATCGATGGACACAAACTAGTAAGTGAGATTGCTGGGTGTGCATGTATTAGGGAAGTGATTCCCCACACACCCAGTGCTGAGATCAAGGATTGCCTCTCTTCTAACCCTGAGCTGGCAGCAGGGATCGAGCCCTGCTTGGTAACGTTCATTTTGAAGACTTCTGTTGAGCAGATAAGAATGGTCAAAATGAAATCTTCACCAGCTGTTTCCCTTTGGTTTACCTGTTTGAGGGTTAAAATTGTGTGCTGCAGGTGTGCTGGGTGTGTGCAGAGCAGTGCAGCCCCAGAAACCCCTTGGCTTGCCCACAGGTTGTCATGCCTTGTTGCCAGGTGTGCCCAGCTGTGGCAGGAGAAGGAGCCCGCAGCGCAGTGGGCACCGTGCCCTGCCCAGCCGGGGCTCTCTGGCACAGAGCAGCAGCAGCGCCAGCACCGTTCAACCCGCTCCTGCCTTGGCTTCCCCTGGCACACAGAAGCCTCTGGAAATCAGCACCGCCAGTGGCGTTCCCAGCTTGGAGCAGCTGCTGCTGGCGGGCAGATGCTGCCAGTTCGACTGCTGCCAAAGGGGAAGAGAGGCAGAGATGTACACGCACTGGAGCCCTGGGCATGTCCAATAAAGGTGCAAATATGTGGGGAAATTTGTTAGGAAGAATTTCAGCTGTGATGCCAACAGTAGCTTCTCTCCTGGTTCTGTGTGTTCTAGACGAGTAATGCAATGGTTGGCTCTGACAATTATGAAGTAGATGTTACATGGATGTTCAAATGTGCAGTGATGGTATTGTAATATATCCTCCCATAGTCCTCTTTCCCATCCCCCTTGTAACAGCCTTGGTAGTCAGGGCATTTGGGGAGGGCTGGCTTGTGACCAGCAGGCAGGGTGTAACAACCTCCAGTCAGCATGCAAGAAAGTAATCTCCACCAATGGACAGCAGAGAAAAAGTTGACTGACAAAACTTTTGGAGGGGCTAAGGGTATAAAAGGCAGAGCATCCTTTTTGTAGATGAGCACATGGCTGCTAGTCACAGAGACTCCCAATGCTGCAATTTTTCCTTATTCAGTCCTTTGTTAAGGTTTACTAAGCCTTTAAAATTTTAAAAGTGAGAGTCATTTCTCACATGTGCAATGCTGTGGGCCATTATCTTGGTCTGGTTTCCTTTGCTTGGGTCCCATCTGAGTGCTCAGCTGGGGTACAGGCTGTAGGTGCTTGGGGCACTCCTGGGGTTCCTCTTGGATCCCTGAACAGGGTTTGGCCCATGAGGGGGTTTTGCGCTGCTTTGTGACACAGAAAAACTTCTCAGGCTCTTTTGTGTTTGCTGTAGGGAAGGTTGGTTATTGCTTTGCATAAACTCACAGACCAACATGGAGCGTTTGCTTTGTGATGTCAGGGCATGGTTGCCACCTTGTCGTCGTGACATCAGAAGGTTGCCTTGGTGCACAGAAGGCCTGAGTGTCAGAGCAGCCCTAGGCCTTGCTCAGTTGAGGAGAACTTTTCTGGTTGGGGTATTTGTCAGTGGGTAGCTGCCCACTGACAAGAGCCTTGTTTCTTCTATTTACCTAACTTTCAAAAATGACAATGTTTCACCATCTGGCCACAGCAGCTTTTGCTGCTTATGGCATTTCTTTTTCCGCGTATTACGTTACACACTTTGCATGTAAGTAGAGTTTTCCACTCTACTTAGGTTAGGGTGTATCCTTACCTGGCTTTTGTATGTCTTCTTGCTCTTTCTTGAGGGCTGAGTTTCTGATTTTGAAAGAGAAAGAGCATTAGGATGCCAGTGGTTTGGTAAAGCTCCTGTCAAGAGGTTCAGCTAAAAAGGGGGTGTCTGTAGCCACAGGGGCAGCATTTGCAAGGGAACCTGCTGGGCTTCCATTCCCTCCACGGGAGAGTCTGTGGCAGCAGAGTCTGTCATTTCCTCAGTTTGCTGGGACAAGCAGGACAACTTCCAAAATGCAGACTGGGAGGCCTTCTCAGAAGGCCTTCTAAGGACTTTGTAGTTCTCCCCAGAACTCAGGGAAAGCTTCCTTTGTTCCAAATTTTGTAATGAAAGGATTTGACTGTCTATTTTGACCCTTGACTGAGTGCTAAAAGAGTGATTCCCTTTGCAGTGAAGTGCAAACGCCAAAGCAGTGAGTGTCTGCTCCTGAGGCCTGGAGCTGCTGCTGTGCTCTTTCACAGCAGAACTGCCACAGCTCAGGGGGATTTGGGGCAAGTTTTCTGGGTGACTGTTTTCAGCAACTTAATGGGAATTAGTGCATGCAACTTCTTTTTTTAAAAAAGTACCTGAAAGACAAGAGAACAATAGCTGCTTTATCTGCTGGACAGAACAGAAGCACTGAATGTTGAAGAACAATTTGCATTTTCTTGATCATGTTTGTATTCATTTACTGGCTAAACTGGCCAAAGTGTAGGCACAACCAAGATTATTGTCCTGATCTCTTGCTGGCTGTGTGAAGGAACTATGTCATGCGGAGGGATGTTGATAAAGAGAAATACTCTCTGTTTGGGTTGACTTCTTCTCTTCTGTGGGATTCAGCAGCCCAGGCAGTTTTCTCACAGCACTCGTTCATTTTCCGTTGCCCACTACAGGTCACCTGAAGCGTGTATTCAGTGGTGCCGATCCTGAGGTGAGTGAGAAAGGAACATTTCATGTTCCTGGTGCTTAAGAATTGTAGAGCAAGCTGTGAGCTTGGCCTGTGGCAGTAGAGTGTAGAGGGCCAGCTGGGTAGGCTGAAAGAAAATCCATTTCCATGTCTGCAGCAGCAATAACAAAGGCATCGCTGGTTATTTCCCAATTTTCCATTTCAGAACTTTCAAGGAATGAAAAGCTCATTTTGCAGAGAGAATGTTGCTTCTTGATAGTAGCCATGGCGAAATGTCTAATTCAGAACTATTAGCAATTCTGTTGAATTAGCCCATTTAAATTTAGTGTCAGTGACTTAGAATCCCATTGCTATCAAAGTTTCTGATTTGTCCTTAGCAGAGCTGGTTGTAGAAATAGAGCTGAATAGCATAAAGGGCTGAATAGAAATAAGGTTATAAATTATAGGTAACTTTGTGTCCCTCACACTGCTGTCTGTCCACAGATCACAGAACCAACAGCAGTCTCTCCCCGGGCTCCCTCTGCTCATGGAGAGGAGGCCGAAGAGGAGGCAAATGAGGTGGATGAGCGCCAGCCTCCATCAGTGCTCACAGCACAGCCTGAACATTCTGAGCCAGTAAGTGCCAGCTGTGTGTGCTGCTGTCTTTAGTGCAGGGCAGAGCTGCAAGTTTCTGACCAGCCAGCACTTGCTGTTGCTGGCTGAGGATGCTGAGTGCTGGAGTCCTGCCAGGACCCAGTGATTGCCCCCAGCCTGTGACAGATGGACAATGGGCTTTGGTCTGTCATGTTTAGCACCAGCTTCCTGGCATTTTGATAGGGGCCAGCCTGAAGCATGAAGGCTCCCTGTTCCCAGAGGAGGGAACGTGTCAAAGACACTGTGCTCAGCCTTGTTGGATACACAGGGGACACTGTGGCGTGGAGAGACCTGTCCCCCTGCACAGACTGGCCAAGTAGCTGCAGGCACAAAAAAAAAAATGTTGATCTGACCACACAAGTTCTTTCTGGTGCTTTGTCTCCACAAACTTCTTCGGTGTGCTTACTTGGGAGTATTTCAGAGACACACTGGGGATGTAGAGTTGCTGCTTGAAGTCAGGGATTTTGGTGCCTTTGTTGCCAGGTTGCTCTTTTGCCTCTTCAGGCAGAGCAGCCGGTACCAGAGCAGATAGGTGCTCTGAGTCTGCCTGTTTCTTGGTCTTTGATAAGCTGCAAGGAGATGACTGTGTTGTCCACGAAGCTGTGGGGGGGCATTCTTGTCAGGCGTGGCAAAAGAAACAAAGGGAGTAGTTCTGAAACCTTCTTCTGAGACAAAAACCAGACACTGCATGCATCTGTCGATACCTTCTATTGTGTAGTCTGCTTTGAAAACTGCATTTGAAAACTGCATTGGAGCCTAGAGTGGGAGCAAAGCTGCAAGTGCTTGACTGCTGTCTTGTAATGCTAAACCCAGGATGTACACCTTGCAATGGTGCCTGCAGTATCTGAAGTGCAATGGGCACCTTTGTGGCTGGGGAGCTGCGTGGGCCCAAAGGACGCAGGGCTGGCGGCCGTGAGCAGCTGAAGATGAGGCAGCGTGGAGCCAGGGGGCCCAGAAGGCCAAGGGCACGGTGGCTGTGCCAGCAGCAGTGGGGCAGCAGGAGCAGGGCAGGGAGCGTGGCCTGTGCTGGGCAGCGCTGCGGCCACAGCTGGAGTGCTGTGTGCAGCTGCGGGCCCTGGGAAGCAGAAAGTCATGGAGGGGCTGCAGCGTGGGCACAGAGGGACAGGGGAGCTGAGCAAGGGGTGCAGCACAAGGCCAGGGAGGAGGGGCTGAGGGAGCTTTAGCCTGGACAATGGGGGCTCATGAGGGACCTTCAGGCAGACTGCCATTGATCCCTGCCTTGGATCCATAGAGCCAATGCTCAGCACGAGGGCTGTTTCCCTGCCAAACATCCCTTCACTGCATCCAAGTGCTTTAGACACTGGAGTGGGTAAGACTTTCATATTTTGTTGATTTGTTTGTTTGCTAGAAGGAGAAGCCTTGTGCAATTTCTCCTTCTCCAGGGAGCAAGGGAGCTTTTTTCTCAATCTTTCCTGGCCTTTTACAGCACTGGCAGAAATTCTGCTAGAATTTTAGTGTTCAAGGAGGCAGTTCTGGATAATGCAGTATTTTTGCACAAGAACACATAGTTTGGGGCAGGGATGTTGGTGCAGAACAAGCTGTTCTGGTGCCAGACCAGCCAGTAGGGCTTGCCCATCCTTTTCAAGTTAACGGCTCCCGTGGCTTTTGGCAGCCCAGGGAATCAGTGTGTGATGTGTTTGGGAATTGAGCAGGAAATCAATGCCCTTGCATTCCAGCTGGTGCTCAGAGATTAGAGGAGCTGGGAGGGGCTGGGCTGCATTTCTGATTCCAGCCACTTTAGCACCATCAGTGTGGCTGAGTCCAAGAGAAGAACTTGCTCGAGCACAGATGCACAAAGAGAGCTGTTCCCAGTGCAGTGCTCTGGGTCTGGTTGCATTCCATAAGGACCTACATGCTCCAGATTCCCCAAGAGTGTGGGTTACTGAAGCAACAGGAGAGCAAATTCAGGATGGCTGCTGATCGGGGCACTGCTACCGAGTGCTGATGTGTGTAGTGACAGAAAGGACAGGATTGATTCAGGGTGACCCCCACGTGGGGAATAATGTGCTTTGGCTCTATGATTTAGAAGGTTAAACAAATGCTTTCTTAAGCTATGGTATATTACACTAGCACTATATTAAAACTATACTAAAGAGATACTTCACTAAAAAGCTACTAAAGAAAAACTCGTGACTGTCTCCAGGCAGTCTTTTATCTAATTAGCTAATCAATCTAAACAACTATCACTAAAATCCAACTAACAAATCACTTTCGGAAAACAATCACTATAACACATTCTTCATATACTAAAAAACAAGAACAGCCAGTAGAGATTAGAATTGTTTCCTCTTCTTCGCTAAGTTTCTCACTACCTTCCCTTAAAAAAAACCTAGGAGAGAGAATTATATCTCTCTCCATTCAAAGAATGTAAATACCACAGTACAGTAAAGAGAGATTATAAAAGTGAGATCTGTCTGTCTATCTATCTATCTATCTATCTATCTATTTAAATCTTCCTGACTCTGCTCCAAAGCAGTGGAAGATGCAAAGCTCACCTAAAGGCATCCCTTCAGGAGAGACAAACAGAACACGGCGGAAGCAGAGAGAGGCCCTCACCAGACCCTTGAGAAATGCCACCCCTTCCCTGTCAGCTGCCTGAGAGGCTGTTGGAGCTTCAGTCCCAGATGGCCCCTGATTGTAGGGCCAGGGTCACTGTGGAATCTGTGCCTCCCCTCGGGCAGAGAACGACCCAGGAGAGCAGCAGCACAGTGCTTTGGGAATGTGTGAGCCCAGCAGCCTTGGAGTCTTGGCCCACAAAGGGCGTATGGGAAGTTGAAACCCATCTTCTCCTGCTTTCTGTGCAGGTGCTTCGAGAGAAAGAGCAGGACCACACTGCCTCATCTGAGATGCCAGGCCAGACTCAGGGAGAGCTGTTCCCTGCCCGAGGGCAGGAAGAGCAGCTCAGGCAGCAGGTGGAAGAGCCACAGGACAATGGCCAGGTGAGCCTGACTGGCCAGGGCACAGAGGGAAGGGCAGGGAGAGGGGCATAAACCAGAGCTCCTGGGACTGAGGAGGCCAGGAGTCCCACAGGCACTGGAAGCACAGAGCCTTGGAATCTGCAGAGATCAGCACCAGCACAGGAGGGTTACAGTGGAAGCAGAGCTGGGTAGGGAAGCAGAAACAAGGGGCTGAATAAATGTGATTTTGAGGCTAAAAGAGGGAAAAGCTGAGCCTGATGGCAGCTCTCAGTCCCTTGCTCTGCTTTTGTGTGTACAGAACATCAAGGCAGAGCCACAAGCAGAGCTGCCTGAAGCTCAGAGTGCCATCATGGCGGTGAAGAGGAGGAATGAAGACATCCAAGAGGAGAAGAATCTCCCTATGCACAGGGGTAATCAACAAAAACAGGTGAATGAAGGAATGGCAGCCACTCCACTCATGAAAGAGAGTCCTTTCCATTGTTGTTTACAGAAAATTGACAAACAGATGCAGACACAGCTGCAGGAAACTGAGGCGAGGACCAAGGCAAGGAAGAAGAGGCTAGATGAAAAAATTAAAATCATCAAAGAGAAAATGAATCACCTCCTTCAGGAGCAAAAGGCTCTAGAAAAGCAAGTGAAATAGCACTAGGCACTGCAGTCACCCAAGGGGTGGTTTCTGCCTGCCCTGCCTTTCCAGTGCAGAGCAGCAGCAGGGTGTGGGTGATGCCTCTGAGTGCCATCCTGATGAGGCCTCTGTCAGAGCTGCTCTCAGGGACACTTCCTGCTCTGCTGGATCTCAGCTGATGCTCTAGGCAGTGGCATTACTCCTCTGGCCATTTAGCCAGCAGTCACCCGAATGAACTCCTGCTGGCTTCTTCCAGGTGACCTTGTTTCTTGAGGTGTTTTTGCAGGTGAACATGGTCACTCACATAGATTTGGAGCTACAAGCTGTCTGTATCCCTTGCGAATCTGCTCCTGTCCTTTACTTTCTTCCCAGTCGATGGCTCCTGGCTGACGGGGACAAGCTGTAGTCTCTGACTGCTTTGTTCTGTTTGACTTGAGGTGGAAGTGTCGCCATCCTACCTGGCAGCCTGCAGAGAGTTCCAGCAAATGACGGGCAACCAAGAGCCCCGAGGCTGGCATGAGGCCCAGGAACTGACCCATCCAGAGATGCTGCAGGATAAGCACGTCCCGAGGAAGGTGCAGAAAAAGAGAATTTCATGGCAGGCGGTAGAACATTAGAATGAGGAGCTGCAAATGTATCTACAGACCTAGGAGGGGGACAGGAGTCTTTGGGAGAAGTGGAGCAGTCATTGCTGCAGTCATCCTTCAGAACACGAAACCGGCTATGAACTCGAGTAAAACCAGCCTTTGGTTTTGACCATTTGGTTTCACAAGTGGACATCCAAAGCAATCCAGTTGAAGAGCTCTGCATGTGGCTGACAGCAGCTTCCTAAGGGCTTGCATTTCAAATGGCAATCTCTCTTGCATTTCAGGGCAATCTCTGCCACACCTTCCTGACATCAACTCATTTCTTGTCTCAGATCTACACCGACTCTGACACTGAAGCTGCTGCAGCAGCAGCAGTGCCATCTCAAGGAGCCTTTGCTCCCCAGCTGAAGAAGTGGAGCCTGAGCCCTTGGTTCATCTCCTGTGCTGACCCAGCTGCTGCTCAGCAACAGGAGATGGCGGGTGACTCCCTGGAGCAGCAGAGTACGTCTGGTATCTTTCTTATCTGAGGGACAGTGAGTTGTGTGCATGTGTCAGCACAGCTGTACCAAAGGGTTCTGCTCAGTTTAGTGTCACAGAAGTGCTGGCATTGCTCCGAGGCAGCAAGAGAGAGTTCTGGGTGTTCCTGCTGCCTCTGAGGGCAGCTTAGACTGGCTGGAGTTTGCCTGGGCTTCCCTTCTCTCTCCCGAAGGCAGAAGCAGGGATTGTTCCTGGATCAGCAGAAGGCTGTGACTGCTTGAGTCCCAGCCACTGGCAGAAGCCCTGCTGAAATCAGTCTCTAGGAAAACACATCAAGCCCTTTGTGATTCTGCAGCACAACCCAATGAATCTGCTTCTTGCCCTTAACGGCTGCCAGTGCTGTGCTCTCAGATAAGATCTGGTAGGGTTGAGAACACAGCCCAGTGGATTCTGTGTCTGCCATCACCTGTTGGGACAAAAAGGGCACTGATCTGTGCCTCGGCGTAGCTGATCTCAAAGCCCATCCTGTTGTATCCTGAATGGGGGCAACAACTTGTCCGGGGCTAAGGCTCACTCTGGCTTCTTCCCATCAGTGCCTGTCAGTGCTCATGCTGGGGCTTTGCCAGCCTTGTTGTGGTCGCTGCCCTGCCCCTGAGGGCTGGTGGGACTGCAGAGGCTGGAGCCTTCCTTAGCTGGGAGGGTCCCGCTGCTGCAGCGCGGAGCTGCCTGAGGCAGCAGCCCCTTCTCTGGGCCGGCTTCTGCCTCGCACGGCCTGGACTCACAAGAGGGTCAGCATCTCCTCTGGGCAGCTCTCTGTGTCACAGGGACGCCTGAGGAGCACTGCTGTCCTCTGTGCCCGTGCCTGCCATGCCGGGTTGGGAAGATGGGGACGTGTGCAGTGCAGAGAGGGCGAGTGCAATGGGAGCGACTGATCCGCGCTGTCAGGGTGAAGAGAAGCAGCGCGGTTCTTCACGCGGGGCACGGGCAAGGGCGTCTTTGAGCTCAGCCTGCTCATAAAGGGTGAGGGTCCTGATGCTGAAAGCCCCGTGGGGATTGGTTCTAGCATGAGCTGCTCTGGTTTACAAACGCAGAGTCATTCTTCTGGCAAACTGCTGCAAGGTGGAAAAGATGGGAACACTTGGCAATATTCCTCCTGTTCTGGACTTGACATCTGTTCAGAGGAATTGATTCTAAATGTCCAGGTGCATTTAATCTTAGCAAGTAGGAAACCTTTTCTAAATCTCACAGTGTTTATTCCCAAGAAAACAAAGGCACTGTAAGTTCCAGCTCTCCTTAATGTTTCCAGATGACAAACTAACTTGCCTAGGTAGGTATTCTCTTCTGGTCTCAGTCTCCTGTGAATGTATCTCCCTGTGCTTCCCTGTGTGTCTGCTGTCAAGAGGTTTCTCCCTTCAAAGGATGCTGGAAATCAGTCTCTGTGCCAGCCACTTGTGCTGTGGGCCTGCTGTTCTTTTCTTGGTGTTCCAGTTCCTGTTCCTGTTGTTGTTAGCCAGCTGTCCACCAAGGGAGGCTCAGAGCTCCAGACAGTGGGGCTGCCTTTTGTATCTCCTACAAGGTGGGATCTCTGCTTTAAAGTGAACATCTTGCATTTTGTTTCCCTCAGGGAGAATGGTGAAGATGGAAAGTCCTATTCTAAAATACATTGAACTGGAAAATATTGGCAGTGGGTGAGTCCAAGCAATGTTAATGGTACAAAACTATGCATCAGGTGTTTTGCTGGTGGAATAGGTATCAAGTGTGAAGTCAGACAAACTGCAAATGTGTTCAGGCACTGGGCTTAGATTGTCAGTGCTGATCAGAATTTCTAAGTGTGCTCAGAAGGCATTGTCAAAGACATCTTCATGCTTCCAGTGTCCTGCAGGCATTTACAGCAGAGATCTCCTGTGTGGGCTGGCTTTCACTGCAAGATCTAAATGGCTTCTCCTTTCTTTGCTTCTGTTTTGTTTCTAGGAGTTTTGGAGACGTTTATAGAGCACTCAACACTGCCACAGGAGGAGAGGTAAATATCAACAGCCCCTGCAGACTCTGCTGCACTCGAGGGCTTTCCCCTCTGGTATGAGCTGTGGCTGGAGCTTTGGGCAGAGCTGTGCTGAAAAGGCACAAGAAGCGCAGACTGGTGCCAGCCCACAAAACACATTTAAGACTTTGTCCTCCTCAGCTGCCGGAAGGAAGGCACGGAGGGCAGCGGTTCCTTTCAGAGAAGGATGCGCTCACTCGCTCTCCATTGCTAAAACAAAGGTGGTGCCTTCAAGCACCTCACTGCTCTTTGGGGCTACAGCTTCAGAGTCCTGAATTCTCATTTCTGGCTGCCAGCAAATCCATCTGAAAGTTACTGGCAGATCCTTAGCCACCTGCAGTGCTGCACTTGGGAACTGCACATAGGGAGAGATCTGCAAGGCGTCCCTGAAAGCCCTAAGCCCTGCCCATATCACAAGATGTATCCACAGAGTATTAAGGCATGGATTACTTCTTTTGAGTCCCAAACCAAGCAGCAGAGAGTGTGGTCAGAGGTTTGTGCGTGATAACTGAGACACCGCTGTTACCAAGTGGTCAAGGCAAAATGTCAGTGCCCCCACATGTCCTGTAACTGGCTCCCAAGGGAGCAGAGAAATGGGCTGTTGGAATGTCAGTTCCTAACTACTGCAGTGCCTAATCACAAGGCAGTTTGGCACAGCTGAGCTGTGTCATTGCAAAATCACTCGCTCCACGTGCCTTGTGGTCTCGTGCCACCAACCTCTCAAATTACTGATTTTCAATGTCATTTTAGGTGGCCATCAAGAAACTACAGCTTCAAGGACTGAGGAAGGAGGAACTAAAAGTCAACAAACTCATGGTCATGAAGGTGAATAGAAATCCCAACCTGGTCAACTGTTTAGACAGGTGAGTTGTGCTTTTATCCCATGATTGTTTGTTTACATATTGCAAACATGCAAGGTAAAATCCCACTTTGGTCACTGGCAGAAAATAGAGCTGTAATTATTGGCTAATTATTATTGCTCTTTTCATCTCCAGTGGATGGAAAGAGATTGCATTTTGTCTGCATGAGTCTTTGCTGGCACATGGTATCTGAAAATTGTTCAAAAACCCGGATGATTTGTGTCTTACTAAATAAATGATCTCTATATTCACAGCCACCACTTCGTTTTAGAGCTTGATTTTTTTCAAGTGTCTTCTTATGTCCAGGTAAACTAACAAGGATTTCCCTTGGATTGTTGCCACTGTTTTCCATTGCTATGCATGCCAGGAAGATTAGGTGCTTTTTTCCAGAAACACCATGCATGACACGTTTTTTATCTGGGCTGTTTCTAAACTGCACATTTTGCTTACTGCCCATCTAAGACATCTCCTTTTTTGCAGCTGTGCCTTTCTCCTTGAGACTGCACAGATGGCAAACAATGCACAGCCAAGAGGAAATGTCTATTCCTTTTTTTTTGTCTTTGTCTCAAAGGGATCTGAAAAGAAGAATCAACCCTTCTTTTCCAAACAGCAACCTAGCCATGTACATTCATCTCCATGCCCTTGTTTCCTTCTTTCAGCTACCTTGTGGGTGAGGAACTGTCCCTGGTTATGGAGTACATGGATGGAGGCACTCTGAGCAATGTCATCAGCCAGGTCTACCTGTCGGAAGATGAGATGGCAGCCATCAGTCGGGAGGTCAGCAATCCCATCTGTGTTTCCAGGGGCTTGGGCAGGATTGTCTGGGAAACAGGGACTCAGAGCTGGAGTGATTTCCTGTGCCAAGCTTTGTTTCTGTGTTGCTGCTATTCTATGGGCAAGTAAAAGCATCTCAAGTGAAAGGCCTGCCAGTGCCCCTTCACTCCCTGTACTCCGTGCCAGTACTCTTATCTCCTGCTGTTGTATTCTCGCTCTGTCTCTTGTATTTGTATTTGTCTTTTTATTTGCTGTTCTCTACCTTGCCTCTCTAAACATTTGCCTGGAGTCTGTCTTCACTGCATTCCTTGCCAGTAAAAGCAAAGGAGCTGGTGGCAGGATATGAAATGACCAGCAAAAAAAAAATACTCATTTCTCAGAGTCCTCAGCTGAAAAGGATAGTAGTGCAGCTAAAATGTTCTTTGCTTCCGGGAGGTGACTGGTGTGATACTTCCAAGCCTGTGCTGAGGCCAGCAAGAAAATCTATTCCATGCAGCCTCCCACCCAAAAGTGATCCACTAAACACCAAAGGGAGGGACTTTTCCTTTCCAAACCCCTCCTTTGTCCTCTGCATGGAAAAAGCACGTCCACTGCAGCAGGAGTCACCCTGGCTGGTTTGCAGGGCACAGCCTACACCAGCAGGTGCTGTTGCTCTTTCAAAAGCTGATGTGCCTTTCCTCAGAAAGGTCCTGCTCTGCAAGTGTTGGAGCAGCAAGCTCTTCCTCTCAGTGGCCATTACTGTTCTGCCATTGCTCCCCATTCCCCTGGAGAGGGAATCTTTTCGATTCTTTGTTTCCTTTCTTTTGTGATGAAATCACATCACTCATTTTTGCCCTCCTCTTTCTGTTTTCTCTCTCAGTGCCTGCAAGGACTGGATTTTCTTCATTCAAACCACATCATCCACCAAGATGTGAAGAGCAGCAACATCCTTCTCAGAACTGACGGTTCTGTCAAGCTGGGTCAGTATATTCTTGGTCAGGTGCAGTGTTCCAGGGATGTGGGTGTGGGGCTGCTTGGAGTGACTGCCAGCTCCCCAGAAATGGTGCTGGTGGCAGTGCAGGGACCCCTGCTGCGAGCTGAGGGCACAGTTGCAATGTGCACAGAGGTATAAGGAACCACAAGCAGTCAAGAGTGGCCTTGCTCTGTGTGTGTCCCTTCCAGACAGAGGGAGCTACAATCTAAAGCTTCAGGGGAAAGAAGTCCACTGCTGTGAGCAGCGTTAAGAAACCTGGGATTTTTTGGAAGTGGCCAATTCCATACTCCCTTGGCTAAAGCCCCAAGGAAATCGAGCATGGACAGTTCTCCAGGAGATCCAACAGCACATTCTTAGCCTGAGAGTGAGGAATTGTTTTGCTTGGTTTCCTAATTGGAGCTGGCTTTCATGGTTTGTTGTTTTCTCCACAGCTGACTTTGGCCTCTTTGCTCAGCTCAGCCCTGAGCAGGGCAGACGGAGCTCCGTGGCCGGCGCTGCTGGGTGGCTGGCGCCTGAAGTGGTGACAGGTCAACCATGTGGCCCCAAAGTGGACATATGGTCTTTGGGAATCGTGGGCATCGAAATGGTGGAACGAGAAGTTCCTTCCTGGAATGCAACTCCTGTCTTGGTAAGGTGCAAATACTCACTGATCCCACTGTCTTTCTCACCTGTCCCATGTTCTGGGTGCCATTGGACAAAATCCCATTGCCATCTGCTGGCACCACTTCCACAAAGGTCCCCTTCTAAAAAATGCCCCTGCAACACATCAGCATCTGCTGTAGCTTTGGTTGTATCAGAAAGGGAAGTGGCAGTTCAGAAACCTAACCAGTTCAGAAACCTGCCATTTTGGCCTCCAGCCATGCCTGACATTTCCCACTTGTTTTTTGAACAATGTTGGAACTCTGTTTCTGAGGGACAAGAATTTTTCAGTGGACAGGGTAGACATGTGATAAATATCCTGAGAAATAGAGGTTAGACCTTCCCAGTTTAAATTTCATAGAAAACATAGGAAAAAAGGAAAAAGAAAACTAAACAAAAAAGGAAAAGAGAAAAAAACCCACTACCAAAGCAATGCCCAAGCAGTTCTGCTTGCTTTTTCATTTTTTAAACACAGCTCTTCTCTTCCATTCTGTAGCATCTTTTCCAAATCCTGTGGTTGTTGAAACTTTCAGGCTTTCAAGTCATCTGGACATTGTTCAGTCATGTGTGTGGGTGGCCTGGATAAGTGTAGGATGTGTTTTTCTCTGACTGCAGTTAGAATTGTTTGCCAAACCCTTGGCTGTTTCTTGGTAATTTAACAAGTTGATGAGCTTGCAGGCAGGTGCCTGGGCTGGGATCCAGCGTGGGCAGTTGACACCGGTGCTGTGTTTCTTTACCACAGGAGCAGGGCCATCCCTGGCCTGCACAGTTCTAATGACAGGGAGGGCTCCAGCTCCCCACCATGGCCAGTGGCTGAGCTCAGCTGAGAGTCAGGATAAAACCCTCTTTGTCACCTCTGGTGATGTGGGAAAAGGACAGAAAGCATAAATTATTTGTACACAAGGGGAGTGCATTGCCATTTCTGGCTTTGAAATTCTCCTTTGGCTTAAAGAGGATAATAGCAAAGTCTCTTTGGTCACCATCTATTTCAGTGCCAAGAGCACAGAGTTATCATGACAGTGGTGGGCATTTTATGGAGACTCCAAGGCCTCTTGCCATTGTTATTTTTGTCTATTTGAGATGGATTCTGCAAGTTGAGGTTTGAATAGTTCCAAGTCGGTGTCTTATGTTTCTAAATACCATCTTGCAAAAGCAGAATGAGCTCTCTCCCTCTGACTTGTCAGCGTGTTAGAGCTTGGTTCCACATGAACCACACTGGATAATGATCAGCTGATGTCTTGTCAATCTACACTGTAATTCCTTGGCCTGAGGAGTATCACAAAGACCTGCTGAGCTCCATGGACACTGTCAGCTGCATGGAAGTGAGCATCCTTGGCCTTGCTGAAGACACTGGAGCTCAGCTTAGGTTAGATGTTCTTGAGCAGGAGAAAGGCTGGAATCGTCAGGTGTTTCCAGAGGCCTGCGTGCCCAGAGGGACTGAGTTCTGGGGAGCAGCTGGATGTTTCTGCACATCATGGAAGGGGACTGCCAGACAGCTCAAGCCTCACCACAGGCAAACACTCCCCAGCTCTTCTCAGGGAACATTTGCTTTGGGTTTCAAGTTGTTCCCACTTGTCTGTCTGTGAAGATGCCCCTAAAACCACAAGGCAAGCCTCTCAGAACTGGTGTTCCATTTCCAGAAATGAAGAAAGGAAGGCCAAACACATGAAGGTTGCTAAGGCACTGGTTTTTAGAGAGGAACTTAACCCCCTGTGCAGTTTCTTCTCACTGAGAAACGTTCCTGAAACCTGGGCATGAGGGTGTAAAGGCCGCAGAGTCTCTTCTGCTTCTTGTGCAGTGCTGCTGAAACACTCAGTGACCATGTTTCTCTCCTAGCCCAAGCTACATTCTGCCCATCGCCAAGCCAGAGCCTGGTGATGTGGAGAGCCTGCCAGAACCTCCCATTTGTTTCCTGGCACTTTCTGGGATGGGCCTACCATTCATGCATTGATTTGAGTAGCCAATTGAGCAGAGGGTGACCGTAGGGATGGAACCTCTCCTTCTGATTTGACCATGAAAAGTTTTTCTTTTCCATGTAAGGAAAGCAGAAATTTTCAGACTGCTGAGAAACAGAGCTGCAGGTGGCTCCTGTGTGTCCAAGCAGGCATTTTCATGCCAGTACATTTGTGCATGGATCTTAATGTGTCTGTGTTGAAGATGAGATTCCAAAGATTTTATTTCCTTACTTGAGGAATACCCGGTTGATTTACTTTCTTTCCTTCCAATTCCCATTCTTTTCAAGAACAAAGCAAAGAGCTTGATTCGTTTTGTTTTATGGCAGCTGTGCTTAAGAGACAAGAAGCACTGCAGAAACACTTTTCGTATACTAACCCTTGGATAGAGTAGAGTTAGTATAGCAAAGTCCTTCTCACAAAAAGCCTCTCAAGTTGGTATGAATCCTCAGGGAAGGAAAAGTGCTTGTGCTGATGTAGTTCCCACTAACTAGGTCAGTATATGAAATCAGCTGCCAAGGCAAGATCTGTGGGATGTTGGAGAGGCTGTGGCTGCATCGGGGTTTGGGGTTTTGGCTGGTAAAGGAAAGTCATCTCTGGGTCTCTGCCAGGGCAGAAACTGCCACTGCAGAGTGGAGCTTAATCAGTGGGATCTGGGAGAGCAGTGACAGATGGGAAAGAAGCAGGTGGAGCCTGGTGTCTCCTTTTTCCCCAGCCCCAACTCCTGATAGCCACAGGAGGAAGACAAAAGCTGCAGCAGCCCAACCTATTTTCATCTTGCCTGCGTGACTTCCTGAGCTGCTGCCTGCAGAGAGACGAGGCGCGGCGCTGGTCTGCCAAGGAGCTCCTGCAGGTAAAATGTGAAGGGGCTGCAGGTGAAACAGGCTCTGAGGGATGGGCTCCTCCTCCACTCAAGTCCAAGGCATCAGATGAGCCCCCTTCCTCCTCACCTCCACTCTTGCTGCTCTTCAAATGAAAATGGTGAGGAATCCTAGACTGGGCTGGGCTGGCAGGGTCCTGTAAAGGTCCTCTGGTGCCAGTGTCCTGCAATGAGCAGGGACCTATTTAAAGACATCAAGTTTCTCAGAGCCCTTTGCCACCGGAGCTGGAATGGTTGCAGGGATGGGGCACCTACAAGCTCTTGGGGCAAGCTGTGCCAGGGTCACACCATGCTCCGAGTAAACAAGTTCTGATTAGATCCTATTTGTGTTTAAAAATATTCACCCACATCCTATTGTATCTGGCCCTGTTAAAAAAGATGTTGCCCACTTTCTTCAAAGCCACTCTGAAGTCTTGGAAAGTGGCAATAAAGTCTCCCTGGGGCCTGTTCTTCACAAAACTGAATAACTCCAGCTCCCTCTGCATTTCCTGAGTCAGAGAGGTCCTCTGGCTGTTTCTGTCACCTTCTTTTGTAATTTGGTGGGGTGTTCAGTTTTATCTAATGGCAAAAGAATTGAAGTAGAGCAATGCAGGTTTCAGAGACATGAAATGATGGTGGAGAAACCCAAGGAAGCCAATCCCAGCCTAGGGGTCAGAGGTTTGGCTGTGGGCAAGAGGGGCTGTGGGGGGCTCACTGTGAGCCTCTGAGGGGCCCTGGTTTGTGCCCCCCAGCCCACCCTTAGAGGTTTCTGCCACGCAAACAGGGACAGCTGGGAGGGACTTGTCCCAGCCCCATCTGCTGCCTGGCATGCTCAAGCAGACGGGAACTGTGCCAGGGTTACTGCCAGGTTGTGTGGCAGAGAGGGAACTGCAGGGCCCAGTGCCACTGGGCTGGCCCTGCTAGGAAGGAAGGTGCCATCCAGCACACGAGGGGCAGGGCATGGAAAGGTAGACACTGCTTTCTGTCCCTGTGGGAATCAGCACAGTGCCTGTCTTTCAAAGGCAGGGACCTATGTGAGTCATTGGAGTTTCCTGAAAGGAAGATAACCCAGGGACAGAAAGCGCCATTTCTAGAGCACTGGCAGGGCAAAAATCCCAGCATGATGAAGACATCACAATGAACAGATGAGTGGGATTCTGGGCCAGGTTTGCCTGTGATGGCAAGGTCTTGCACATTGGGGATGACTGGGGAGCAGATGGTCCCATTGCTCCTCTTTCTGGGTCTTTCCAGGAACTTGATGTATCCTGATTGAGTCCCTGAAGCAATGAGCTCGGAAAGTAATGGTTCACTGTTCTTTGTTGTATTTTTTTTTCCGGTGGACAGCATCCATTTGTAACTTCAGCCAAGCCACCATTCATCCTGGCACAAGTCATCAACTCAGTGAAGAAGATGAATAACCCTAACCCTAAACTCTAAACCTAAAACCTAACCTTAACCTTAAATGCTAACCCAAACCCTAACCCTATCCCTATCTCTATCCCTTACCCTTTCCCTAACACCAACCCTAAGCCTAAACCAAAGCCTAAACCTAAGCCTAAGCCTAAGCCTAAGCCTAAGCCTAAACCTAACCCTAACCCTAGGAGACGAGAACATAGCAATCATGTCAAGATGTTATCTCTGTTACCAGTTTAGAGTAGGATTGTAGAGTAGGGTTGCTAATGAAATTTGTAGCATAGAACTATAGATTAGAATTGTAATTAATAAAGTTTCTGAAACATCAACTCACTTGGAAGATTCTCCTCCTTCTGACCCCTTCAGAAAATTCAACAATTTTTTCTGAATTACCAATTGTTTTTTATTGGTGCTAAGTCACACATATGGCTTCTTTTGTATGGTTTCATAAGTGAGGAGGGCTCTTCTTCATCCTCTCCAGACCGCACTGCCTTTGGAATATGACCCACTGGCTGGTTATGGCGCGGCTGTGGTATTTCTAGTTGAGGCAGAAAGGGCAATGGCATTTGAAGGCAAAACCAAAGGAAGAATGAGGCAGCCCAAACATCTTGTGCAGATGCAGGCCTTCAGCTGTGACTGGAGAGCAATGGGGTTCCTGCCACTTGGATTTGTATCCCTAAATGCAATAATCTCTTTGGCTGGAGGAGAGCGTTGCTCAAGTGAGAAAGCAGAAAGATCAGAGAGGGTGCTCGGGAAGGTCTCCTGTGGTGCAGAGCTGTCAGCGCCTGTGAGGTGAGAGAGGGCCCGGCCTTGCCCAGGCTGGAGCCCCAGCAGAGCCCCGGCAGAGGCCGGAGCAGCCTGAGCCACGGCAGAGGCAGGCTGGAAGGAGGCCCTTGGAGCTGCAAGAGGCAGCAGCCGGGCCCTGGGTGCCTCTTGCTGGGAGCGGGCGAATCCTCCGCTCTCAGAGCCCAGGTGGCAGCTGGCTGCTGCCAAGGGGAAGCGCAGCCGTGCTGGGCACAGCCCGGCCTGGAGGCCATGGCCGTCTGGAGTGTGCCCAGGAGCAGAGAAAGGCCAAGGGCAGCCACGGGCCGCTGGGCTGGCTCAGGATTCCTCCTCTTCTGCCGGCTGCCCTGCAACTCCTGGCAAAGGCCAGCAGTGTGTGCAGCACTCTGGGCACCGGGGCAGGAAGCCGGGCTGCTCGGCAGGCTGGAGCACAGGGCAGCTCCTTCAGGCCCGGCATTTGAGCCAGGGGAAGCGAGGCCAGCGTGAGGCAGGGACAGCTTGGCAGGGCCCATCTGCAGGAGCCAGCGCCTCACGCAGCTCTGGGAGGAAGCGCCTGCAACCCTGCAGTTCTGCACTGAGCCAAAGCAAAGGTGTGAGATGCAGAGTGTTTGGCAGAAATATTCAGGCCCACCAGGCCAGCCTGCTTTGTGCTCTGTGGTGCACAGCAAGCGCTGTGCAATGCAGCTCTGAGCTGCTGGGAGAGAGGCAGTCGGGGATGTGCCTGAGGTGAGTCAAGGGCTTAGCTGAAAGTGTAATGAGGACAATTGAAAAGTGCAGATGGGTCGAGGGCCCAGCTGGGAATAGAATTGGGATAGTAGAAGATTGCATATTTTAGTTAAGATTTTAAAATGAGGTAAGAAGCTAAGTTAGTAATACAGCTAGCAGAAATCATGTGCCTTAGTTAAAGAGTACCAAATATATTAGGAACATAAAGCTAGGAGTGACAGGGATAGAGGAAGCAATTGTGAAGAAGCAGAGACCATAGAAAGACCTTGCCTTAAGAATAATTGAACAGTTAGGAGAGGCTTGGACCATGAGCAGCAGGTCAAAAGGCCTTGCCAACTGGCCATGGGAGGAGAGTTCACCATGAGGAAGACTGCTTTCTTCCTCCCATACAACCACTCCCTCATTTCAAAATCCCACCAATCCAGTTAAGGGAATACAATTGCGCAGCTGTAATATATATTCAGCTGATAAAAATGCGAAGCAGGCAGGTAATAATTATGTATTATGGGTCCTTAGAAACCTAATGTAAAACCTTTTCTGTAGAAATAGAGAGCAGGAGTCTGCAACTCCTTGCACATGTCTTTGGAAACTAGTTCACATGTGACCAGGGCTGCAATAAATACCCTTCTTTTCTACTATAATTTGTTGAAGAGTTGTCTGTCCATGCTTCAAGGGTTATGCTGGAGTAGTGAACTGATTTGGATGGGAGAAAAAGAGTTTCAGCAGGCAATTTTTGGAAGAGATGGAAGGCTCTTGTGACTGAAGGGAAAGCCATTTGGAATGGAGAAATGATCCCAAAGTCCATCCAATTATATCTTTGTGTCTGAATTTAAATCAGAATGATTATAGATAGCTTCATGCAATTTGTCTAAAAATTTATCAAAGTCTTCATTCTTCTTTGGTGAATTTGTGTAAAAGACATGGGGTGTAACTTATCTGGAAGTGCAAGGATAGCATTATATGCTAGTTGTTGGCTCATCTGTAAGACTTGATCAATGCTCCTAGCCTGGGCAGGGGCAGTAGCCCAGGGTCACTTGACAAGTAACTGTTGTGCTGTTAAACCATACAGAGGATCACCCTGCACTCCAGGTCTTGCTGCTTCTTGAGCACACTTTTCCTCCCAGCTTTTATGAAACATCACCTGCTGATGGGGTGGCATTCTAAGTCTTATTAGGGTATGCACATCAGCTGGAATTAATGTGATAGTTGTAAAAATATACTGCAGAAGTGACTGTGCACATTGGGATTTTCAAGCAAATTGTGAAATTGCAGCTCTCAATTTTTCTAAAATCTTCCAGTTGAAAGGTTCTCAAACTCTACTTGCAGCATTAGTTACTACAGGAAAAGCCTCTACATCATTGGAGAGAAAAGTCCCTTCTACAATAGCTTCTGTAATAACTCCCTTTCACTTTTGTTTATGAGCTGCTTCAATTTCAGGGTCACATTCCAACTCTAATTCCACATTCTTTACAGCATGACAAGGAGGATTTCATTTAACCGGCAAGAACGCTGGCTCAGAGACAAACTGAGAGGGTGGTAACCGCTTTCCTGGTTGTCTATCCGAACCCACTGTCATTGATAAGTCCATTTTCTCAAAAGAATAGTCTCTTTTGGAGACAACTGAATCCTTTTGTTGAATTACCATTTTTTGCAAATTGTCCACTAAAGATTTTAAATCCTCTTCAATAGAAGCACTATTCATAATAACATCTCCTTCCTTATCCTTTTCCCTTACAGCATGTTTCGTTTCTGTGGTCAACAGCTGTTAAACTCTAAATACAACTGTCCTTTGGTCTGCAGGCTAACCCCCCCAAAGAGGCAGCAGCTTCCTTATTCCTGCTCTGAGCTGGAGGCGCAGTCAGTGTAATGCTCGATGCTGAGCTGAGGGGTTGTGGGCTGTGTGAGGGAATATCTAAGGTGGTAGAAAACAGTTGCTGAACTGAAGTTATGGAAATGTCTGAGGCTGTTCTGGCTCGGAGGCAAGGGCTCCGCAAGCCACAGCAGCAGCTTTCCTCTCTGCCTTTAAGGCTTGCAACACCTCTATGATAATTTTCCCCAAAATAGCATATTTAGACCTCTCTTTTGCCTCACTCCTGCCAGATGCAATGCTATCCCACAACATCCGCCCCACAGCTTCCCATGTCGAAATCTCAAAAGAAACTTGTGCTCCTGCTATGAGATTATGGTCCCAATCCCAGTGCAGTAGTCCCTTCAAATTGGAAGCATCATACTTTTGTTCTCTCTTAGAGAGGATATGTTGAAGGAGTTTCTGAACACCTTCCCTTTCATTTTCAGACCCCATCTCCTCCCCGGCCGCTCACCTTGATCAGAGTGAGATTCAAGTCATCTACGACCGGAGCTCCAGTAACCTTTCCCTCTCCCTGGGACAGTGAGGATACTTTCGACCAGCTTCTCCACTCCTCGAGCGTTGGCTCCGATCCTCTGCACATCAGCAAAATTGCCGACCTTGAGTCCCTTTAGTGCTGTGACATTGGGCCTGCCTGCATTCTCACTAGAAATGTGCGGTGTGGAGGTTCAGGGACATCACACCATAACCAATATGATCCAGTGAAGCCAAATTTATTATCCCTAAAAAGACTATATTTATAATAAATCTCTACTGTCCATGCGTCTCTAGCTAATGCATGATTGGTTAATCCTAGCTGCTCACGCGTCTAAATTAGAATGCTGTTTGGATCACCTAATTTTTCATGTGTCTTGCTGTGGTCATCTGGCCCAACCATGGCTCACTTTCTTCTTTCTTTCCCAAGCTCACTGACAAACCTTCTGAGTCTTAACAACTCTTCTTCTTGTATCTTCTTCAAGAATGTACCGGCCCCATTTCTGAATATGTCCATTATTCATTGTTTGTGGATGTGTCCATTGTCCATTAGTACAAGCCGGCTGGATTGTGCATCGGCTGAATATGGCCATTGTCTAGCAAGAACTCCTCAATCTGCAAAAAACTCTCAACAGTCCCCCATACTCAGTCTGATGCTGCACATGGAGCCACTGCCCACAAGTGCCCGGCTGCGTCCATCTGGCCAATCGCTCGTGCCCACTCTGCCAAGGCAGGGCTCTGAGGGTGCAGGTCAGGCTGTCAAGTAAGACCATGACACAGTGGGTGCACAGTGGGACTGTGGGAAGGGCCTGGGCACAGCAAGGGCTGCAAGTGCCCAAGGCCAGGGGCTTCTCCATGCAGCTTCCAGTGGGCTCAGCTGCTGAAGGGTTGCTGGGTGTGGCCCTTTGTCACACAGGGCCCTTGATGATGTAGGACATGGTAGGGCCCAGAGACCATTGTGACATCAGAGAGCCCCACCGTGACTGAGGGTGTATATAAGGGGCGCAGAGCCCTGGGGTGCCTAGTCCCGTGACAGCTGCTCTCTTGGAAGGAAGCAGCTCCCGGGATCTGTCCGTGCTACAGGAGCTCCGAGATGGAAGAGAGCAAGACAAAGCTCAACTCTTTCCAGTCACCCAGCCCCCTGCCCAGCTGGGGGCAAGACCAGGCCCTCAGCGGGCACTTGGTGGGGGCAGTGGGTGCCTCAGCGTGGCCACGGTCAGACACGGAGGAGGAAGAGAAGAAACCTGAGAGAGATAACAAGTGGGGAGATGTTGGGGCCCGAGAGCTTGGCCTGAGGGAAGAGGCCACAAGCTATGAATTCTCCCAGTCGGTGCCAGCAATGGCAGCCAAGGAAGCGTCCCCATGCAGAGCAATGAGTGCCCATTAGTTGCAGCAGGGGAAGGTGGCTGTGAGGGTGCTGTGGGGAGATCGGGCACAGCAACAGCCCCGCCAGTGGCAACAAAGGGCAACAGTCCAGGAGCTGCCCCCAATGGAAAAGGAGGTGACTGAGCCAAAGCTGAGCCAGTGAGGAGAAGGAAGTGTGAACAGCCAGGAGAACCAGGCACATTCTCCTGCCCCCAGGGAGGAGGTGCCA
Organism: Melospiza melodia melodia; assembly: GCF_035770615.1. Taxonomy (NCBI): domain Eukaryota; kingdom Metazoa; phylum Chordata; class Aves; order Passeriformes; family Passerellidae; genus Melospiza; species Melospiza melodia. The sequence continues at coordinate 3,163,567 of NW_026948800.1, forward strand.
TCAGCAGGGACACAGAGCCCAGTTGCTCCTCCAGACAGCCCCTGCTGCGCCCCAGCCCCTCACCCAGCCCACTGGGAGTCCAAACCCCCAGTGAGAAGCTGGAAGAGGCAGAGCAGAGCTCAGTGCTGGCAGAGAAGGAGAGTGAGGAGGGCACCTCAGCTGGCAATGATGAAGACTAGGAATCCCACAGCCAGACTGAGCTGTCCCAAGACTGCCAAGGTGAGGCAGAGCCAGAGCTGTCCCAAGGAGAGTTCAGCAGCTCCCAAGACCTCTCCAGCTGGGAAGACTGCAGTGAACCAGAGCTCAGAGAACTCCGAGATGATTCCATGGAGGAAGAAAGCAGCAGCACAGACCTGCCACAGGACTGCTGTGAAGGTAACAGCATCTTCAGCTTCGGGCCCACTCCCTTGCTGTAGGAGGAGGAGGACAGTGACTGGGATGAAGTCAGCATCCACGAACTGTCCAAAGGAGAAGGCAGGGCCCAAAGGCTGGCAGATCTTGTGGCAGATGGGCTACCACTTCCCATCCCTCAGGAGGTCTGGGTTGGGGAGCAGGCAGCGGAGTCCCTGTGTGCCTCACTTCCCTCCCTGTGCAGCGAAGGCTCCGTGGGCCAGCAGGGGCCCAAGGCAGGGCCACAGAGCCAGGGACCTGCCCTGCAGAGCCCTGGCGGCGCCTCAGCTGGCCAGCCGGGAGCGCAGGCCCACAGGCAGCAGCGCTGCCCCGAGCAAACGGCCCGGCCGCCTCAGGCGGGCACTGTGGGCGCTGCTCTGCTGGGCCTGCCTGGCGCGGCAGCTGCAGGAGCAGTGCCCATGGCCCTGCCCAGCCCAGGCCGGCCGATGGCGGCTACTCCCTGCGCGGGGCCCCAGGGAGCCACACGGGCAGCCTCGTCCTGGACATGGCCCTGCAGCCTCAGCTGCCCCGGCCAGCCTGGAGCATCTCCCCAGCACCCACAGTCACTGCTGGGGCTGGCCCTAAACAGCACGCGTGGGACAAGATTGGTGACAGAGCGCTCAGCAGGGAATCCCAGAGTCATCGAGGTGGGAAGAGACCCTGATGCTCACCTAGTGCCACGGCACCCTGGCAGCACCATCATCACCGCAAAACCACGTCCCCAAGGGCCACCTGGAAGCAAGGGACCGTTGGGACACTGTGGGGCCCCATGGAACCCAGGGAACATGGAACAGGTCTGGCTGGCTTGGCCTCCCAGGGGCCATGTGATGACAGCTCTGGCTGATCTTGGGAAGTCAAGGGCTGCCTCTCATCAGCTCCTGGAGCACTGGGGCTCGTGCTTTCCTTGCTATGGAAAAGAACTATCTCACTTTTCAGATGCCCATTGCCAAAATTGGTACTCTCCCTAAAAAATTTCCTCTATGCAAGGGTATCTTGCAAAACAAAACCTGCCAGCCCTGGCTGGCCTTGGCCTCTGGTGGTCACTTCTCATCTGCCCCTGAAACAGAGGGTCTCTGTTCCTTCATTCCTCTGGAAAAGAACCAGCCTTCTTGTCCAGGGACCATGGCCAAAATTAGAATTTGGCCTCCCAAATTCCATATATCCAAGGATTGCTCCCAGACAAAAGTAGCCAGGACAGACAGGTCAGGCTGGCCCTGTCCTCTGGTGATTTTTTTAGACTATGAACTGAATGTCTTCATTTGGAAACACCTTGGAGAGGGCCCAGAGGTGTCCCAAGGAGGGGTTTGGAGGCCTTGGGCACATGAGCACTGTATAGGGACAATGGGGCTCTGTGCTCAGTGGGTTGGAGACAGAGGACAGTGGAGCAGAGCCATGAGAGTGTTTAAAGAGCAACTTCAGGGATGGTGGATCCTTTTGATATAATGGAAAACACCCAGAGAGACGAAGAATTAATGCTAAGGGCAGCTGGGAAGGCCCAGACTGGCACCAGGAAAAAGGAATTTCCCTGACAGGGCAGGGCTGTGGTGCAGCACGTCCCCAGCAGGAGCCTGGAGCAGCCCAAGGCTCTGTGTGGGCAGGCAGGGGCAGGCAGGAGGCAGAGCTGTCAGCAAAGGAAGGGCCCAGCCAGGTGGGGCAGCCGGGGGATGCCGACAGCCTGCAGGGACAGAGGCGCAGGGCAGGGACACCGTGGGACAGCCTGGGCTGCACAGGGCACAGGGATGGGCAGCAGCTGCAAGACAGCCCTGCCAGAGCCAACTTGGGCAGCACTTTGGCCATGGCTGCTGGGCCTGGGCCTGAGGCCACGAGGGGACAAGTGACCCTTGCAGGGCTGGGGCCTCATTGCCTCCTTGTCCCTGCTCAGCAGCCTGGCAGGGGCCGCCCCATGCTCCTGCCCTTGCCATTGCACATCCCCACATGCCAGTGCCCATCCCGGGAAGAGCCCTGAGCAAGGAGGGAGGGACAGGATCTGCCTGGCCAGGGGCTGGGGCTCAGGCCTTGGCCCTTTGCATTCCTGAAAAACATCCAGGTGTGCTCAGAACAGAGACACGTTTCCCTTGCTTGTCCCCAGCTGTCATCACTGCCTCCAGTGTTCTGCTCTCCCTGGAACCTGGGAACACTTTCTCAGTCCTGTCCCTCAAAGGGATCTCTTTAAAGTACAAGAAACTTCAGTGCTTCAGTCTCACTTTGAGCTCTTGAGAAGTTCTTTGAGCACACTCTGAGGGACTGTGTCTGATGCAAAGAGCACCAAAGCCCCAGAGGGTCATTAGAGTCCCTGTGCTGTGTCTGTGCTGCTGAGCTGGGCCAGGCTCCTGGCCCAGAGGCAGCTCCTGGCAAGGGCAGCGCTGCAGAGAGACAGCTCTGGCCAGGAGCAGCTCCTGTGCACAGCCCAGCAGGGCTGGGGCACTGCCAGGGCCCCTCAGGGACACCAGCAGGGCACAGACAGAGCTCACAGGGGCTCAGCACTGGCAGGGGCTGTGGCATGTCCCAGAGGGGGCTGTCTCACAGCAGCACCTCTGGGACTATGTCATGGGGCAACAGAGCAGCTGGGATGTCAGCAAGGGGCTGAGGGAGGTGTGACATCACAGAGCTAGCTGTGACATCATAGAAGGCGGCTCTGTGACATCACAGTGTGGGTTGTGACATGGAGTATGATATCACAGAGCAGCTGTGTGATGTTACAGAGAAGGCTGTGACATCACAGGGTGACTGACATCACAAAGCTGCTCTCTGACATCACACAGCAGCTGAATGCCATCATATGGAGACTGTGTGTGACATAACAGAGTGGTTGTGTGACATCACAGGTAGCAGTGTGACATCACAGGAGGCTGTGTGATATCACAGGGGCTGTGTGAGGTCACTGGGGAGGTCGGTCTGCCCCAGCCCCCCTCACAGCTCCCCCCAGAGCAGTCCAACCCTGCTCGTGCACAGCGGGGTCCCCTGTCCCCACGGGTTCCCCCGGCCCCGCAGCCTCCCCCAGAGGATGTTCCACGAGATCGACCCCAGAGCCTGACACGGGGACGGGGGGCCGGGGCCCTGGGAGTGGCACAGGGGGACAGGGACCCCCCAGCAGCGTCCCCGTGTCCCCCAGGGCCAGAGCCTGGGCCAGGGCTCCTTCACCCTGTTACCAACGAGGGGCTGAGAGTGCTGAAAATATCCCCAGCAAGGGATCATCAAAAAGCAGATTGAATATTAAGGGACAGCACCACAGAGTTCCTTGGCAAGAGTCACTCTGCTCCTGACTGGACACTTCAGGCACACCAAGGAAACAAAGCAACTACAAAACCAAACAAAATTCAGGCAATCAAACCAGAAATGAACCATGAAATGTCCATGTGTGTGTGCATGCATGTGTGTGTGGCTAAAGGACAGTGTGGGCAAGGAAAAAAGGAATGCAGCCAAAAAGCTAAACAGAGCCCAAACTTAACAGATCTTGACTGATACCTTAGACTTCAGCATTTAGCAAAAGAACAGCACTTGACAGTATTTAACCTTACTTATAACCTAGGACTTAATGATTTCACAGTTGAATAACACTTAACAATATTCAGCTTAGCTTATAACTTATACTAAACTTCATTACTTAGTAAAAGAACAACCCTTAGGAGCATTTAACATACCTTACAGCTTGTGACTCACCCTTACAGGCCTGAGTGGCTCAGCTATCCAAGCCACTCAAACCCCTCAGGGAGCAGCATTTCTGCCACATTTCCCCAGCACAGGCACTCCTGTGTGCACACAGACACAAAGAGTCAGTGCAAGGCACCTGTGAGCAATTCCCTTGAGGGCAGAGAATGCTCACTGGGGATCCTTTGGCATCTCTCCAGTGGGTCAAGGATTGAGCCTGGAGGAGTGGGGGAAGCAGCCCAGGCTCTGTGGTTGTTCAGGACCCCTGAGTGCAGCAAACGGGAGAGTTCCCAGCTGGGAGAGGCCCCACTCAGAGGGAGTCGCTGGCCCAGGAGAGCTCCAAGGGCTCCTTTTGGAGCGCTGTTTGCAGGGCCCCAAGAGAGGGGCTTCAGTCCCAGCAATGGTTCATCCTGGCCACACTTGACATCAACAGCTTTCTTTGGCAGTGTGAGAACAGGGATGTTGTGCCACTGAGGGAACACAAACACTTCCCAGGGCTGCTGTTAAGGAACCAGGAGCTGGTTGGGCAGCGGCAGTGCCTGGAGCAGACAGTGTTTGTGATGAGCTGCAGAGGAGCTGAGCCCAGGGGCTGTTGGCCAAGGCCCAGACCCAAGGAGCATTTCTCAGCTGGCAGGGCAGCCTGAGAAGGGGAGGGGGGAATGCAGCAGCACAGGGCAAATAGAACCAAGGGACCATTGTGACACTGTGGGGCCTGTGAGACCAAGGGACCACTGTGACACTGTGGGGCCTCATGGAATCATGGAGAGCACCGTGACATTGCTGGTCCTCATGGATCCAAGGGGATCGTGCTGACTCTGTGTGGCTCCATGGAATGTAGGGATCATTGTGATACAGCAAGACCCCATGGAGCCAAAGGTTCATTGAGACATTGCAAGTCCTTATGTAATCATGGAGAGGCCATTGTGACACTTCACAGTGTCATGGAACCCAGGGGCCATTGTGACACTGTGGGGCACCATGGAGCCAAGAAGATCATTGTTACACTGAGGGGACTCATGGAATCATGGAGATCATTGTGACACTATGAGGATCCATAAGCAAAGCATTGTGACACTGTGAGGCCTCATGGAACCAGTGAGACCATTGTGACCCTGGGGGTCACCACAAAACCAAGAGGACTATTTTGATACTATGGGGCCTGGTGAAACCAAGAGGCCTTTGTGACACTGCACGGCTGCATGGAGCCAAAGGTCTATTGTGACATTGCAGGACCTCCTGTCATCAATGGACCATTGTGAGACTGTGGAACCAAAATGAGACCATTGTGACACTGCAAAACTCCAGGGTCTAAAGCTCCATTGTGACATTGCAGGGCTCATGGAACAGAGGAGTCCTGAGACATTGTGGGGCCTGGGGAACCATGGAGACCATTGTGACACTGCAAGGCCTCATGGAATCATTGGGACAATTTTGAAACCTGGGAGCCACTGTGACACTGTGGGATCCCATCAAACAAGGGGTCCATTGTGACATTTCAGATCTTCTTGTAATCAAGGAGCCATTGTGGCAGTGTGGAGCCCCACAGAACCAAGGCACCATTGTGGCACTTCAGGGCCCCATAAAAACAAAGGAATACAGTGCAGGTCTGGCTGGTTTGACCTCCCAAGAGGTCAGGCTGACCTTGGCATGTTGAGGGTCTCATCCACTATTGAAACAGTGGTGCTCCGTGCTTTCCTTCCTATGGAAAAGATCTGACATGCTGCTCCAGGCACCTCCAAATTTCCTTATATCCAGGGATTGTTCCCATAGGAATGTTGCCAAGAAAAGTCTGGCTGGCAGTGGTTTCATGAGGGTCACCTCTCATCTTGCAAAACACTTGGCAAGATTCTGTGCTTTCCTTCCTATGGAAAGAACTGTCCTTCTCGGCCAGGTGCCCATGACCAGAATACGGATTTCACGTCCAACATTGCCTTACTGTGGCAGGCTGGAGAAGATTTTTTGGCTTGAAACTTTTAGTGTGTGGGGGAGGAAGGGGCAGGTCCAGCCTTGCCCTGCCCTGGAACCCCAGCCCTGCCCTGCCCTGGAACCCCAATCCCCCCAGAGCCTCTATCCCAGCCCAGCAGTGTCTGCCAGTCCCTGGCACAGCACAGGCAATGCTCCACAGCCACCTCTGCAGCCCCCAGCCCAGCTCCTGAGGGACCAAATGAGCCCAAGACCCACCTGGGGGAAGGGCCCAGCAAGATCAAGGGGTATTTTAGGCTGATGACAAGGCAAGCACACATCTTGATCCCACCTCCTCTTGGAATTTCCATTTGAACAGTGCTGGAATCCAGGAGGTGGCAGCTGTCTGTGTGCTTCTCAGTATCTTTTTGGTCTTTCTCATTCTATGTCTTCTTCTTCTGTTTCTGTGCTCATGCAAATTTTGATTAACATTAAGTTAATCAGGCTTAGAGTGTGAAGTTGAATGGGCCAAGTCAATGCTTTTGAGAAGTGTTTTTTGTTGATCAAATATCTGCCATAGTTTGACATAGAAGAGTTTTAAAAAGTAATAAAAGTAAATTGATAAATAATTAACTGAAACTAAAACCCAGAGCGCTCATCAATAAATTAATTAAAAAATCTCAAGGTTAGAAAAATCTTAAATTAACAAACTAAAAACCACTACACTGTCATAATAAATCTTTTGGCAAAGCTTGTCTGATTTTCTAAAGTTGCCAGTAAAGGCTGATTTGTTGTTTTAAGCTCCTGAGAATATCTTGTTGGTATTTCTCACGAGAGTCCATCTCAGAGTACACAAACAATTGTAATTTCTTTTAAATATCTCATTGAGAGAGTTGTTTTTTAGTGGATGGGAGCAGGGCTTGTCTGTCCTGCTTGGCACAGCTCAGGCAGGGCTTCCCCAGCCACATTCCACACTCCATTTTCCAGCTGGAGCCGCTGGTGCCTCTGAGTTGTGCTGCCCCAGCCCCAGGGACACTCTCCTTGTCTGCCCATTCCCCCACGGTCTCTGGGCAGGGATGGCCTCAGTGGGGGCTGCTGACATCCTCAGCACCTTGGAGGCTGCTGTTGAATTTTCCTGATGCAGATGCTTGTTCAGCCTTCAGCTCTTCAGTGCAGGAATTCAGTGTCCCAGGGCTCATTAACATTCAGAACACCTTAAGAACCCAAGCCTCTGGAGTTTGATTTAAGTGTTGATTTGATTTAAGTGTTCAAATGTTTGTGGTTAATTTGATAGATTTCAGTAGTGTGTTCTAAGTGAATGCCTTATATTTAAAAAGACAGTGAGAAAAGATTTTTAAGGTCCTGTTTGGGACATTTCCTGTTCACAAATCAGTCTGTGCAGTCTCTTATTGACAGTGAATCCAAGTAGTTCCTCATTCAGTTTGAATAGATATGAAAATCAAGACCCTTCATGGCTGACAATCAATCAGACTCTGTCCATACCCCCACCCCACCATTTCCCCCATCCAAGCCCTGGCACTCAGAGCAGCCTTGTGAAAATCTGAGCTCCCTCCAGCCCAGGCTGCACCTGCAGCTTTCAGCTCCTTGGCTCCAGCTCCCACCTGCTTTCCTTGGAGAAGGAGCTGCCTGAGACACAGAGGGATGTTCATTTCTTGTCAGCCAATAAAGCCAAGGCAAGCCACAGCTCCATCAAATGCAAAAGTCATTCCTTGGCTGGGTATTAAATCCACATTCTACAGCAGGCAGCCTCAGAGCAATGGAAAACACCTTCTGTGCCCAGCACAGATCCCAAGGTCCCCCCAAACCCTTCCTGCCCTGATTTTGCCCAGATTTGCTCTTTGCACACACGAGTCACAGGCTGAAGTCAGGAGCTCCCTCCATGCCCAGGGGGAGGAAATGAGAGAAAGGAGATGAAGAGCTCTCCTGTGCAGAGCCAAGGTCCAAGTGCCCCTGCAGTGGGAACCACAACTCAGCAGGTTTGTGTCCTTTGGTGTCAGGGACTGGTGACACTCAGAGGCACAGAAAGGTTTCTTGCAAACAAACACAAATTAAGTATTTGAACAGTTTAATAACCATCACAGCTCTTTCCTCAGCTCTCTGTGATGTCCCAGCGGTATCTGACATGTCCACCATCCCCAAGAGATTTCTGTACAGGAACAGTTTTAGACAAAGGCATAAGGTAATTCTGTGATAGATAAAAACACAATTAAGATGATATTTATTATATATTTATTTGAACTTCAGAAATATTGAGCAATTTCATCCAGCTCAAAGCATGAAGCCAGTCATTGAGAGGCACTTGAATGACCAGAGAGCATCTAGAGGAGGAAAACAGAGAGCAGTAGAAGTACATAGATCCACCTGCTGTAAAGGAAGAGATGTGCTTAGACATGGCCATTTCAACAGAAGAGCTGAAAACACCTGAAGAAAAATGGAGAAGAAGTAATAAACAAAATATTGGTCACACCAGTAGAAGGCAAGATCAGTATTTTTCCTCCTGCCATCTGTACACCTCCAGGAAATTCCTGTTCCAGATGGGAAAACTGTGCCATTTCTTAACAGTACTTAAATGACCCAGATAATCAAGATTTGCTTGTATATTATGAAACTAACAGGTAATAAAAGCTGTGCCCCTATCCAGGCTGACATCAGTTATGTGCCCATGAACAGCCAGTGCCACTTGTGCCCTGAGATGTCCAGCTGGGATTGGATCTCTCAGAGAGCACTTGAGGAAGAACAGAGCACCTTGTAAGTTGCAGGTCCCTGATGGCCCTGCAGGGCTCTTGACTCATCATCATCTGCTCTGCTCCAGTCTGAAACAGGGCCCAGCATGGTGTCGGGATCATCAGAGAGCTGAGCTGTGTGCTGGAATTCAATGCCCTCCCCATCCTGCAGCAGCCCTGCATTTCCCTCCTGCAGCCTTGGTCTCCAGCACAGCCATGGAGGCTCTTTGGGCTCAGGACTGTTCCTGCAGCCCCCAAGGGCAGCTGAGCTCTGCCTTTGGCACAGTCAGGCCTGGCCAGCGCAGGCCATGCTCAGCAATTCCCTGTGTGTGCCTGGCCTTGCTGTCAGCCCCAGCAGCGGCTGTGTGGCCCCTTTGTGGCCCTGTGCTGGCCCAGCCATGGTGGCCCAGCCCCTGTGCAGGCCCACGCCAGGCCAGGAGCATTGCGGCTGGGAACAGCCCCTGCGCCGTGGTGCCCACAGCAGCCTTGGGGCTCTGTGCCCCATGGCCTCCCTGCTGGGCAGCCTCTGCCAGCTCCTGCAGAGCCCCTGGAACCTGTGGGGCTGCACAGACAGCCCTGACCTGGGCTCTTTTAGCCTCTGGGCCAGCAGAGAGGCCGGCCAGGGCTGGCCATGGCCGGGAACATGCCCTGAGCCCCACAGGAGAATGGATTTGGGCCACAGACAAACTCAGCCCAGGCCAAAGCTGGGCTCAGCAGCCAGGGCTGCCAAGGGCTGGGCACAGAGGCTGGCTGTGACAAATGCTCTGGGCATTGCCCCACGGCCCCAGCCCCTGGCAAGAGCACAGCAGCAGCTGCAGCTGCTACAGGACTCAGCCCCAGCCATGGGGGAAGGTGCTTGGCCAAGGCCAAAGGAGGCTCCCTGGCTGCCCTGCTCCCCACTGGCTGCGGTGCTGAGAGCTCTGCAGCCCCTGCTGCCATCCCATCTGCCCAGGGCAGCACAAGAGCCCCGGCCTTGGGGCCCTCAAGAGCTGCTCCTGCTCCAGGCCCAGGGCCCATGCCAAAGGTGGGGCAGCCACAAAGCTGTGCCCATTTCTGTTCATTGCTGCTCTGATGTGGATGGATCCTCAGCCGCTTGGAGGTTGCTGATGAATTTTACTCCTCCAGAGGCCTTCTCTTTCCTGAGCTACTCAGTTGAGAAATTCAGTGAAAAGGGCTATTAAACATTTGTTTAAAACATTTAAACAAGAAAACCCCCTGGGAAAATTTGAAGTTTTCAATTGTTCTGTGGTTACTTAGTCATATTTCAGAGGTGTATTTAAAATGAATATGGTATATTGAAAACTAAGCAGAGAGAACTGGTTTTGTCCAGTTTTCTTTTTTTGTTTATAGATTGGTATCAGCAATGTCCAGTTGATATTGGTCCCCAGTACCTCTTGACTTCAGGAGTTAAGTGAGAAATGCTCATAAACATTTGTTCAAAACACCCCAAACAAGAAAATCCCATGGGAATAATCTAAGTTTTCAGATCTTCTGTGGTTAATTAGACAGATTTCAGAAGTCTATTCAAAGTGAATACACCATATTGAAAACACTGCAGAGAGAACTGTTTTGTCCTGTTTTATTTTCTTCTTTATAGATTGATATCAGCAATCCCCAGTTGATATTGATCCCCAGCACCTCCTAATGCAGTCTGAGCCGATATGAAAATCAAGACCCTTCATGGCTGACAGTCAATCACAGTTTGTTCCTACCCCCACCCCACCATTTCCCTCACCCAACTCCTGGCACTCAGAGCAGCTGAGGAATGGAGTCACATCCAGGGTTGTCCCCAGGGCTCAGGATTTTGGCCAGGTCAGTTCAATCTCTTTATTGCTGATCTGGATGAGGCCATCGAGGGCACCCTCAGTCAGTTCCCAGGTGAGCCCAAGCTAGGTGGCAGTGTGGCTGTGCTGGAGGGCAGGAAGCTCTGCAGAGGGATCTGGCCAGGCTGGAGCCATGGGCCCAGAACAATTGGCCGAGGTTCACCAAGGCCAAGGGCCGGGTCCTGCCCTGGGCTCACAGCCACCCCAAATCCCTGGCTGTGCCCTGCCCCTGATCCCCCAGCCTGTTCCTTCAGCCATGCATTGCCAGGGACTCTCAGGGACAAGGGAGCTCTGCTCTGGGGATGGAGGGAGGTGCAAGTTCAGCCACTGGAGTGGGAACCACAACTCATCAGGTTTGTGTCCTTTGCGGGTCAGGAACTGGTGAGACTCAGAGACACAGAAAGTTTCTCTTCATGGCCAACAGACCACAGTTGAACAGGAAACAATTTAATAACAATCACGCTCTTCCCTGAGCTATGTGCAATGTCCCAGCAGCATCTGATGTTCAATATCCACAAGTGATTTCCATACTAAAATTAATTTCAGACAAACGGCGTTTTGTGATGGGTATAAACACAATTAAGTTCTTGTATCAGGATGCTCCTTCTGGAGTGTGGGGAAAACGGCTCCAACAATTCCTGATTTGCAAAGCTGTCAGTGGCGGATGGAGAAGGGAGGTCAAGCTGCTCTTGGTGTTGAGGAAATGCTGAAACCAGCCTGACTCATTTCATCTGCTCATGCCCTGGCTGATCTCCCCTCCTTCCCCTCCCACCCATTGGCTTTTGTCTCCCACCAGGCTCCCTGTGAAGAGCCTGGCTCTGTGTTCTCCATCCCCTCCTCGCTGGCACTGCCAGGCTGGGATGAGGAGCCCCTCAGCCTTCCCTGCTCCAGGCTGGACCAGCCCAGCTCCCTCAGCCTCTGCTCACAGCACAAGGGCTCCAGCCCCACTTTGGAGGCCCTTCCCAGGCCCTGCTCCAGCTGCCAGACATCTTTCCTGCCCTGGGGAACCCAACCCAGGCCCCAGTGACCTGGATAATCCCTGTCCCTAAAGCCCTGGTCACACAGCCCTGGCCCCTTGTCCCCTGTCAGGCTCTGGGGAGGATCCTGTGGAACATCCTTTGGTGGAGGCTGTGGCTCCAGGTGGGCCAGGGGGATCCCAGGGGACAGGGACCCTGCTGGGCATGAACAACATTGGAGTTGTTGGGAGAAACTCTGAGGGGGAGCTGGGGCAGAGTGACCAACCCAATGACCTGACACAGCCCTGCTGGGATGTCACACAGCCCCTCTGGGATGTCACAGCCTGCTCTGTGATGTGACAGCCCGTTGTCTAATGTCACACAGCTGGTCTCTGATGTCACAGGCAACTCTGTGATGTCATTGTCTACTCTGTGATGTGAGACCTCTGCCCTGTGATGTCACAGCTGGCCCTGTTATGTCACAGAGGCAGTCTATGATGTCATAGCTCTAGATGACCTCACATAACCCACTCTGTGACCTCATGTTCCCAGATGATCAATTGTCTCCACGGCGTGAGCTGATACCTGGAGCTTGTTCTCCACAAGGCCGATGGACACCACACAATGCCCATTGTGTGAGAAGGGGAACTGGAAGTTCACCAGCCTCAGTGTCCTGCCAGCTCAGCCAGGCTCACTGGAACATTGGGGTCCACGAGCACCAGGGACCAGCAGAGAGATGCCCAGGAGAGAAGAACACACGGGTTAAGAGGAGTGGAAATATTGTAATGATTTTGGGGAAATGATTATCACATATGTGAAAAAGAATAGAAAATCACCAAATTAGCAGATGACACAGAGTGTGAGTGTGGATCTGCTGGAGGGTAGGAAGGCTCTGCACAGGGCCCTGGACAGGCTGGATCCAGGGCCCAAATCCAATAAGGCAAGGTTTAACAAGTCCAAGTGCCAGGTCCTGCACTTTGGCCACAACAACCCCTGCAGCACTACAGGCTGGGGACAGAGGGGCTGGACAGCAGCCAGGAAGAAAGGGACTTGCAGGGACTGAAGGACAGGAGGCTGGACATGAGTCAGCAGTGTGCCCAGCTGGCCAAGAAGGCCAATGGCTCCTGGCCTGGATCAGGAATGGTGTGGCCAGCAGGAGCAGGACAAAGATTCTTCTCTGCTCAGCACTGCTTGGGCAGCACCTCGAATGCTGTCGGCGGTTCTGGGCCCCTGGGGTGTGAAAGAGGAAAAAAGTTGTATCAGGAAGAGTGATACAACTTCAAGAGTGATACAAAGGTGAAGCAAAGGAAATGCTCAGGGCAGTTTGGGGGTGGCTGCCAGACAGCATTGGCTCTGAGCAACAGCGTCTGCAGTGGAACAGGAAACTCCCAGCTGATGGGAACAAACTTTCTGGCTGACTGCAGAGGCCAGGACAAAGCTGAGTGGATTCTCTGGTGTCCCCAGCCCTTGCTGGCCCCAGGTGCTGATGGCATTTGTGCTCCCTCAGGTTCATGTCCCCACAGCAACAGCATGGGGGTGCTCCCCCTGCTGTGTGCAATGCAAACAGGGGCTGCTGAGCCAGTGCTGCCATGTCTGTGCCTGCAAGGATGGGGCACCTGTGTGAGCTGGGGGAGAGGCAAGGGCTGCAGAGGGGGGATGTTGTTGGCAGCTCCATCAGGACGCTCTGGGATGCTGCCCTGGGCTTTCTAGCGCACTAGGGATGGATCAGCCCCTGCTCTGCTGCTCCTTCCCATCTGCCCCAGGGCCCTTGCAGAGCCCCAGCCATGCTGTTTGCCCCCAGCCTGCCCACGGCCAGCCTGGGGCTGCTCACGGGGGTTTTCTGTGCTGAGCATTGGCCTGGGCGTGTTCTTGAGAGAGCCTGGGCAAGGAGCCTGGAGCCCCCAGGGCCTGGGCTGAGGCGTCAGCGCTGCCCCTGCAGTGCCCATGGCCTGTCCCTGCTGCAGCCCCTGCACTGCCACCCCCAGGGCTGTGCCCGGCCCCAAGAGCACTCAGGCCCTGCAGTAACACTTGGGCCACCAGGGCAGCGTGGCAGGGCCACAGCAGCAGCACTGGCAACACCAAGTGCTGCTGCTGTTGGGCACAGCTGCTGTGCCAGCACTGATCTGCCCCCAGCTCTGCACACAGACATTGCTGCTGCAGCTCCAGAGAAGGAACAAAAGGGGGATCTCCCGTGAAAACTCTGCTGGGAGAGCCTTTATTTTTTTCTAAAGCCACTGAGAGAACAGCTCCTTGTTGACACAGTCTGAGGCCACAATAAATGTTGAGAGAAAAAAATGCAAAATGGCACAAACACTGACCTTCCTTTGTAGTAAATAATAAAAAAAAAAAAAACCAAACAAAAAAAAACCCAAATGAAAGACAAAAACAAATCGACCACTAAACCCACATAGTATCAAAGATCACTTTTATTACAAGTCATTTACAGAATTTGGCAACCAGTTAAATGTTTCTGAAACCATCCAGTCATCAGTCTCCACACTGCAGCCTTGAGCTCCTGGTTCCTCAGGCTGTAGATGAGGGGATTCAGGGCTGGAGGCATCACCGAGTACAGAACTGACAGGGCCAGATCCAGGGATGGGGAAGAGATGGAGGGGGGCTTCAGGTAGGCAAAAATGACAGTGCTAATAAACAGTGAGACCACGACCAGGTGAGGGAGGCAGGTGGAAAAGGCTTTGTGCCGTCCCTGCTCAGAGGGGATCCTCAGCACAGCCCTGAAGATCTGCACATAGGAGAAAACAATGAACAAAAAACAACCAAATACTAAACAGGAACTAAAAGCAAGAAGCCCAACTTCCTTGAAGTGGGAGTGTGAGGAGGAGAGCTTGAGGATCTGTGGGACCTCACAGAAGAAGAACTGGCCAAGGGCATTGCCATGGCACAGGGGCAGGGAAAATGTATTGGCTGTGTGCAGCAGAGCATTGAGAAAGCCACTGGCCCAGGCAGCTGCTGCCATGTGGGCACAAGCTCTGCTGCCCAGCAGGGTCTCGTAGTGCAGGGGTTTGCAGATGGACACGTAGCGGTCATAGCACATGATGGTCAGCAGGGAAAACTCTGCTCCCATAAAGAAAAGAAAGAAGAAAACCTGTGCAGCACATCCTGAGAAGGAGATGTTCCTGGTGTCCCAGAGGGAATTGTGCATGGCTTTGGGGACAGTGGTGCAGATGGAGCGAGGGCCAGGTTGAGCAGGAAGAAGAACATGGGCGTGTGCAGGTGGTGGCTGCAGGCTACGGCGTTGATGATGAGGCCGTTCCCCAGGAGGGCAACCAGGGAGATGCCCAGAAAGAGGCAGAAGTGCAGGAGCTGCAGCTGCCGCGTGTCTGCCAATGCCAGCAGGAGGAAGTGGCTGATGGAGCTGCTGTTGCACATTTCTTCATTCTGGACATTTTGAGCTGTTCAAAGAAAACTATTTGGACAAAGTACCTTGAGTCAATCTTATGCTATTTTCTTGCACAACAACTCAAAATTGCTTCTCTTTCTTTGGGGAAATTTCATTTACCTTTTCTTTTTCCAGTGTAGGTTTGGGTTGCTAAGTAAGTCTGTGTTTTTTAGAAGGGACAGAAGTCCTGTTCTTAGCATTGCTCTCACGCTAATCACTGGGGAGCCCCGATGGAAAGAAGGGCTCCCTGTGCCCCAGTGCACTCAGACCTGTTTCTCCAACACAGGTGCCCTTTGCTCGTTTTACCTCTCTCTAGTAACGGATGTAAAAATTTGAAATTGCATGTAACAATAACATGTCCTTTTAAATCACTCCAGTTTCAAAATCAATCTCTGCAACTCTTCTCTCTTTCCCTATGCAGCTAGATATGGAGGGATGCAAAGGGTTGGTCTGGCTCTCTGCTGCATGGAGTTGTGCCTACTGGGAGCTGATTCTCTCTGTCCAAGCCTTGTACCTGCCAGTGCTGCCAGAGCCCAGCCCAGCCCTGGGGGCTCAGCTCTGCCCTGCAGACCCCTCCCAGCACTGGGCACTGCTCAGGGGCATCTCCCTGGAAGAAGGGCCTTAAGGACAGGGCGGACAAACAGAGATGCTGCAAGCCAAGGTGCTGCTGCTGCTGTCTGTAGGGACAGGAGGCTGAGGAAGCACTTTCTGAGGGAGATCTGAGGCACATCTGCTGATGCCCAGGGTGACAATGCAGGAGTCTCAGTGACACAGCCAAAGCTGACAGCCCCTTTCCCTTCCTTTTAAGAGAAAGCTGAGAGCATCCCTGGCCATGCAGCACCATCTCCACAGCAGGAGGAATCTGCCCTGATGGGGGTGGCTCCTTCCACCTCTAACTTCTCCCCTGCAGCATCCATGGGGAGCTGCCACGCAGGCTGAGAGCTGCCTCTGGCAGGTGGCACATGCCCTGGGCTAGCCAAGAGCCCTGAGGGCTGCAGGAGCTGCTCTGCAGGACAGCTCTGGGCAGTCCTGGCTGTAGCCCCAGCTTCACCCCCTGCAGCCATCCCTGGCAGCAGGAGCCATCCTGCCCTGTCCCTCTGACGGTGCCCAGGGCAGCCCCGCACTGCAGCACATCCTCCTCCTGCTCCTGTGCCACAGAGAAACTGGGAGAGTCCTTCTGGCACATCCCCCAGGCTGTGGGGTGTGCTGGATTCAAGAGATGCCTCCCGGAGCACAGGGGACATTGCCCTGCACCCACACACTCACCATGCACAGGGCTGTGAAGATGCTTCCCCAAGTTAAGTCTCAGCTCACTGTCTTCCCAATCCTGATTGCCTTCAGCCTGTCTCTGCCTGGCTTCTGTCCCCTCAGTGTCTGCAGGCAGAGCCCTCAGCCCTGCTGGACTGGGAGAGGGGCTGATCCTGAGAAGAGCTGTTCCTTTAAAGCTCAGCAGCACAGACACAGCAGAAGGATTTTAATGAGCCTCTTGGGGCTTTGGTGTTGTTTACATCCAACTCAGTCCCTGAGAGTATCTTCAAAAACTTCTCAAGAACTTAAAGTTAAATTTACACTGCAAAGTTTATCAAGTTTTAATGGGTCCCACTGAGGGACACGACTGGGAATGTGTCCCCAGGTTCCAGTTAGAGCAGAACACTGGAGGCAGTGATGTGATTTATTAAAAATATATGGATATTGATCTAGTACCAATATCCAACAGTGATGGACAAAGACTCTCCAACACTTTAAATTTAGAAAGTGTATGTTTTTTGTGACGCTGTGCAGCGTGTGGGATAGCTGGGACAAAGAGGCAATGAGGTCCGGCGCCTGCAAGCATCACTTGTCTCCTGCTCCTGCCTCAGGCCCAGGCCCAGGAGCCATGGCCAAAGTGCTGCCCAAGTTGGCTCTGGCAGGGCTGTCTTGCAGCTGTTGCACATGCCTGTGCCCTGTGCAGCCCAGGCTGTGCTACGGTGTCCCTGCCCTGCACCTCTCTCCCTGCAGGCTGTCGGTATCCCCCAGCTGCCCCACCTGGCTGGGCCCTTCCTTTGCTGACAGCTCTGTCTCCTGCCTGCCTCTGCCTGCCCACACAAAGCCTTGGGCTGACCCAGACTTCTTCTGGGGGATGTGCTGCACTACAGTCCTGCCCCGAGACAGAAATTCCTATCTCCTCATGTCCAATCTGGGCCTCCCCTTCAGTATTTGTGGTATAATTTCTCTATCTGGCTCTTTTCCATTATGGAGAAAAAGCTTCACCATTTCTGAATCCACCCTTCCAGCCCTTCCTGGTCACTTCTGTTTTGTCCTCAGTCACTACACAACTGAGCTCTGGGCCATCAGTCTACATGGGTTATGTTCTTGAGGCCTGCAAACCCCAGCCTGGTAGATCTTTGGGCTCTCTCAAAGGTTTTTTCAGGTGAAAACATTCTGTTCATAGTCTAAGAATATCACTAGAGGCCAAGGCCAGGCTAACGTGTCCGCCCTGGCAGCTTTTGTCTTGCAGCACTCCTGGGATAGATGGAATTTTAGCTGCCAAATTCCAATTTTTGCCATGGCCCCTGGACAAGAAGGCCATTTTTTTTCCACAGGAGGGAAGGCACTCAGCCCTACTACTTCTGAGGCAGATTAGATGTGGCGGCTAGAGGCCAAGACCAGGCAGAGGTGGCAGTTTTTTTTCTGGGTATCTTTCCCTTGCATACAGGAAATTTTTAGTGGAGAGTACCAATTTTGTCCATGGGTGTCTGAAAAGAGAGACAGTTCTTTCCATGGGAAGGAAAGCATGGAACCCCAGTGTTTCATGGGGAGATTAGAGGCAGCCCTTGACATTCCAAGATCTGCCAGACCTGTCAGGTAACCCCTGGAAGGCCAAATCAGCCAGAGCTGTTCCATATTCCTCTCATTCCATGGGCCCCACAATGTCCCAGTGGTCCCTTGATCCTATGAGTCCCTGAGGTGTCACAGCGGCTCCTTGGTTACACTAGGCCCTGAAGGGTCCTAATGGTCTCCATGGTCCCACGAGGCCCCACAGTGTCATGGTGGCCTCTTGGTTCCATGAAGCCCCACGGTGTCACCATTGTATCCCGAAGTGTCACAATGGTCCCCATGGTTCTACCATGTCCTCACAGTGTCACCGTGCTCTCCATAGGAAGGAAACAGCCGAGATCCAGTGTTCCAGGGGCAGACCAAGGACAGCCAGATTAGATGGTGCTGGCAGATTTTGTCTGGGAGCAATTTCTGGATATAAGGAATGTTAGAGGCCGAATACCAGTTTTGGACATGGACGCCTGGAGAAGAAGGACGGTTCTTTTCCATAGGAATGAAAGCACAGAACAAATGGTGTTTCAGGACCAGAAGAAAGGCGGCCATGAGAGGCCCAGGCCAGCCCAAGCTCTCTGTCCTGGCAGCTTTTGTCTGAAAGCAGCCCTTGGATATAGGAAATTTTGCAGGTGGAATCACAATTTTGGCCATTTCTGCATATATCTATGGTATCTAGGTAGGTTTTTTCCACAGGAAGGAAAGCACAGACCCCAAGTGTTTCAGGGGCTGCAGTAGAGAGAGAAGGCTCCTGAGAGGCCAAGCTAGCCAGACCTGTTTGTCCTGGCAGCTTTCATCATGGAGGAATCCTTGGATATAGGGAATTCTGGAGGAGGATTCCCAACTTTGGCCATGGGTACTTGATCAAAATGGACGGTTTTTTCCATAGGAAAGAAAAGAGTGAAGTCCAAGTTTCTTGGAAGAACACAAGAGATGACCACCCATGGGCCAAGAGAGCCCAATCTGTCTGTCCTGACACCTCTCGTCCGGGGGAAATCCTTGGATATAGGGAATCTTGGAGGTGGAATCTCAGATTTGGCTGTGGGCACCAGGACAGGAAGAAGAGTTCTTTTCATTAGGATGGAAAGCACAGAGCCCCAGTGTTTCAAAGGCAGATGAGAGCCAGCTCTTCAGAAACCAAGGCCAGCCAGACCTGTCTCTCCTAGAAGCTTTTGTCTGGGAGAAACCCCTGGATATAGGGAATCCTGGAGGTGGATTCCCAACTTTGGTCATGGGTGCCTGGTGTGAAAGGTGCTTTTTTCCCACAAGAAAGAGAAGCACATGGTCCCAGTGTTTCAAAGGCAGATGAGAGGTGGCCTTTTGGTGGCAGGCATAGGAGGGGTGTGAATAGTGCGTGAGTGAGACTAGGGGCTGCAGCTCGGACCCTCAAATGGTGAGGGCCCCCCAGTACCATGGTTCTGGACCCCCATGAGGGGGTTGGCCGGGAACGGGGGGAAGCGAGGGGAGCTGCTGAGTGAGGCATCTCCTAGGGATAGTGAGGGCCCCCCCTGGGCATGCAGGGGATAGCCAGGTGTGAGTGGCACGTGTCAGGGCTGGGTCTCCCTTGGTAAGACCATTGCGGTCTAGGTAGGTCTGGGCGTGTGGAGTACTCAGACATTGAGTGGGTCACACGCATCACAGAGTACCCCCAGGCACTGCTGGTGCCAAGCGCCCACAAGGGTCCTCACTGCCCAGGACTGGGGCGGACGTAGCACAGGTGGTGCTGCCGTGATCTTGGGGAGGAGATCATGAACCCACGGCCCAAGAGCACCGGGGTGGGGAGTCTTTAGTTTAAGGCAAGGATAGGCACCATAAATTCTTGCGCACACCCCTTTTGCCTAGGCTATTCCGCTGGGGAGGGGTAGCCAAGCTGGATGGTGGACGGCAAAGGAGTCGTGCTCCGCTTGGGTTGATCCCAGTTTCTGGGAAGGGATCAAGGGTAACCCCACTGAGTCTCCTTGAACCTTCCTACATCCATTCAAAAAAGTGAGGAAGGAGGATAGGGTATTAGAACAGAACAGTCTAGCCTAGGGTTTGGACTCATGGTCCAGCCTGGTGGGTGGCTAAATGAGCCTTAATTGGTCTTATCCTATGCAAGCTATGACAGCTCCAGAGCTCAGTCCCCAAGGGGGACTGAGTGCCAGAGGCCAACTCGCTCTCAGACCAAGGCTGCAGGTCACCCCTAGCAAGCAGGGAATATTCAGCTCTTAGTGATTAGGCAGCTCTTATGATTTCAGCTTTGCTTGCTAGGTAGCTTTTTCCCTTGGCTTAAGGCTCCAGCAGACGGTAGAGAGAGGAGAAGGAGAAGATGCCGGCTGTTCCACGTGTATGGCTTTATTGGGGGGTTCCGTGAAGGGTCTCAGTTCTTCTTCTTCCAAGTTAATAGGGGTACAGTAGGCTACTTTTATACCCTTGGCCCGGATCCTATCCTGACCAATGGCCAGAGGTTAGAGTGACCATAAGTGACCAATAGTAGGGTTAACAAGATATTGCCTTACATGGCTATAGGGATAGGGTGTAGGGCGGATGTCCCTGGAGTCAGGAAGCTTCTTTGCTCTGTGTCAGCATTCTATTCTCCAAGGGGCCCTGGCTGAAGTTGAGGGGTTTACTACAGGTGGCTAGACAA
This sequence comes from Melospiza melodia melodia, assembly GCF_035770615.1. Taxonomy (NCBI): domain Eukaryota; kingdom Metazoa; phylum Chordata; class Aves; order Passeriformes; family Passerellidae; genus Melospiza; species Melospiza melodia. The sequence continues at coordinate 3,183,861 of NW_026948800.1, forward strand.
GGGAAGGTCCTGGTGCCCAGGGAGAGGATTCTAATACTGGGGACCGTGGCGTGCATCGAAAAGGGTAGAGATGAGGTGCAGGGGTACACTCAGGGGGTCGGATCACTAGGATAGGCCCTAAGGTCCAAGGCTGAGCTTGGAACTGTAAAGGTGTGAGTATAGTGAGTTTACTCGGGTTAAAGAGAGTGAGTGAACCCTGTCCTTTCCACCAATAAAATTTACTCCTTAGTAGGCGAGTGGAAGTGTGAGAGTGATCAAGAAGGGTTTAAGTTAAATTAAGAGGGGGGAGAAGGCTTGGGTTAAATTATATATATTTAGTTGAGCTGAGAAACACTTTATTTACTTGTAGATTTGTGTTGTGTTGCAGACATCTTTTCATTAAAAATCCTTTCTTCGGATTTTTCTTCCTGAGAAGCTGAGAGGCTTCGGGAGCAAAATGTAAACAATGATTGTCTGCTGCTGTGGAATGCAACAGGTGCATCTGTGATTGGCCCATCTTGGATGTTTATAATTAATGGCCAATCCCAGCCCAGTTACCTTGGACTCTCTGTCTGAGACACAAACCTTTATTATTCATTCCTTTCTATTCTTAGCTTAGCTAGCTGTCTGAGATGAAACTTTTCCTTCTATTCTTTTTAGTATAGTATAGTTTTAATGTAATATATATCATAAAATAATAAATCAAGCCTTCTGAACATGGAGTCAACATTCTCATCTCTTCCCTCACCTAAAAACCCCTGTGAACACCATCACAGTGTTGCCCGTCTGTAGATTTCCATTTGGGATTTTAGTTTACTCATTTAAGGATGCGTCAGTGTGTAAGTAAAGAAGGAAGCCCCCTTAAAGGAAAAAGGAAGGCAAAAAGTATTCCCTTAGACAGTCCACTTGGACGGTTATTAGACCACTGGGACTCTCAAGAATCCACTAAAACCTTTGACCAAGTTAAAATGATTTATTATTGTACTGAAATTTGGCCAAAGTTGAAATTACAAGGGAAGTGGCCTTGGTATTTGTAGGAAAGACATTCTGTGCTGTCCTTGTGAGCTAGCAAGGGCCTCCTGAAGATAAGGAGAAGCCCCATATCTCTCCTGAAGGAAGACCAAGGTTGTTACCATGGAGACAGGATGAAGGAGAGAAAGTTAAGTGATATGGACTCTGGCTGGCTCACAGAGTGATGTGGCTCCCTGATCACCTACTGGGAACTTTGTTTCTCTCTTATGACCAATGGGCACTGAATGTGTATGTTGGATGGGTGTAAATATCTTGAAGACGTAAAAGCAATGTTGCTCTAATAAATCTCTCTCTTGCACGCTTCTGATGGAGTCGTGTATTTTTGCGCTGTGTCGTACTCTATAACGACATCTGGTGGCCCCACCATGATTGCAACTGGACTGTAAAAAGAGAAAAAAAAAAAAGCCAAAGGGTACCCTAAAAAATGAGTGAAGGCAGCAGGGAAGCTGTGGAGGTCTGGACCTAATTCAGATATCTGATTTGAGGTGAGCAATTGGGAAAAAAATGGGAAATTATTTATCAAATGAGGAAAAGACTGTTTTGTCCACATGGAAATGTTACTGAAAAGAAAATATGTTCAAACTTCTGATTATGGCCTTTGTAGCTTACTGACATAGTGTAAATCACAGGAATTTGAAGCTGATGCCAACACTGCCTTCAGTGTCAGGGCATGGAAAAAGGTTGGGAAGAGACTATGGGAAGTGATATCTAAGGGGGATAAGACGGTTGTTGATTTGGCTGCTACCTGGAGACTGTTGTATGAGGCACTGAAGGAATGGAAAGCAGAACAAGATAGAGGGGAGGAATTGGAGGAACGGGAATTAGATCAAGAAACTGAAGTAGAGGAACAGGAGGAAGATGAGGCTGAGCCTGTTGATGTATCTCCCACTGAGGAGCCTGCTGCAGTTGCTGTGGAGGTTCCCCCAGGGTTTGCTATTGTGAGAATCAAATGGCAGGCTAAGACTGTTCCTTGGTATTCATCTCCAAAAGACTTTTTGAAACCTGTGTATACTTCACCTGCTCAGCAGTTAGCTGAACTGAGTGCTAAACCAAAGTATCTTACACCTGCACAGCAATTAGCCAAAATGAAGTCACAGAAGAAGCAAAGTGAAAAACAGTCTGGGTCATTGGTCCTTCTGTCTCTCCCTGGGCCGTTTGCTCCCCCCTCACCCTCCTGTGGTTTTTCTGCTCCCCCCTCACCCTCCTGCAGATCGCCTGCTCCTCCCTTACCCATCCCTTGGTCGGCTCCTCCCCCCTCTCCCGCTTTCCCTTGTGCCGTCCATTCCTCCTCTGCCCCCCTTTGAGTCATCTGCCTCCTCTCCATGTTCCCTTAAACCATCCACCCCTCCTCTGCCCCCCTTCAAGTCTTCTGCCTCCACTCCACCCCCCGTTGAGGCATCTGGCCTCCCCCTCCCTCCTGAACTAGTTGAACAAAAGCAATTTTTAAAATTGTGTCCCTCTTTGTCTAGTGATAGTTCTGACAATGAACTGCCAGTTATAAGTACACCTAAAAAGATGCAGGAATCTGTTTCTGTTAGAGCTCGGAGCAGATCCAGGCCTGCTGTTTCCTGGACTCTGCCTCCCTGCCAGGTGGCTGTGACTCCTCAACACCCTTTCAATTTTGGAAGCATGTGAGAATGAAAGCAGCTGAAGTGGGAGATTGGAATTTCTTAGAGGAAATAGGTCCACCTAAAAGGATGGAGATGGCTGCTGCTGCTTCTGGTGGGCCTGTGGCTTTTCCTTTTAAAGCTGTTCCTAATTCCGGACAACAAGATAGCCATTAGGTTTTTGCATGGAGGGTTTTGCAGCATTTCCAGTCAAAAGTATATCAGTACGGTGTTAACTCTTCACAGGTGATGCAAGTGATTCATGTTCTAAATGCTGATGTACTTGCACTATATGATATTGTTCACCTTGCTATGATTCTGTTTCTGCCACGGCAGTATGGTGTGTTTCAAGCTACCTGGAAGCAAATGGCTGAAAGAGTAGCATTGGCCAATATGCAGTTACCTCAGCACAATCCACATCACGCTGTGGGAGCTGATGCCTTGCTGGGCAATGGAACATTCTCTAACCTGGGTTTGCAGGCAAGAAGGGACCCCCTGGTTCTGGCAGAGGCCCAGCAGCTGGATATGAGTGTCACCAAGATATTTTCTGAAAAATCCTCTTTGCCCAGGACTTTCTCCTGGGAAGCTGAGAAGCCTCAGAGAGGAATGAAAACAATCATTATCTGATTGCTGCTCCTGTCTTTGCTGCTTTGGAATGTGGCTTGAACATTGTTTACCAATAGGCGAATGTTTGATTGGTTCCATGTGAATTGTTTTAATTTAATGATCAATCCTGGTCCAGCTGTGTCGAGGCTCTGAGGAGTCATGGGGTTTTATCATCATTCTTTTCTAGCCTTCTGATGTATCCTTTCTCTATAGTTTAGTATAGTTTTAGTATATAATTTCTTTTAATAAAATATAATATCATAAAATAATAAATCAGCCTTCTAAGAACATGGAGTAAAATTCTCATCTCTCACCTCATCCTGGGAACCTCACAAACACCATACATGAGTGCTTTACTCAAAACAATGGAAATGGCAACTCCTAAACCAGGGTATATTACCATCCAGCAAGGGGTGAAGGAACGTTTTCTTCAGTTTGTGCAGAGGGTTGCTGCAGCCCTTGAAAAGCAAGAAGAAGAGGATAAGTTGAGGCAAATTTTATGCACTCAGCCTGGGACAATGCAAATGAAGACTGAAGGTGAATTATTGATTCTTTACCAGGAGATCCCTCACTGTCTGATATTGTGGTTGCTTGCTCAAAGGTTGCTTGGGTTGAGCATAAAATGGCTTCTTTGGCAAAAGTCATGAAGTTTTCACCCAGATGTTCTGCTTGTGAAGAATCAAGTCACGTGAAGACCCACTGCCCTCAAACTGCTGGACAACATGTACACTCTAGTTGGTTTGGTTATCACCCCAGGGAAAGTTCAAAGGCAGATGCCTTGGAAATATTTGGGGTTGATAATCACCAATACACAAATTGTGCCTTAACCTGTAAAATTGGACATTGAAATTAAAACCACTGTTGATGTAGAGAAATTGGTTGGTGCAATAGCTTGGCTTAGGCAATACTTAGGGATAACTAATCATCAACTGCAACCTTTGTTTGAAATATTATCAGGGATTACTTCCTTTGCTGATGAGAGACATTTGACTGCTTCAGCATAAAAGGCTGTAGAAGAAGTTGAATTGGCCTTGAAATCTAAATTTGTTACCAGAATAGATGTTTCTGTTTGTGTGCAATTATTTATTTTGAGACACGATGAAATACCATGCGGATTGTTGTGTCAATGGAATGATAAATGGGAAGACTAATTGCATATTTTGGAGTGGATATTTTTGTCTTTCAGGCCCAAAAAACAGCTCCAGATGTGGATGAGCTTTTTGAAGACATCATTATCAAAGGTCCCAGATGCTGCCATGAAATCTCAGGCTGTGATCCTCTAACTATTGTCATACCGGTACAACAATGGTATTTTGAGTGGGGTTTTCAAAACAATCGTGAGCTGCAATCTGCTTTATCTTCCTTTTGAAGTAAAATAGCATATCATTTACCTTCTCATCCTATTTTAAATTTCACTAAGAGGATTTCCTTGGGAAATCCTAAGAGATTTTCCCTTCCTAAGGAAAACAACTTTGTTCTTCTGTTCTAGTGGAAGGTGCGACAGTTTTTACAGATGGATCAGGGAAAACTGGAAAAGTTCCTGTAGCCTGGAAGAAGGATGACCACTGGGAATATGAAGTAATGTTTCAACAAGGGTCTCCTCAGTTAATTATGCCTCATGTTTTGCAATACTACAGTACTAATCCTAGAGGCTTACTCTCTTTGCAAGAATGGCAAACAGATGTTACAAAAATGTCGCAGACATTTCTCCACAGAAATCCTTTCTTTCGGATTTCTGTGTCTTCGGGAGGCCAGAGGCCTCCGAAGAGAAGGTAAACAATTATTATCAGCTGCTGTGGAATGCAACAGGGACACCTTGATTGGCTCATTTCCTATGTTTATAATTAAGGGCCAATCACCAGGGCAAGTGAGGGGACTGAGTCCCTGGACACAACTTTGTTTGGGATTCTTTTCTATCTATTCTTAGCTTAGCTAGCAGCTCTGCAAACCTCTCTCTATGTTCTATTTAGTATAGTCATAATGTATTATATATCATATCTTAATAAATAAGCCTTCTGATCAAGATACAAGAGTCACCGTCTCTCTATCACCAGCCGCGCCCACTCAGGTCACTGTAATATCTGGTGACCCCTCGTGTCAGAGCAAAAATTAATCTGATAAGACCAGAGGAGCAAATTGCTGCACTGGGTAAAATCCTGTATGTGTAGCATTTGATGGTTGCTCTGAAGTGATCAAAAAAGTGGATTCAAGCCAGGAGCTGAAGAACTGAAGATCCTGATATGGACAGAGTTCACAGCCAAGGCTGACCACAACAGAACCACCTTCTTCTGAAAAACCTTCAGGAAACATGGTAGACGAGAGCAGCATACCTGCAGAGCTGGCCAGAGCAAGCTGGACTCTTTCAAAAGGTACTGTTCATTTTTCTATCCCTGAGGGTTCAGCCGCAAGAAAATTATGGCTGTTTGTATGGGGGAGATTCCCTTTGAAGTACGTGGTTCATTTTACTCCTTCAGAGGAAAAAATCATGGCCCTCTGGGAACATTGGTGCAGGGAAGACGGTTTCCTTTTGTCAAAACCAGATATCTATGAATTCTTTCGATGGGCAAAGCTTTTTGGGTTCTTTACTGAAGTTCTGTATGCTTTAGATGCTTTTGTCTGGGAGTGCATGGACTCCATTTTCCAGTTCGTGTGGAACAAGGGACGTGTCCTGCCTTCTATCTACCCAGCATTTATAAAGCTTTTCCCAGTCCTGAAACGCTGAGCAGCTTGTTTTCAATGGATCTCTAATTGTTATGGCCAGGCTCCGTTTCCACCGCCTTTGGCAGAAGACCCGGTGGGGGAGGACATTTTTCTTCCCAGCCCCCCCTGCTTCACGGCGCGGGGGGGCGAAACTTCGCAGGGTGAAGAAGTTTTTTTTACTCTTGCTCCGGAGCATGCTCAGATGGAGTCGTCTCCTTCCCCCCCTTCTCTCTCTCCGGGGGGATGGGAGTGGCCGCTCAAGCCAGCGCCGGCCTCTCAGACTCCGCCTTCAGACATGGGGGCGGCACCGGTCTCTGAGGCTTCCTCCAAGGCCCTGCCAGAGCCGTCACTCCAGGAGATCCCGCCCGCGGTTTCACCGGCATCCCCGCCCCTGCCAGCGCCTGTGTCGGAGAAGGCGGAAGAGACAACACCTTCGGCGATTGACCTGTTGCTAAGCAACGGCGACGCTCCGCCGCTTCTCCAGGCTCCGCTGATGCCCGTGCCGTGCCTGCCGCAGCTCTCAGAGCCAAGGGACGCAGCAACAGCGTGTTTCCGCGCATCCCCGCCTCCCCAAGCCGGGACAGTTCTTGTTCAGGATGGGGCTGGAAACGGCGTTGAGCCCGCGGGACCCTCGGAGCAGCCCGCGGCTGATCCCACACTCAGCGCGATCCCCCCCCCAGTTCCGGCTCCCTCCCCGCTGCTTCCACCGGACGTCCCAGCAGTCGCCCCGGCGGGGGGTCTCTCCTTCCGTGGAGCGGGGGCTTCCCGCCAGCTCACTGTTGCGGCAGTCCAGCTGCCTGTTTTTAAGATCAGCATTCTCGGTGGTTTGGGGGGTGGATTTTCGGGGATTGTCCCATGGAGGCCGCCGCCTCTCTTGTGCCCTAGTGGCATGGGGGGGCAGGTGCATCCAGAGAGTTCTGCCTCTGATCCCCAGCCCGGAGGGGATGGGGATGAAGCCAGGGGGCGGATGAGAGACAAACCCGATGCATTGCCGAGGGAGAGGGCACAGCTGGAGGAGACCATAGCTGGTTTGCTGTGGGGAGCAAACATCTCCAGACCCCAGATGGGATTTCTGGGGAAGGCTTCTATTTCCCTGCTGCTGGCATGCCTCAGTGGTTTAGGGGAAAGGAAGCATCTCACTACCCGTGCTGCCATTGTGCTTGCAGCAAGGTTCAGGCCTGCGGGAATGCAGAGCCTTCCTTATGAGTTTGGCCTGGGCCGTTGGGCTCAGGAGGTTCCTGGGCCAGGGCCATCATTTGGCCTCTTGATGATTTTGGGAATTCTGGTTTGTCCTACCGGTCCAGGTCCACCTGTGAGAGCCAGTTTTGGGGTTCCTGGTCCAGCATGGGCCAGGGCCCCCAGGGCCTTTCCTTCTCTGGCACTGCTCTGCCCCTGGCTGCTGCTCTTTTGCTTTTCGGTTAAAAAAAAAAAAAAAAAAAAAAAAAAAATTTAAAAATTAAATAAAAAGATTGAAAATACTGGGCAGCAGCTCTGAAGCGCTGAAGCATTGAAGGGCCAGAAAGGACATTCCAAAATTGTTCAAGTTGTTTCAAATCGTTTCAAATTGTATTAAGACTGTCAATGGTTTTTGATAACTATTGATGGAACTCTTATGCAGAAGTCTGTTTCAGGACCAAAAGGACTCTCAGATATTCCAAGGGAAACAACTTCAGCCCTTGGACTGTTCCTGAAATTCATCTGCATGGACTCAAATTCTCTTTACATTGTATTTTGCATTTTTCTTATATTATAGCATTGTTTTAGTGATTTGTTAGTTATTGTATATTCTATAGGTGAAGAAATTTCCTGTTCATTCCACATCAGAATTTTTCTTTTATTTTATACAATTTAGAAAGGTGAGATGTCGCAGACATTTCTCCACAGAAATCCTTTCTTTCGGATTTCTGTGTCTTCGGGAGGCCAGAGGCCTCCGAAGAGAAGGTAAACAATTGTTATCAGCTGCTGTGGAATGCAACAGGGACACCTTGATTGGCTCATTTCCTATGTTTATAATTAAGGGCCAATCACCAGGGCAAGTGAGGGGACTGAGTCCCTGGACACAACTTTGTTTGGGATTCTTTTCTATCTATTCTTAGCTTAGCTAGCAGCTCTGCAAACCTCTCTCTATGTTCTATTTAGTATAGTCATAATGTATTATATATCATATCTTAATAAATAAGCCTTCTGATCAAGATACAAGAGTCACCGTCTCTCTATCACCAGCCGCGCCCACTCAGGTCACTGTAACACAAAAATGCCTGAATTTGGCCATCTAAAGTATGTTCCTGTTACAATTGACACTTTTTCTCATGCCATGGTTGCCTCAGCATTGGCAGGTGAAACAGCTGCCAATAACAGGGGTGTTATTCGTCATTTTTGCCGCGCCTTTTCCATCTTAGGTGTTCCATCACATGTTAAAGACAGATAATGGCCCAGTGTATGTCTCAAAGAAATTGCAAGTGTGTTTTTCATGCCTGGGGTGTTGATCATTCCACTGGTATTCCTCATGCTTCTACAGGCCAAGCAATTATTGAACGTGCTCATGGTGTATTGAAGTGCCAGGTACAAAAACAAAAAGGGGAAATGCAGAGGGAGTCATCTCAAGTGAGATTAGACAAAGCCATTTATGTGTTAAACTTTCTGCATCCTCCACCTGACTTATACTTGTCTCCTATATTCTATCATTTTCTGTCTTTGAATTCAAAACAGCCAAACTTTTAGAAAGGTATTGAGGTATGGGTAAAAGATTTAATCACGGGAAAGTGGACTGGCCCAGTAGAATTAGTAACATGGGGAAGAGGATATGTATGTGTTTTAACAGAAAATGGCCCTTGTTGGATCTCTACCTTATTTGGAGCACACAGGAAAGGACCGGATGGGTGGTTCTACAGCAGAAGCAAAATGAGTAGGTAATTGCCTTGGTTATTAAGTGGATGGGAGCATGGGCCCTCATGGAATGTGTGGTAAGGATGGCAATTCGAGACAGAGTAAAGGGAATTATAGGCTTAACCTGAAAATCCAAAATTTAAGTTAGTGGGTGTTACTTTTGCTTCTTCTGCTTGAATTCTCTTACAGAGAGAATTCTCAGTGGGTAGTACTGAGAAATGTGTCTTGTACCATTTCCTTTTGCAGAGCACCAACAGTCCCAAAAATAGGGGAATTTGATGTACCTAAGGGAGAAGTGTTGTCTTTGCAGTGGGGTTGAATTAGTAGCTGAACTCCACACCTTGAGCAACTAGGTTGGTTGCCCATTATGATAGCAGCAACCAGTTGTAAAGTTGAATGGATGCTACTTGGTTCTAAGTGGTGACTAGGCAGATGACTTGGTCTCTGTCTCTGTGTGGGAGAAAGTTATTTGACTAGAGGTGAAGGTGTCATTCTGCTACAAATGTGTCACTTGGAAATTGCGAGGTCTGTAACGGTATTTGAAGATCTAGTTTTTATGTGCCTTGTCTGTATATGAATGTTAAGATTGTGAGAGTGTGTGTTGTGGATTGGGTAGAAGTTGGTTTGTTGTAAGTGTGTTGCGGTGTGTTGTAATGTCCTGTTTTAGACTTCCGGGTCCCTTCCCAGGTGTGCCTATATGCCTCTCCCTTCCCCCTCGCCCCCTTGCTGAGTGAGTCTTGTCAATCAGGCTTAACATTCCAGCAAGGCGTCGTGTAGTCGGTCAAGTTCAAAAGATGCCCCTATGCCCAGAGGTCATTGGCCTGTCTAGGTGTCATCCTCCCCTGAGACCCTGCCCCTTCCCTCCCCCTCCCCGGGGAGCTTAAAAGGGTAATCAGACCATGTAGTCGCGATTCTGTTGGAGCTGTAACCAAGATTCAGACCTCTGTGACCATTGAATAAAGCTCTGGATATTAACCCTCCAGCAGAATCCATCTCCTTTTCCTCCTCACCATTAGCTTGATGCCTTCCTCCTGAGGTAAACAGAGTTCCTACCAAGCCTGGACTTGTTCAGCTGCCCAGCTGCAACCACCAGCAAGCTAAAGGTGTCTCTGGGGTGATACACCACAGTTGCCACCTTTGGCCTAGCAGCAAGGGTCAGACTGGCCCAGGCACAATCTACCTGGTAATATTGGGATTAGTATTCCAATATAAGTGAATAAAGAATGGATCCTCTGTCTCCTTGGATTTTTGCACGGGCCTTGCAGAAGTCCTTAGCAGTTGTGTTTGTGGGTCAAATACAAAAAGGGGGAATTGTAGAAAAGACATTTTTGTGCTGTTTTTGTGAGCCAGTGAAGGCTTCCTGAAGATAAGGAAAGCCCTGTATCTCTCTCAAGGAAGGTACCAAGGCTATCACCACGAAAAGGTGAAGAAAAAAAGAAAGTTACGAGATATGGACTTTAGCTGGCTCACAGAGTGACATGGCTCCTTTTTGCCTATTGACAATCTTGTTTCTTTTTTATGACCAATGGGCAGTGCGTGTGTTTGTTAAGTAAATGTAAATATCTTTTAAAGCTATAAAGGCAACGCGTTGGTATAATAAATCTCTCTTAGCAGCCTTCTGATCTGAGTCTTGGTGCTTGCGCTGTGTTGCGCTCTATAGCAACACTTCATCTCCTCTTTAGGTCCTTGATCACAGCAGAGATATGAGCCTGCATGGGAGCATTGATCACACTCTCACAATTTCTAAGCTTGTTGGCCAAAGAACCCACTGTTTCTTGGTTGTTATCAGCATTAATCGTTGCAATGAAGGTGGTGTATTGGGATGGCCCCAGATTTGCCAGCCTCCACAACATTTGCCCTGTGCACCTGACCTTGTCGGGGTCATTATCATGCTGTCCATCCCTCCCAAAGAGTACCTCCAATACTGCCACTTCTTTCAGCTGTTGGATCCCTTCCTTGAAGGTCTTCCAGCACATTCTATGGTGGTGCTCCTGCATTCTCTCCCTGTGGACAAACCTCTCTCTGACACTCATTAAAAGCTGTTCCCAGAGGGAAAGGGACCCTTACTCCCTTACAAAAATCTGATTCCCACCTGAATCCTGGGTCAAGGTCCCAAATTCCTTGCCTCACCACCATCCAGTTGCACGCCTGTACCCATAAGGTCCCAGACCCAGAGTAACCAGGTAGTATAAGCTTCATGTCCCTGTCGTACAATGTTTTTGTGCAGATTACAGGACTTTTGTACATCAGGGACTCAGTGATGATCTCAACCATTGTCTTCCCTGTGGGTTGTGAGGACCCTCTTTTCTTATCCTTGTCTGGGTGCTCTGATTTCATCATAGACCTCCTTCTTTCCACAGGAGCAACCGCTGCTGGCTGTGTCTGCCCTTGCAGTTCAGCTGGAACCTGGACAGTTGTAACATCTGTGGGTTCCACCGCAGCACCATCAGACTTTCCCTCTTTGGGGCAGGGGGAGGGTTTCTCACCAGCTGGGGAAATGTGCTCCTTCAGCATCTGGCCCATCTCCTTCACCAGGACCCCCACCCAGTCAGGATGGCTCATTTCTGAGGTGGGCTGTGGGGCAGAGTCAGCCTCTGGGGCAGCAGCATCCCTTGTCTCTGGGGTTGGTGTTAGTGTGGTTATCCAGGTTAATCTTCCCTTATCTCTGAATGCTAAATAGAACAGGCCTATCAGCAACACCAACCATTGTATGATATCATTAGCATTTAGAGTGGATCTGAACCCTTCGAAAACTGGTGGGGCAGACCCAAAGATCTTGCTGAAGGGTTGGGAGAAAAGTTCCCCAGTGTCATTTCCTCACAGCAAGTACCATTATTAAAGTAAGCCCAAAACCACACAGGTAGTGTGTGATAGCTCTGAATCCATGTCTGCCTTCCAACAGAAGCTAAAGATCCATTAATTCCTCACCTTATTGTGATATGTTATGGAATAATTCGTGCCTGTGTAAAATATACATGAAATAAGTTGTGCTTGTACAAAAAAATTCTTAAAGATTTAAAGCCACAAGCTGCAGCACAAGATTGCTTCACAAATTGAGAAATCACAGACAGCAGTGGAGAGAAAAAACTAATTAGCAAACAAAAAGACGTGGCTCTGTGCAGAGATGGGCCCTTTCCCAGGACAGTCCAGAGACACCCAAGCGATGAATAGTCAGTATCTATGATCAAGTGTCAGGGTCCGTCCTAGTGGACAGATGACCTGATGGTTCGTAGGAATGATCTCAGAGTGCAAAACACCAACATGGTACAAGGGAGTTTGCAGTGATAATCAAATCAAATGGAATTTTATTGAAATAACCACAGCAAAAAATGTGATAGAGGGATTAAGGGAGAGGAAAAGATAGAGAAAGAGACAGAAGAGAGAGAGAGCAGGAGGGAGAGGGGATATAGCTACCAATGCAGAGACGAAGTCCTTTGGTCCAATTCAGCCAAGGGTCCGCCTGCTATGCTGGGGAGATTTCAAAGGCTGTAGCTAACTCAGAGGTTTTTATTACTGAAAATTGTGAGGAGGGGGAAACAGATACAATAGAGAACAGATGTAACAGGTAGTCTATGTTCTCAGCAGTAAATGAGAGCCATTGTATTCTCGGTCCGGTGGTCACAATCTGCAGGCAAACATCTTGCTTTGGTCAGCTTGCCTCCCCACACACCTCCCCCGGGCTGGGGGTTTCAGTCCCAGTCCTTGGAAGGAGCAGATGGGCCTGTTAGGAGTTTCATGTCTCAGTCCTTAGTGGAGAAGCTTCTTACATCTCAGTCTGTCTGTCATGGTGGTTGTAAAACAGGTGAGGGTCTTCTGTGGGAGACCACCTGAAACTCAGGAGAAGTCCAGCCAGGCCGAGAGGTGGGACAGCTTCCAGAGCTGCTATTGTTGCAAACGGGGCATGGTGCCCTCTTCTTAGCATACAGCAAACACACCTGTGAAAACAATAGCTTAACACGGAGCTTTCAGGTCTCAGGGCCCGTGGCGTGTGACTTTTCTCCTTCAGAGCCAGATATAGACGGGGGGGGTCTTCTCTTCAGTGGTCTCCCAAGGATGATCGTGAGGCAGATGAGGGAAAATTAGGACAGACTCTTACATCAAGATAGTCAGAGTCTTCAAGGGTGTGAATCCCAATGCTCGGTTCCCGTAACTCGACAATCAGCATTCATCACTTCCCAGAAACAGTTCTGTCCAGCCCAGCACAGAGAAAAGGAAACTACATAAATATGTGAAGCGACAAGAAGAATAGGAGAAACTCTGCCCCAGGTGGAAAAAGCTGTATAAAACCAACCCGAAGGAGACAACATTTGTGAGCAGAGGGGATCCAAAGCGATAGAGTTTAGATCAGTGTTCACCCAGCGCCGATCCCGGGCACGAAGCTGTCCCTTTGATTGTGGCTATTGGAGACTGTATCTTGGTTGCAAGAAAAAAAAAAAAACAACAACCTTTTAATTGATTATTCATTGGCTTTATCATTTATTACTTATAACATTATTAAGCCATAAAACAAACTGGATTGCTCGGGAAGATGAAACAGGAAAGCCTTATAAGTATGATTGCCTTTCAAAAGATTTTGAGGATACAGAAACTATAAGCAAGATTGAAATGAAAGCAAGCTTTGAGATACCTCAGTTACTGAACAACTGGAAAACAATGGTATGGCCAACTGAAGGTAATCCCCTTTTGATAAAACAATTCCCTCTGCTTGCAGACAGCTCCAAAGGTCAGAGCAGACCCCACTAGCTTGGCAGAAGGGGTCCAAAGAGGAGTTTTTGGGGTTTAAAATGTAACACAGCATGGTAATGTAATGGTTCTTATAGGCTGTATGTAAATGCTATAGGATTTGTATCTTGTACTAGATTGGTTAGTGAGAATTAGAATATTCAACACAGAAGATGATTTATTGTATTGTAATGAGAACCTCGCTCTCTAATCTTCTCTCTCTCTCTCTCTCTCATCTCTTTACCACACTCTTGCCTTCTCTCTCTTAACCACTCTCTTCACTTCCCTCAGGCCTGCTCCAGCTGCATCTGGCAGCTCTGAGCAGGGCCCGGCACCCACACCCTTTGCAATAGACTGCAAGTTCCACAGCCTGGCTTCAGAGATCTCTCCAGATCCCTTGGAAGGTGAGACCACCTGGAGACCAGAGGAAAACAGCTGGAGCTCCAGGGACAGCTGATGATTGGCACAGCTGAGTCTGTGGGAAGCTCCCATAGCTCCTGCCTTCTCCCTCCCTGTTGACAGCTCCCTCCCTCCAGCCCTCAGACCCTGCCTGTGGTAGTTGGTGTTTTACAGGTGTTTTACATAAAAGTTAGATTTCCTATGTTAGTCAGTTATAATGGCTTCTCCCGTGTACCCCAATGGTTTCTCCCATATACCCCATTTTGTTCCCTCTAATGGTTCAGTCCTAAATTGTTTACCACAAAGTTTTCCCACCACTTGTCTGCCCATCAGTGTGTCAGTCTCCCTGCTACTCCCCTCATTCCCTTATAAGCCTTGTCAATCTCACTTGTACTACCCCTTACTCTTGTCAGTCTCTGTAGTCACTCCCCTTGTATTCTCAAATGTTCTGTGTTAGTCAGCTATGTCTCGATGGTTGATTGCTTTGTGAGGCTTCTTCCCTCCCCTGAATGATCCTGATTGGAGTTGCTAAGTGATGTGTTCCTCCCCTAAGATCCCCTCATTGGGTGAGAGTTGTATCCACCCCTTGCACCATCCCCTCTTTAAAAATGCTAGTCAGACCCATTTTCTTTGTGACTTGCGCCTGACCCCTTTCAGTAGTAAAGCCTCCTTGGAAACTCAGACAAAGCCTCCTTGGAAACTCAGACGAGTGATCCTTCCTTGTTTCCTTGGCCTCTAATTTCTCGTGCCATGCTCCTGCTGTGTCACCCATGCCGTAGTGATTACTGCCACCCTAGACGGTCTCGGCAGAGATCAGGGAGTGGCCACTCTCGTGTGTGCCCTCAGCCACCAAGGGTGTGCTAGCCAGAGAACCTCCATCCCGTGGCTGCAGAGCATTTCCACACCTGCCCATCCCCTTTCTTCCCTTCCAGCTCATCCCTTTGCTTTGCCTTCCATTAATAAACAGTTTGATTTCTTTGCTTTACCTGCCTCTCTGTGAAGCTGGAGCGATGCAAATCTGGGGCCCTGGGACACTCAGGCTTCTCCTGCCATTCTCTTCCAGGCCATGTTTTGTGCACAGACACAGAGGAATGAGGGCAAATCAGGCTGGAAAGGTCCCTGTGCTGAAGGTCCAGTTCCACAACACTGTGGAGTTACACATCTTGCTGAGCACTCTGGAGCCCCTGGACTTTGGAAGAGCCAACCTGAGGATGCTCTGAACCCATCTGTGAGGGATTCCATGGCAAGCATCCATGGAGGGCAAAGGAGCTTGGAATGCTGGAAGGTTTGAAGAACAGCTTCCTGAAAGCACAGCAGTGCTCCATCCCTGCACAGGATCAGGAAGAGGGTAGAACCAGAGACCATCCAGGCTTAACAGAGAGCTCTGGGTGTGCCTAAGAGCAAATGAAGCAGCAGCACGGTGCCCAAGATGTGGACACGCGACCGTGCCAGAGCGCTGTCAGGCAGTGCCAGGATCTCGGGTGTGCTTCTGGTCCCAACAAGTGAGGAATGGCAGCCCCAGGCTCAGACCCAGTCAGAATGCCAACCAAGGGAGACCAGAGGGAGGGCACCCTTCCAGTTTCTCTTGGGTATGGCCGCAAAACAGCCCCTGCTGCTTCTTCCTCTGCCTGTGTTTGGTCTGTGCTGGTGGCAGAGCCAGCCAGGTTGGGCTCTGCATTCCAAAGCCTGTTGGGAGTGGGAATGAAAAGCACTGTGTGCACAGCAGAGAGTCCTGGAAGGCGCTGGCAAGAGCGTCCTGTGGGGACAGGGCTCTGGGCTCTGGCTGGGAACAGCCTGGTTTTGGTGCCATGAGCACAGGCAGGAGTTGTGGCAGGTGAAGAGGCAGCGGGCAGCTTGTGTTTGTAGAGGGCCTGGGGCTGCACCTCTGAACCTCCACCTGGAAACACACTTGGGGGAATACGAGCTAGAGCTGGAGGGCCTCTCCTGAAAGGACCTGAAGTCATTCAGCCTTGCCAGCATTTCTTAAGAGTGTCTTGGTGTTTCCCAGGAAAGCTGCACATTTGGGGAAATGCCTTTGGAGGAAAGAGGCTTGCTTCTCAAGGAACGTGCTTCCCAGGGAGCTCCCAGTGAGGTAGGTGCAAGTGTCCCCCTTTGGCTCTCTCTGCTCCTTTCAGACCTTGAGGCCTGTTGCACTTGGCAGAGGGGCAGGGCAAGGGAGAAGGCTGTGAAGAGCAGGTTTGGCATCCACCTGGACCTGCAGAGACCAACCCAAACACCTGCAGTAGGGTCTGTTCCCCCCTTTGGACAGAGGTGTGAGCAGAAGCATCTCTGTCCAGCCACAAGCCCCAAAGCTCTCCTTGAGAGCTGTGAATTAAAAGGCTTCTACACACACACTTTTCTTATCTTCCCTGCCTGTTGTGTTTCAACTCTTGGCAATATGCATTTTCCTGCTGCTTGGTGGAAGCTGCTGTGGCCCAGGACCAGCACAGAGCTGGGCTGTCTGGGCCAGGCAGCGTGGAGAGACTTGGCTGATCTGGGTGTGTCCCTGGCCTCAGAAAAGGCTTGGAAGGTTTGCCTCCCAAGGCATCCTGCTCATTGGCTCTCCCTGTGCATCTTGGAGAGAACAAGGTGGGCATTTCTGGCAGCTGGGCATCAGCAGGCCTTAAATTTGGGGCATGTTGTGGAGCGAGCCCAGCTGAGATACCCTGACAGGAGCCCAGTGCTCCTTGCTCCCCTCTGCTGACACGTGAGCATTTGTCTGGTTTTGGGATGGCCCTGGCTGTGTCAGGGGTGCTACTGGACACGAGACAGCCAGTCCTGTCCTGCTGGGTCCCAGCAGTGCCTCGCAGCAGCCCTGCATCCACGTCAGGATGCTGGCCAAGAGAAGTCCTGGAAGCTGAGGCAGCTGATTTTAAGCTTGTGCAGGTGCCTACAGGTCAAGGTCAAGGGTGTTCCCTCAGGATATAGCAGTCCTGAGGGGTCTCCCTCATTGAAAGAAATCAGCAGACAAATGCATTTTCTGTCAAAAGCCCTTTTATTGACCTGGCGGGAGGGCAGGAGTCTGCACTCCACTAAAATGTTTCTCCACCATGTATAAATTTCAGTGGGTTGATGTGGGAATTGTATCAAAAATACCATCCATCTTTACACTGCTGAGGCGATTCAATAGGCAGGGATTTAGAAATACATTGTGTCAGATTCCTAGACTTGAAGTTGAAATCCAGGTGCTGGCCAGGAGTGGTCTCGATGCCCTAAAGCAGCACAAAGTCTTCCTCAGGGCTTCCCTGCACTGGGCTGATTCCCTGCTTGCCCTTAGTTCTTCTGGCAGACTATGTCTAAAGCTTTTTGTCAAGTCACTCTCATGTCAAGTTAGGACAGCCAGGTTTTTCTTATGCTAACTTGTGCTAAGCACTTATGTCTGTCTGTGCTAAGTACTTGTTTACTAACATGAATTGCTTGTGCTTACTTATGTCAAAAAAAGACCTTGTTCTATTGCCAAAGGTGCCTGAGGCCCTCTGCTCCTTGTGGCACCAGTTGCTTTCCTGTGGGATGTTCTACCTGCCCGGAGAGTAAAGAGGGAGCTGGAGAAAGAGCTGGCCAGGCTGCTCTGGATCCTTTACCAGCAGCCCTGGCTGAGTGGAGCAGTCCTAGCTGAGCGCAGAGGTGCCAATGGAACAGCCGTGCCCAGGAAGGCTCGGTGGGAAAGGTGATCCAGGAACCACAGGCCTGGCAGCCTGAGCTGCCCCCGGGGAAGGCCTTGGAGCAGATCCTCCTGAGTGCCATCCCACGGCACGTGCAGGGAACCAGGGCGTCTGCTGGAGGGGGGAAAGCTCTGTGGAGGGACAGGGACAGCTGGGGGTCCTGGTGGGGTGTTGAGGGATTCTGTGTGGGAGTTTGGGGAGGTTGGTGTTGGTGGGGTGTTGGAGGAGGAGTTGTCTGGAAGGTGAGAGGTCTAGGCTGGAATTTGAGTCAGTTTGAAGGCAGCATCTGTGGTTTGGCACAGCTTTGGTTACGGAGGGCAGAAAGAATATATGTGATTTTTCCTGTTCATGGTCCTGATTCTCCTGAAGGGAACAAGAGGGGAGAGCTGTACTTGACTGGCCACTTAAATGTCTGTACCAGGGGAGGATTAGCCCCTTTGCCATCTACTCATTTGTTTGGGCTACTTTTGTAACACTGAGTGGACTTTCATTTCTTGAGAGCTTTTATTCCTTAAGAGAATTAGGATATTATCATCCCTTCACAGAAAACCATTTGCAAACCAAATAATAGCCTTTTTTTGCCTCTGTGCAGTGTTATGTTCTGTAAAGTGACTCTCAGTGGATGACATTAAGGAAATGTTGCTTTGAGTTGCTGCTTTGAGAAGGAAAGCAAAATTCCAACTCTTCACCTTCACCATCCCAATGAATTTGGGAAGTTTGCAACTTTTTGGAACTACGTGAGTTGACCAATGGGAAGTAAAACTTTCCTGAATTGAGAAGTGTTAAATGACAGGTTCTTCTGTGCCTTCGCCACTAAGGTGTTTTTGTGCTGAAGGAAATTACTTCAATGAGAAAATAATTTCAGCATGGAGTAAGAGCTTCTGACAGAGACCAAGTGTGTCAGCAGTTGCTCCAGGTGCTCCTGCCAACAGCCCCTGCAGGAAGGAGCACAGCCCCTAATGCACGTGGGCTTTGGCTCCCTGTGGCACAGAAGCCCCCCGGGGGCACAGGTCTCTGGGGCAGGAGACAGGCACCAGCGCTGCCAGGGCTCAGGGGGTGGCAGCTCTGCTTGGGCAGGGACTCTGCCACACCTGCTGATGTCAGCGCTGCCTGGGCCCCGGGGGTCAGAGCAGCGATGGTGCCCGGGCCCACACGTTCCTTGTGCGTGTCACACCCGTGGGTTTAGGATGGCCACCAGCTGGGACATGTCCCAAGGAGGCCATGCCAGCTTCTGAGGCTGAGAAGGCTAGGAGGATGAATAGTTGGGCAAGGATTAGGGCCTGTGCCCTTCCCAGCATGGCTGCGTTGGCAGCCCTGGGGCTCCTTCTGCTGCACTGAGCCCACAGAGCCGGGCAGCATTTGCTGATGGACTGAGCCATTCCTAAAGATCCTGTTTGGCTGTCTTAGACACGTGGGATGAGAGATTCCTTCCAACCTGGGCCACTTTGGGTTGGCTGGGGGCAGCCCCAGGGCAGGGGGGGTGTGTGTGCAGGGGCCCTTTGTGACATGGTGCAGCATGGTCACCCTGGCATAGAACGGGTTTCCAAGGGCCCTTTGTGACACGTGGTGACATAGAAGCTGGCAGTGACAAGACCATGCCACAGTGCTCGGAGCACGTGATGGGAAAGGACGGGACAGAGCGGTGTCGTGAGGAGCCCCCGCACAGCTCACTCATTCCTGTCTGACCCGGAGCCTTTCCAAGGCGTTATTCCTGCAGCTGAGCTTGAGGCCAGACCACAGGACTTGGTGCCCTAGAGGCATCTCCCATCCCTGCCACCAGTGCCCTCTAGGACAAACCACAATCCTTGACAGGAGTCTCCTGTCCTTGTGGCAGGAGCCCTCGAGACCACAGTGCAGGACTTTCTGTCCTGCAGCCTTCCCGGGGCCTCTGTCTTGAAGGTGCCTTCCAGGCAGGACTGCAGGACTTGCTAACTCAGAGCTTTTCTGAAGCATCTCTCTTGCAAGTAGCCACAAATCCAGTCATTAACATGGAGCAGAGATCCCCAAGAGTGCCCAAGCTGGGCTGGCTGGAAGAGGAGGAAGAAGGCCCTGGAGCTGCCCCAGCACAGGAGACAAAAGAGGCGGTGCCACTTGCGCTGCCGCAGGAGGGTGAGTGCCAGAGCTGGGCCACAGGGCTGGTGCCTGCAGCCAGCTTGGTGCCTTTGCATCCCATGGCATCCCATTGCATCCTATCCCATCACCTTGCATCCCATCCCATTCCCTGGGGACATGCTCATGTACAGGACGGAAGAGGGGCCGGGCAGACACCCTGCAGGGCCGTGCTCCATCCCCTGAGCCATCCTGGGGCTGTCCCTGCCTGGGGAGCGCAGGGCTGGGCTGTGCTCTCCGGCCTCTCCCGCAGCCCCTCAGCTCTGGCTGCGCTCGCTCTTTGCCAGGTGCAGCCCTGCAGCGCACACAAGAGCAGAAATCCAGCCGTGGCCGTTTCCGCAGAACAGCCCAGGTACCTGCAGCCACCCCCACCTGGGATGGGCTTGCTGGCACCATGCTTGGAGCATTCCCTGCAACATCCCTGGCTTCTCGCCATTCTCCTACAGCTGGTTTGCCAATTCATGAGGAGAATTCGGGAGGAAGAGGCCAGCACCATGGGCACTGGGCTCAGAACATATTCACACATCTTCCAAACCAAGACCAGAGCTGTCCTGCTGGATATGCTCATAGAGGAGGGCTTTTCCAATCCAAAGCAAGTAAGCAGCCTGTGGCCAGGGTTTGATCCTCCCAGGAATTGCTTGACCACACCTGCTGGTTACTGGAAACCTTTGAGGCCATGGCAGTGTGGTGGGAAGGGAAGCACTTCTCTGGGGAAGCTGGGAACATTCCTCCCTCTGGCAGCTTTCCAAGTCTCCCCGTGCCTTCTCCAGGTGCCTGCCATGGTGAGCTACATCCACCAGTGGCTCATGGCCAATCAGTTTGCTGAGCACAGGCTGAACAGGACCCTGCTGGATCTCACCGAAGCACAGCCCGCTGACGTAGTCATGATGCTTCTGTGTGTGGCTCTGTCTTGTGACAGGTATGGGGCCCACCTTCTCAGAGGGCTCAGGGCTCCCCAGCCCATCAGCCTGTACAGCCTGGCCCAGGTGTCTGACCAACAGAGACTTCCAGGGCCCTCTGGCTGCTGCCTTGGCCAGCCCCGGCACGTCAGCCCCTGAGCCTGCTGCCGTGCTCCCTCGCTGCCCCTCAGGGACCTGTCCCCATCGGGCTGGGCTGCTTGGGTGCTGCTGGCAAGTGACAATGGGCACAGGCAGAGCTGGCAGCCAGCTCAGGTTCCCACTGCTGCCCAGGCCATGGTGCTGTGTCTGAGACCCCCCTGAGACAGAGCTCTAACCCCACAGAGCTGCTTTGACCATGTGGAAGAGCATCATGTGCTCGCCCAGGACTGCAGAGCCGGCGCTGCTGATACTCCTGGATGTGCTGGGGAGCTGGCCAGAGCACAGCACGTGCACCTCGGATGGGGACAAAACGGGTGTCTTTGGCCTGACTGTGAGTTTCTGTAACTGGCATTTGCTGGCCCCAAGGCTGCCTCTCCAGCAGCTCTCCATCCTCCTTCCCCCACTGCATCTCCCTGCCTCAGGTGCTGGGCTGAAACCTGCCCCAGTGGCAGCTTCAGGCCCACCAGGCCCCGTGCTCCCCCTGCATCTCTCCTGGCCTCTCCCTCCCCTGCTTGGGCCCTGCCACACAGACACCTCGACACTGAGCGCTGTCTCAGGGGGCTTTGTCCTTTGCAGGCAACTGTGGTGATGTGGAAGATCCTCCAGATGCCCTGTGTCCCACATGTGGTGACGGTGTATTTGCCCCGCCTCTTTCTGCATCTGCTCTCCCAAGTGTTTTTCAGCACTCTGGATATGCCAGAGGAGGCTGATGCATTCTGGAAGGGATGCCAGGAGGAATACGGCCTTGCCACCAGCCCCAACAGGTGCTCCATCCCACTCCTCCTGTCCCTGCCACGTCCTTGGGCAGGAGTCAGTGTTCCCAGCATGACCTGGGCTTTGCTGTGAACGCAGATTTGCAGTGCAGACCCTGAAGTCCCTGCTCCAGCATGAGGATGTGGTGGTGGCAATGGAACGCAATTGTGGCTGGGACACGCTGCTGTGTGCTGACACCCACCACTATGCCATGGCTCTGCTGGCCAGTCTGTCACCAAGGGATGACCAAGAAGACTGGAAAAGGCTGGGAGAGGAGGGCGCCCACCAGGAGCTGCCTCCCAAATAGCCCAGGGCCCCTTGCAGGATGCTGGGGAAAGACCAGATTTCTGTGTGTCAGTCCTGGCAGAGGTTTGTCCCCCTGGCCCACAGTCTTGGTTCCTTTTCCTCCTGCCAGGGAGATGTGCTGTGTCTCCATCCCCTTGTGTTCCCGGATCGCTCGCTACCTACTCCAGATGCTCAGAACACAGGAGCCACGCTGGGAGCTGCCCGCCCTGGCGTTCCTTGTGGACGTGAGCCTGATGGCCAGCGCTGCCTGGCTGAGCTGCCTCCCAGCTCTCTACCCTCTCGGAGCCGCAGCTGCCTGGCACAGTGCCCGCACCCTGTGCTGCTGCCTGGGCCTGGCCTTGTGCGGCTCTGGGCTCCTGCCCGCTGGGTCCCTGTTGAAATAAACAAGGGCCAGGAGACTTCTTCTCCTTTTTAATGCCTTTATTTAAAGTGATCAGCTCAGGATTGGGCGGCTCGACGGGTCTGCAGCATCCGTCGTCTCTCCCAGGGCGACTCAGAGGAGGAGGATATGCACAGCTCTGTCCACTAGGGGCAGAGCTGGGGATCAGATCCTCTTGGGAGCCTTTAGGGCCTCCTGATCCCTGTCAGATGGTGGTCCCTCCCACTCTGTCAGCTTGGTCTCACTGCCGGGGTCAACTCCCGTGGTCAGGGCGAGAGGGTCCGAAGGTGTTCCGCGTCTCTGCAGGCTCAGCACTCGATTCCTCACGTCCAGACATCACTCCAGTCTCTCAACTCTTAGGTGGCTCGTTGTTTTTGGGGTTTCTCCATGAGTTTGGAGATGGGGGTCCCACAAAGCATTCTGGTCTTGCGAGTCACTTTGCATAACCCCCCCCCCACCTTCTCAGGTGTCTTCCCTATTCTGAGAAAGGTAAAACTTAGCTTCGGGCAAGGTCCCCACCCAGGAGAAGGGCTATTACCTCGCTCCAGCCAGGGCTTTTACTAATACAAAAACAACCATTAACGACAACGACCCGTGATTACAATAACAAAGGCAGCAGCCCAGCAGTAGTGGTAACTTGTTCTCACAGAAAAAAATATTAACCAAATTTTTGTTCATAACAGTCCCCCCTCTTTTTCTTTGATCGAGCTTAAATTCTAAGCTCGCATCAACTCCCAATTTTTTGTTTTTAATCTACTATAAATCCCTGGTGCACTTTGGTAATCATGGTTACTTAACCTTGTTACTTTCCTTGGTTTATTCAGGTTGGTCTGCACGGCCAGTACTATTTTACTAAAACAGATAAACAAGCATAGTAAAAAGAGCAATCCTCCAAGTACACACACCGAGAAAAACTACCTTCTCCCATACATCCTTTTTGAAAATCTTTAGGTTCTCCCACCCACTGGGATCAAGTGTAGGAGTTTGCTCCTCATTATTTACACATGCTAAGCTTTTTATTTCATTTGAAATGTTCCTAATAATTGAATTCTTTATTTTTAATACTGCCTGGAGCCGGATAACTTTGTTTAACATAGATATTGGCATCCGAATTTGGCTTTTACAATTTTGGATTTTCTCAATTTCTATTCCACTTTGCTTGTTCTGTTTAATTTCTCCCAAATCATTATATATAGGAACTCCCAAACTTGATCCAATTTCTTTGGGTAATAAGAAAATTGGTTTTATCACTCTAGTGGCGCAGCTGCCAGACGAGATCAAATCTAGGGGTTTAAGGCTCCCCTGAAATGTGTTCCAAAAGGAGTTTATCTCTTTTCCAGTATACTCATATAGATACTTGTAACAAACAATTTTTCTTACCATTTTCACCATTTCTTTGCTTTTTACTAGATCTGCTGAGCTTGTTTCAGCAGCATCCCATTTAAAGCACAACCAGGCTTCCCCTATAGGGCACTCTCCTAGGAGTGGCTGCCTAAAAGTGGCAGTATTGTATACTATCCAATACACTCTTTTTTTTTTTTGATAAAAGACCAATTGGGAGAGGTTAACACAATCAGGGTTAGAACTGATGTGGACTCTCGACAAGGAGCTCACTTCCTCCTCACAGAGGGGTTGGTAGCATTCATTGCACGGCTCAGCTGGGCTCCCCTGAGCACCACCAGCCATCAGAGCCATCAGCACTACCCTTCCCAAGAGTCCGGTATGGGTCATCTCACACAGCCTGCCCACCCGGCCTTGCCTCTTGGGGAACTTTACTGAGGAAAAGCTTCCAAGCTCTTCAGAGTCCCTTCTACCCGTTTCTCTGGTTAAACCTCTCTTGGTCTGTTCCCTACCAATTTTGGTTTCCCCTCCCAGAGGAGTGTTCTGTAGAGGATTAACCTGGAGTCTTTAGAAATAAATTGGGGAACTTAACCAGAATTACTTATTTACAGTCTTAAACTTTTTACCAACATAGTTTACACAGAACAGTCTTAAAACATTTTAAGCAATATTAGAACTCTTAACAAACAATTTTTTCCCACACAGTTCAGTCTTTTTGAGTCTTCCTTCTGAGAGTCAACTTTAAATCCTTTGGTCCTTTTACCACAGTGTACTCAGGTGATTTAGCTTGTGAAGCAGATGAATCTCGTCTAGCGCCGGGGGGTGAGAGTGGTGTACACTCTGGTCCAATGCCAGAGGGGGAAGCTGATGTTGGATCCAGTCCTGTACCTGGGGGTGAGACTGGCCCTTTTATTCTTGTGATATGAGTCCAACCTTTTTCTTTGGTCCGCACAGCTGAATTTGTGATCAGGAGCACCTGGAAGGGGCCTTCAAATTTAGGCATTAATGTTCCCGTAGTCCATGATTTTATCAAAACCCAATCTCCTGGACTAATGTTGTGAACTTTTGTGTCGAGAGGGGAAGTTTGAGGAAGGTATCCTTTCTTTCTAAGACCCTCCAGAGTTCTTCCAATTATTTCTAAATACTTTCTGGTAGCTTCTTCCCCTTCCAGATAGTCTCCTGTGCTATAAGGTGTTAACAAGAATGGCAGCCCAAACATCATTTCATAAGGTGAAATTCTTATGTCAGCCCGAGGTCTTGTTCTGATGCGCAATAGCGCTAGGGGCAAACACTTCAGCCAATTCATCTTTGTTTCCTCAATCAATTTAGTTAATACATTTTTGAGAGTTTTGTTCATTCGCTCCACTCTCCCAGAACTCTGGGGGTGCCACGGAGTATGCAACCTCCATTTCATTCCTAAAGCCTCAATTATATTTTGTAATGTTTGGGACACAAAATGTGGACCTCGGTCTGAGTCTATGGTGTTCACAATACCATATCTGGGGATAATATTCTCGAGGATTGCTTTTGCCACGACTTGAGCTGTTTCCCTCCTGGTCGGGAAGGCTTCTACCCAGTGTGTGAGATGATCAACTATAACCAGTAAATATCTGTATCCTTGCACTGGGGGCATTTCAGTGAAATCTATCTGTATGCTTTGGAAGGGTCTCAAGGTTAATTCCCTTCCTCCAGGTGCTACTTTTCTCATAACTTTCTGGTTCACTTTTTGACAAATGATACACCCTCTGGTAACAGCTTTAGCCAGGCTATATACCCCGATGCATAGGTTATTTCTTAGGAAATGATCACATAGTCCTTGGACTCCCCAGTGAGTTAATTTATGTAGTTCTGTTAGCACTGTCCGAGCCAGTGCTTTATTCAAAAACACCCGTCCATCTGAGGTTAACCACTCTCCCTGTTGTCCTTGATGTAACTTTAAATCTTTTATTGCTTCTAATTCTTCTTTACTAAATATAGGTTCCTCCCCTTTTTCAGGTGTCATTTTTGTCTTCAAAATTTTTACTGGATCCCCTGGTTCTAGAGCTGCTTCTTTGGCTATCTGATCAGCCAGTCGGTTTCCTTTAACTTCTAAACTGTCTCCTCTTTGGTGTCCCTTTATATGGACCACTGCTATTTCTGTAGGTTTTTGTAGGGCCTCTAGTACTGATCGGACTAGGTTCTCATGGGCTAAGCTCTTTCCCTTTGAACTTAAATACCCACGTTCCTCCCATATTTTCCCAAATGTATGAACTGTCCCATATGCATATTGGGAGTCCGTATAAATGGTTCCCCGGTCCCCCTCCAGTAAGTCCAGTCCCCTTTTCAGGGCATATATTTCACAACTTTGGGCTGACTAGCTTGGGGATAGTTTCCCTTTTTCTGCAATTTGTAATGTTTCTCCATCTATAATGGCATAACCTGAAGCTCTTTTTCCATTTACTACCCTCGAAGAGCCATCTATGAATAGGCTTCTTCCAGTTGCTAGAGGTTGATCTTCCAAATCTTCTCTTACTTTTGTTTGGAGATAAACCAATTCTAGACAATCATGTTCTAAATTCTCTATAGGCTCTCCCATTAGGAATTGTGCTGGATTGAGGGCATTTGATGTGATAAATTCTAAGTCCTCTGTATTCATTAGTATTATCTCATATTTTAATATTCTAGCATCGGTTAACCACTGCGGAGCTCTCTGTCTCAGTACTGCCTTAAGATCATGAGGAGTATGCACTTTAATTTTTCCCTGTAAGGTCAATTTTTGAGTCTCCTCTATCAGGATTGCAGTTGCTGCTACTGCCTGTATACAAACTGGCCAGCCGCTAGCCACTGGATCTAACAATTTGGATATGTAAGCCACGGGTTTCCTGCACCCTCCCCACTCTTGAGTTAATACTCCATAGGCTATACCTCCTTCTGCACTCACAAACAGGTCAAAGCCCTTCCTGAGGTCTGGTAAGCTTAGGACCGGGGCAGAAGACAATTTGTTTTTTAAGTTTTCCAATTGTTGATCATCTTCAGCTGTCCAAATTAGGGGTTCTGGGTCTACTAGTTTATTATACAGAAATTTCACACTCTGTGTGTATCGATCCAACCATAACTTACAATACCCGAACAAGCCCAGGAGTTTTCTCACATCTCTTTTCGTTTTTGGGGCTGGGAGAGCTAAAATACCTGAAATTCTGTCAGGGCTTAGTTTCTTATACCCTCCCCCTATTATGTGCCCCAAGTATGTTACTTCTGATTGCACAAATTGTAGTTTCCCTTGGGAAACTTTTAGTCCTTTCTCCCCCAGAAAATTCAAAAGTTTAATACTAGTTTGTCTGACCTGATCTTTTTCCTTTCCTGATACCATCAGGTCATCAACATACTGCAAGATCTGCACTTCTTGTTCAGGGACAAATTGTTCCAACAAACTCTCTAAAGCTTGTCCAAAGAGATTGGGGGATTCAGCGAACCCCTGTGGTAATCGGGTCCACCTTAACTGTTGTCTCCTTTTCGTACTCGGGTCCTCCCATTCAAAGGCAAACCAATCCCTACATTCTGCTGCCAGAGGACATGCCCAGAAAGCATCCTTCAAATCTATGACAGTGAACCAAGCATGTTCTCTTGGAATTCTGCTTAGGAGACTATATGGGTTGGGCACAACTGGATGTCTGGCAATGGTTCTTTTGTTGACTTCCCTCAAATCTTGTACCAGCCTATATTTCCCTTCAGCCTTTTTAACTGCCAGTATAGGGGTATTATGTGGTGACATGCAGGGTTCTAAAATTCCCTCCTGCAACAGTTGCTCGATAACTATAGCAAGCCCCTTCTTTCCTTCTAGGGAAATCGGATACTGTTTAACCCGTATGGGTGAGGTATCATCCTGCATTTTTATTGTTATCGGTGGAATGTCTAATAAGCCTCTCTTTCCCCCCTCAGCCCATACCTCAGGATTTATTTCTGCAACATCTCCTTGAGACAGCTTCATCACTTGTACTACCATCCTCCCTTCCCTTGGAACAATCCCAACCCCCAAATGGACTTGCAGATCCCTTCCTAACAAACTTTTTTCTAAGTTAGGCAGATAAAGAAAATTAGCTTTATATTGCCTTGAGTTTCCAATTATTTTCACTTCTTCAATCACTGATGCTCTAAATGGTCTCCCCTCTGCACCCAATACTTCACAAAATTGTCTCCCAATTTCCATACCTTGTGGTATTTTGTTGAGACAGGACTTATCTGCCCCTTTATCAACCAAAAATTCAAATTCCTCATTTAGGGGTCCCACTTCAAAGTTTACCAAGGGCTCTTCTAGATGTTTCATCGGGTCCCCTATAGTAAAAAGCCCTTGACACCCCTAGTCCTCCCCCTTAAGAATCCTTCCTAAATTGTCCTGTTCCTTGGCTATTGCCTCATCAAGACTGAGCTTTTTACAAAACCTCCTGGTGTGTCCTACCTCCCCACAGTAATAACACTGTCGTCCTCTCAAAGGGACTTCTTGAGGTCTCCCAACCCTTCGTGCCCCGGTCAGTACTGGCCTACCTCTGCCTCCCCCTGATGGTGGGCCCGCCTCTCCTGCACTTTCTCTGGCTACTGCAACCATGATCTTAGCCTTGGCCTTTGCTTTATCTTCCTCCCTCCTTAAATACACCTTCAATGCCTCTTTTAATAACTCATTAATGTCCTTCTCTTGCCAATCTTCCATCTTTTCCAGTTTTCTCCGTATATCAGGCCAAGATTTGGTAACAAATTGGACTTTTAGTAGCATTTGACCATCCGGGGTGTCTGGGTCTATTCTAGAGTACAACTGAAAGTTCCGCCTTAGGCGATTAAGCCAGGCAGCAGGAGCTTCATCTTTCTCCTGTGCACCCTCAAATGCCAATTGGGTATTAGTTCCTTTGGGAACTGACTCTTTGATCCCCCGTATTATCAAAGACCTATATTCCCTCATGGCCTTCCTCCCCTCTTCCTGGTTAGGGTTCCAGTTGGGCTCCGTTAGTGGCAATTTCTGTTCACCTGTTGGCACCTGGGGTCCTGGACTGTTATCTTTCTCCCAAATTTTTATGCCAGCCGCCCTTATCATCTGGACCTCTTCTGGGGAAAATAATATACTCAGGATGGAATTCATCTCCCCCCAAGTATAGATATTTGCACCTAGAAATTGATCCACTTGGTTGGCTATGCCCACTGGGTCCTCAACTAAATGCCCCAACTCTTTCTTGAATCCCCTCACCTCAGAAGCAGTTAGGGGAGCATTCACAAAGCCAACACCTCCCGCCACTCCTCCCATAGGAACCTCTCTGAGGGGAAAGAGTCTCTCTGCCTTGGAGGTCTTGGATCTGGTGCTACAGTATGGCCCATCTTCAGATGCCAAACTACTTTGAGGGACATCTGGGTTACCCTGAACTCTCTGCCCATCAGCAGGTGTATTTGCTGATAGCTGTTTATCGGGCGAGGAGGCCTTTGTGTCCCAGGTAGAAGGAGGTAAAGGGACAGCAATAGGAGGGGGAGAAGAGCCTGAGTAGCTATTAAGCGGAGCTGGAGAAGGGGTGGAGAATGCAGCAGGTGGAGTAGGCACTTGTGGTGGTGCAGAAGGAACTGGAGGAGATACTGGGTTCATCATAGCAGAAGCTGAAGAGGTAGAAGGAGGAGTTTGAGCAGGTGGTAATGAGATGGCAGCCGGGGGAGGAACCGGACCTGCCATTTGAGGTGCTTGAAGGAGAGGATTATAAGGTGGAGGGGCAGAAGGAGGCAAATAATCCAGGGGGTCCCATCTTTTATTAGTTCTATCATCCCCTCCTTCATTCCCCTCTTTCTTCCTCTGTACCTTACAAATTCGCACCCCTTCATCCCCAACAGCACTCTTTAACCAGCAAGATACATACAATAATTGCTCAGGATCAGTATCCCCTCGAGCTGTCAGATAATTATTTAATTGTTGGCACATCCACTTATCCTTTGTCCCACACCAAGGCCATCCTCCTTGCAACTCTAATTCTGGCCACGCTTCCATACAATAATGGATCATTTTCACTTTATCTAATCCCTTCGTGGCCTCTATAGAATCCCATTTTACTAACAGTTCTCCTAAGGGACTACTAGGAGGTATATCCCTCAGTCTCTTGCCAGTCTTTTTACTACTACAACATCCCATTTTTCAAGTCTCAATAAAAAATATCCCGAAGGTGCCTCTACTGACCGGGAATTTCAAAAAAAACCTTCCTTGAGGAGCTCCAGCCTCCTCCACTGAACTTCAAATTTACTGCCTGATGCTCAGGACTTTATACTGAAACAACTGCCCAATCTCTTGATTGCCCAACTTCCCAGTGTCAGGTCTTACATCTATCGGGACTTAAACACACGAAGCCACGGCCAAGAATCCGGGTCGTGCCTGACACCCTCAGTCAGGAGAAACAACTGCCTGATTTTTAGTTTGCCTAACCTGCCAATTTTTAGGCTTCACCGTATCAGGACTTAAAAGCAAACCGCAGCCTCCTTCGCTGGGGTTTGTGCCTGACTCCTTCGTCAGGACTTACTTTGCCTGCAGGGCTTGTGAACCACCCGAATCCTTCTCGGGACTGACAAATCTTACTCGAATCCTTCTCGAGACTTACAAAAGTCCCTGACCTCCCTTTGTCAGGACTTTGGGGTGCGTGCCACTCATACGCAGTAATTCACTCCGCACGCCCGGAGTGGGGGGGCCCTTTATTCCCCCTTGGGAGACGACTCACTCACACTAATTCCACTCGCGTCCCCCTGTTCCTGGCCGCTTTTCTCGCGAAAAAACGGAACCGCAGTACTGAGGGGTCCACTCTCGCTTCGAAGGTCCGGCTGCCGGCCCTCGTCTCACTCACACACATGCGCACGTCTCCCACTCCCGCCACCGAGTTTCTCACCAGTCCGGTGCTCCGGTGCTCCTCTGCGTCACTGTCCTGAGCCGATCTCTCTGGTCCTGGTAGCCAGCTGTCCTCTGAAGATCCAAGATGGCCAGTCCTGAGTCCTCTTGTGGCGTGGCTATCCCGGACGAGAGCCCCCAGCTGAAATAAACAGGGCCAGGAGACTTCTTCTCCTGTGTAATGCCTTTATTAAAAGTGATCAGCTCAGGATTGGGCGGCTCGACGGGTCTGCAGCGTCCGTCGTCTCCCAGGGCGACTCAGAGGAGGAGGATATGCGCAGCTCTGTCCACCAGGGGCAGAGCTGGGGATCAGATCCTCTTGGGAGCCTTTTTGGGTCTCCTGATCCCATAAGATGGTGTCAGATGTTGTTTCTCCCACTCAGTTGGCCTGGTCTCAGCTCCGGGGTCAACTCCCATGGTCAGGGCGAGAGGCTCCGAAGGTGTTCCGCGTCTCTGCAGGCTCAGCACTCGGTTCCTCACGTCCAGACATCACTCCAGTCTCTCAACTCTTAGGTGGCTCGTTGTTTTTGGGGTTTCTCCATGAGTTTGGAGATGGGGGTCTCACAAAGCATTCTGGTCTTGCGAGTCACTTTGCATAACCCCCCCCACCTTCTCAGGTGTCTTCACGATTCCGGGAAAGGTACAACTTAGCTTCGGGCAAGGTCCCCACCCAGGAGAAGGGCCATTACCTCGCCCCGGCCAGGGCTTTTACTAATACAAAAACAACCATTAACGACAACGACCCGTGATT
Organism: Melospiza melodia melodia; assembly: GCF_035770615.1. Classification (NCBI taxonomy): domain Eukaryota; kingdom Metazoa; phylum Chordata; class Aves; order Passeriformes; family Passerellidae; genus Melospiza; species Melospiza melodia. The sequence goes on from NW_026948800.1 coordinate 3,215,025, forward strand.
ACAATAACAAAACACACAGAACTTGGGCAGAGCCAGTGGTCTGGCTGCCTTTTTGAAACTTTTTCTCATAAAAAAATATTAACCGAGTTTTTGTTCATAACAGAAAGCACTTAAAATACTTAACTTAGCAGACTTATTTTCAAATCAACAGAACTTAACTGGCTTCAAAATTCTATGGGCTAGCTGTGTTACACTCTTTGCAACATAAGAATAGGCAATTCTAATAACTAAACTGTATTTTCAGCTAGCAAGGTTTCTCTGATGTTCACAACAACACTTTGAACACAAGTCATAAAATAAACGCCTATTGTAAAAGCATAAATCTAACATCACTTAAACTCAATAGCACTTATACTTAAAATACTTAAAATATTTAAACTTAATAGAACTTAACATTACTTAAACTTATCTTTACTTAAACTTAACAGATTTTTAGATCAACAGAACTTACATGTAAAATCTCTTAATTCTAATAAAACTTAACAAAACTTAACCTTAATAGTATTTAGCATTTAACGACACTTACTAGATAATTTAACTTAAACTACTTAATAACAGATAACTTACTATAGACATAAAATATAGCATTCATTATCACTCACCCACAGGCCTGACTCCAAAACACCAAACCAAAACAACATTTCTCACATTTTTGCTGCAGCATTTATACCAAAAAGCACACTCATACAATCTCACTCATACAATCAATCCAACACATCTTAATATTTTTAAACTTTTCAAAATATAATTTTAGAGTCTGATGTTCCACTGACTGAACCATCCGGGCTTCTGATGTTAAAGTCTATGTTAATGCAGGTGATTCTGACAGCATAACCAATGCTGAGCCAAACTGGCCGAAATTTGACCCATGCATACAGTACGCTGATTCCTGTTTCATAGTCTCTGCCAGGAAGAACAAAAGTGCCTTTAACTTTCCTTGTTTACCATCACTGGTTTCTCAGTTTCAACAGGGATCTTTTCCTTTTGTTGACAAAAGTTACATCCATTAGGCTGTTAGGTCCAAGACCGAGGCTCTTTACCAGCCGCGGAGCAGAGAAACAAGCTCTGGCGCTGGAAAAGCACTCCGGTCGCCGCTTGTGCCGGAGCGGACGGGCCCCCCCCGCTCCGCGCTGCGGGTCACTCCCTCTGCGGCGGCCCCGCTCCCCCCGCGGCGGCTCCCTGTGGTGTCGGGTTGGAGACAGGAGAGGGTGCCGATGCTGCAGCAATGACTTCTGTTGGTGCCCGGTCATCCGAGTGGCATTTTTGGCCCCAATTTTTGATTTGCAAATGCAGCTGACGCTTGGAGAGGTGCAAGAGCGGCTAATACCTGACTCTGAGAGGACTTTGCCTGTTCTTGCAAGCCTATTCCTGATGCTGATTTCTGTTTGATCGCATCTACCACAAAAGCCTGCTGTCCCGTAGATATGAGGGCCATCTTTTCTAATGCCCCTTCTATAGTCCAATTAGTACCTAGGGTGTTAAGTACTCTCCTAGTAGTAGAATTACAATTTCGGAGAGCACACTCCCTGAGCAATGCTCCCCTAAGATATTTTGGCACCTCAGCTCTTTCAATTTCTGCAGCAACCTTATCAATAAAAGAGCTAAATGATTCCTCTCTGCCTTGCTTGATTCCTTTATATACAGGTCTCTCTTCTGGTTCCTTTTCCCTTTCCATCGCGAGTCTGACTAACCTCATTGCCTCCCGGCACTTCTCCTGGCCTATTAAGGCTTGTGCCTCAGTACGAAGGAAAGGTCCCAGACCCATAAGCTCACTAACAGTGACGCCATGGAGGGGGTCACCCTGCTGCCTTTGTACTGTCACGCACTCGCTAACGGGCGCTTGCCAATGAGCATTAAACAGCAATTGTTGATGTTGGGTAAAGATTAATTTAACTATGCCACGACAATCATTAACGAGAAGGATACTGGTGTCAAAAATATAGTCGAGCATTTGCTTGGCTGGTTCACTTTTAAATCCAAACTGCCTAACAGTGGCTCGCAACTGAGATAACATCTTCCAGTCTAAAGCACTGATTGTAGCTTGTATGCCTCCTCCGGCCTGAGGGGTGAAAATAACCAGACAAGCCAGCTCACTAGCCGTGCTTATCAACTCTTGATCTCCCTTTTCCATGGTATCTTTGGCCAGAGCAGCCCACGCATCTAGTCTATCCCTCGCAATCGTCGCTGCTAGATCATCTTCCGACCCAGGGATCTGATTGCTTTTCGGGAACAGAACATACGTTTTTGGCCCCTAGAGAGAACCTTGATTCTGGGAGAAAGCAACAGCTTCAGTGGACTGGGTTACTCCAAGGGTTTTCTCAATCCCCAAACTGTTGTTATCTTGTTGTATTTCATATTTCTAAAGTCCCATATTGTCACAAACATATTTCTAAAGTCTCGTACCTTCTCGGTGATATTTCTTGGGGGCAGTTCTTCACATCACAGACTTCACCTCCTTCTTGTTGCTGCTTCTTAGTCAGGGCTCCTTCCAGGCTCTCCCTGACTGGCCAAGCCCCGCCCCTTTTATCCCAGTTTTCTTCACTAGCTACAGCTGCAGCCCAATTAAGGACATCGCAGCTGCAGCCCATCAAGAACAACTGGGGCTTATCGGGGCAAGGCCTATATACAGATATTCAAATACAATACAGATATTTTACTAGGCCTCCTACTATACCAAACCTCTTTGGTCAAGCCTTAGGAGAAGTAACACAACTCTTCTCCATTAAACCTGAGATAAAGCTCATCCAATATGTAAATTATTTGCTTCTCTCAGGATGGGAAAAAAAAGAAGTTTGGGAATCCACCATAGTGTTGTTAAATTTTCTGGGGCACCAAGGACTTCAGGTATCAAAAGGGAAACTTGAATTTGTAGAAAGGGAAGTGAAATATCCAGGACATATGATTTGTCAAGGGAGCTGGGGGCTGAACCCTGAGAGAATTACAGGAATAGTCTCACTCCCACGGCCAAAAACTAAGAAAGAAGTCAAAAGGTTTTTAGGCCTGTTGGGATATTGTAGGCTATGGATTGGAGGATACACGCAGGCCATCCGGTTCTTGTGTGAAAAGTTAATTGGAGAGATTAGGTGGGAAAAAGACAATGAACAAACGTTTGAAGCTGTGAAGCAAAAATTAGTCAGTGCACCAGCCCTGAGTCTTCCTGCCTTAGACAAACCCTTCTATCTGTCTGTGGATATAGAAAAAGAGGTAACACATGAAGTGTTAGCTTAGGACTGAGGAGGATCCAGGAAACCAGTGGCCTATTTAACAAAATTACTAGAGCCTGTCAGCCAAGGGTGGCCAACCTGCATTCAGGTGCGGCAGTGACTTCCCTACTCATAGCAGAAAGCAAAAAATTAATTGAAAATTGAAGATATATGTCCCAGACTTAGTAACGAGTATCCTGAGAAATGGCTCACTGATTCCCAAATGCTGACGTATGAAGCCATCTTAATAGATAATGTTTTAGAGCTAATCGTCAGTAACCAACTCAACCCTGCCCCGTTTTTGTATGGAGAACCAGATGAGGCACTAATACATAATTGCCTAGAGGTTATAAACTGTCAGACTAGAGTAAGAGAGGATGTAACAGATCAACCACTCCAAAGTGAAAAACAATTGTACATCGATGGATCTTCACAGGTAATAAAGGGGCACGGGGTATTGGGGTACGCTATAGTGCATGAAGGGTTGGTAGCCATAGAAAAGATAAAGTTACTTTCCAACTGGTCAGCCCAGGCATTGAGTTGTATGCCCTAAAACAAGCTCTGGATATATTAGCACAGAAAAAAAGAACAATATATACAGACTGAAAATACACTTTTGGAATAGTGCATATATTTGGAAAAATTTGGGAAGAGAGGGGGCTATTAAATTCAAAGGGAAAGGGATTGATTCACAAAAAATTTCTTTTAGAAGAGTTAGAAACCTTACAATTACCAGAGGAAGTAGCAGTGGTGTATGTTAAAGGACATAAAAAAGGGGCAACTCAGGAGGAGCGAGGGAACAATTAGGCTGATCTAGAGGCTAAAAATGCAATTGAATCAGAGACAAAAATGCTAATAATAGTATTAACACCCATGAGAGAAATGCAAAAGTCCCTGTATTCAGTGGGACAGAAGAGGAAGAACTCCTTAAAAGAGGAGCTAAGAAAGATAAAAAAGAGAAGTGGAGATTAGCAGATGGAAGGCAAATGTTGAATAAACTCCTGGCCAGGAAAATGCTAGAAGGCATACATGGAACAACACATTCGGGTACACAAGCGCTAAGTGATCAATTTCTAAGGGATTTGGGATGCAAAGGAATTTTCAGAATAGCTAAGCAAGTAACTGGAGGGTGTGTGATATGCCAACAAGTGAATAAGAAAATCATGAGGAAAACACCCAGAAGAGGGTGACAACTAGCCTTAGAGCCCTTCCAAAACATCCAGGTAGACTTTACTGAGCTTCCCCAGGTACAATGGTGGAAATTTTTGCCACTGATAGTAGATCACGTGACTCATTGGGTAGAGGTGGTACCCACTGTGAAAGCCAATGCCAATGTTGTGAGTAAAACACTTCTAGAATCAATTATTCCCTGATATGGGATGGCAAACAGGATTGATTCAGACTGGGGAACTCATTTCACATTAAAGATATTGCAGAAAGTTGTTCAGGCCCTGGGAGTAAAATGGGAATTACACACTCCATGGCATCCACAGAGTTCTGGTCAGGTTGAGAGAATGAATCAAACTCTTAAAAGAGCTCTATTTACGCTAATGATTGAAACCCAAGTGTCATGGATAAAATGTCTCCCTTTGGCCTTATTAGGAATTATTAAGAATTATTAAGAATTATTAAGAATTATTAAGAATTAGAACCCAACCCCAGTCAGATCTGGGGGTGTCACCCTATGAAATGATGTTTGGGTTTCCCTGCTGGACCCCAGAAGGTTGCCACCCATGAGGAAGGGGAAACCAATGCCAAGAAATTTGTTATGTCCATAGCACAAACCTTAGAAGGGCTAAGACATAAAGGGGCAATTACTTAATCTACCAGCCTGGATTGCAGAATCCATAATATTAATCCTGGGGATTGGGTGATGATCAAGCAACAGGGAGATCAGCCTCTAATTCCCCAGTGGGAAGGTCCCTTTCAGGAACTGCTCACCACCGAATCGGCCATGCGAACTGCAGAGCAGGGATGAATTCATGGCAACAGAGTCAAAGGCCCAGTAGAAGAGCCCAAAGAGTGGACTGTAACATCCAGGCCAGGTGAAACAAGATTGACTCTCAAGCAGAGACTGAAAGACAACCAGAAAAACACCAAGACACCCAAAAAGTGGAGTCAAGCTTCCACCAACCAGCTTGAGAACTCTTCCTGTTTTAATGGATGAGAAATACCAGAATTTGTTGAGGAGAAGTACACAAAGGACTGTAAAAGGTAATGGGACAGCTTCTTTAAGAAAATAAGACAAAAGAAGGGAAACAAGACTGGGTTGGCCCCTTTGTTTGCTACCAAGAAGGCTCCATACCCCTGCTGTGGGTAACAACCCCGTAGGCATGGTAAGGTAGGGACAAAGGCCATACCAGACCTCTATAATTCCTCAGTTGTCTTTTAATTCAACAGGGACTGGAGGGCAGGACTGAGTTGGCCTCTGTACTGACCCCTAAAATACACTGACTATGGAGAGCAGCCACATAGGCACGGTAGATGGGAGTCAAAGCCATACTGGACCTCTGGGATGCCATTTTGTGCATTCCAAATAAATGTGTCTAAGGAAAACCTGAGATTTTTTCTCCTGTTCCCACTGTCCTTGGCCACATCAACAGATGCTGGTGTGACTCATTCAAGAGAGAGAGAAAATTTTTTTACTTAAATTGTTCGTGCAAAATGACTTCTACAAAAAGAAAAGGAGGTTTGTTATAGATGAGTAATTCTATGGTTGACTCTCACAGTTAAGGGGTTGTGAAGGTCCGCCCAAAATGAACGGGTGACGAATGATTTTTGGGTGCAAAAATAACCAACAAAAGGCACAGGGGTTTTGCAGTAACAAATCAACAAGGTGCAATTTTATTGATTATAACCACAGCTAAATATGCGTTTGGTTAAGGGATCCGGGGAAGAGAAGGGTAAGACAAGGAAAAAAGGGAGGAAAGAAGGTCAGGGAATGGGGTATAGCTACCAAAACGTGATGTCTTCGGGGTCCCGCCGCCGAAACTCGCTGCTACACATCTTGGGGAGTACTCAAAGGGCAGTCGGACCGAACCCCAATATATATACTGTTCTTGGTTGGGGGAAGGGTGGCTGAAATTAGGTTTCCATGGAGGGGAGAAGTCCATTGTTTTCATGGCCGAATGCTCACAGGTACGTTAGGTTTTTCCCCCTCCCTGGGTTGGGAGGGAGTACAGTCCCAGTCTCTGGAAGGAGGTTGCCATGGGGTTGCCATGGGGTTGCCAGGGGGGTGCCATGGGGGTGCCAAAGGGGTGCCAGAGGGGTTCTTGGTTCCTTGATGAGGGGATTCGCATCTCTGTTGGTCCGTCACGGTGGTTGAAGACAGGCAAGAGGGGTCTTCTCATGGAGCGGGGGGGAGCCACCCCAGAGCTCAGTCCAGCCAGTTCAGGAGTTTGGAAGAAAGTCCAGTTCAATTGTCCAGAAAAGGGCAGCATGCCCCCTTCGAGTACAGCATGGCGTGTTCTGCAAACATCACTTGTGAACACACTAGATAAGCAGGAGACTTTCTTTCCCAACTGGCTCAGCAGTTTTAACCCTTCGGTAGTCTTTACTCATGACAATTGTGAGGCAAAAAATGAAGGATTTTCGGATGGACTTCTACACGACCCCGTGACTCACAATTGTCTTGAGGAATCTTCATCAGCAGAGCTCTAGAGTGTCTTCGAAACTCGTTGCACATCAGTAGCATAACCCCGGAAAAGTAGGGATGACAGGGGAGAGGGGATAAAAGGGGAAGAGAAGGAAAAGAAAGAGGGAAAAGGGGAACCAACAAACATAAACATAATTAATATTGATCATCATAACAACTTCACACGTGGTTATTTGTTATAACAATTTCAAAAAATTATGATTAATTTTAACAATTAAAAAAATATTAATCAATTAAAGCAATATCATTTGTTTAACAATTTCAAAATGATTAAAACAAATTACAAATAATCAGAACAACAAACAAATCATAATATTGTCATCGTCCTTTAAAATTATTTTCTAAAACTTAAAGTAACTTTCTGTAAATCATACTTGATATTTAAAAAGTTGTTCTAAAGCACATATGCTTGATTCATAACTGTTTCATATCAAGTGTTTTGGGGACATCTATTGTATCGAGTACATCAGCTAAGCGGTGTGCATTGATTACACTTGACAGTTTCTCAAGCTTTTTCATCATTTTCCAATTCAAAATGAATAGGGCTGCTGACAAGATAAAGCCAAGTGTAACTAGGATCAAAAGAATAACAATTGGATGGCACACATTGTTCAGAACGCCTGTGGCAGTAGGTGACCACCCAAAGAGAGTATCCCACCACTTATGCTCAGCATCCTGCTTTACCCTCTCCATAACCCGGTGTATTTGTCTCACATTGTGATGAACAGTCACCAGGGTCTTCTGTCCACTCTCCTTGATTTTCTCGAGGATATCAATCAGATCTTGATGGAGCAACAGTTGTCTCACGAGGGTGAGGTTCATTCCGATAGGAGTGGGCATCAGCTTCTGGATCAGTGTGTAGTTGGATTGAAGTAGGTGGTGAGAAGTAACTGGAGCTTCATAAGAGAAATCACATCCTACTATCTTAGTAAAGTTACAAGCACAAAAGTTTGAATGATTCTTTGTATCTACCACAACATCTTCTACAAAGACAGAATCACATGTCGTTCTAAAGCATGCACAGCCATTGCCTATGTATATAAGAACTGTCTGGGTATCCTCATGTGGACGAATGTCGAAATGACAGATGTTTTGCTCTGTGTCCAAACAGATGTCCTGAGCTACAATTGCATTGCTTTCACAGATAAACCCTTGCTGTTCTCGGACAATACAAGTTTCCAGGTTACCAGTTTGCCATTTGTCATCAACCTGACGGGCCCATCCCCTATGTTCAGTAGGATAGAGAACAGCTCCGTCATGGTTTAATCCTAATGTAATAACAGGGAAGACCAAATGTACAGAGGCATTGCGTATGGTTAGGACAAAAGCAGTGGCTGTGTTTGAAATGGGATCATAGGTAAAGTTCACCAGGTTCCACCAGGATTGGAATTCTCTTTCAAACTCAGTGGCACTGTCCCAGATTATTTTCCGAATTTCTGTGGGGAAGGTGCCTTCCTCACCCTCTCTTATAATTGCAGCAGAGACAGATTGTATCCACAATTGTGCCTGGATACAGCTGAGGGCTAAGGAAACATTGTTCTGTGTAGCACTAAGTGCATCAATTACCAATTTGTGATCATCCACATTCACTCTTTCCCAATTTGGCAAAATGTTTGACAGCAGCCATTGGCGTGTCCCTAAGGCAGACAGAGATGACCTCAGTGGTTGCTGCAATCCGGTCAGATCCCTAGTTGTAGCAGCCAATTTGTTCATTAGTACTTCAGAATCAATGCTATTCAGAATTCCCAATCCTGTACCCACAACACCAGTCACATCCCTTGGTGTCCTCTTGAAGGAGCTTCGTTTCCGAAGCCAAGTGGTCCAGCCTTCAAAAGAGGTTTGCAGGAACGGAGAACAGGCTGGTTCAATATCTGAAACATTGTTCTACATTAGCAATTTTACCTGTTTGAGAGACCATGCCGGATTGAACACTATTTGTTGTTGGCCGGTTTTCCTGATCACATAAGGTCCAATCTCGAAAATTATCGGGATGAGTGTGACCGGTGGTATGGGTGAAGTGGTAACAGTGGCGACAGTGGGAACAATGGTTTCAACATTGTCGCAGACATTTCTCCACAGAAATCCTTTCTTTTGGATTTCTGCATCTTCGGGAGGCCAGAGGCCCCCGAAGAGAAGGTAAACAATTATTATCAGCTGCTGTGGAATGCAACAGGGACACCTTGATTGGTTCATTTCCTATGTTTATAATTAAGGGCCAATCACCAGTACAAGCTAGGGGACTGAGTCCCTGGACACAGCTTTGTTTGGGATTCTTTTCTATCTATTCTTAGCTTAGCTAGCAGCTCTGCAAACCTCTCTCTATATTCTATTAGTATAGTAATAATGTATTATATATCATATCTTAATAAATCAAGCCTTCTGATCAAGAAACAAGATTCACCGTCTCTCTATCACCAGCCGCACCCACTCAGGTCGCTGTAATATCTGGTGACCCCTCGTGTCAGAGCAAAGATTAATCTAATAAGACCAGAGGAGCAAAAATTGCTGCACTGGGTAAAAATCCTGTATGTGTAGCATTTGAGGGTTGCTTTGAAGTGACCACAGAAGTGGATTCAAGCCAGGAGCTGAAGAACTGAAGATCCTGATATGGACAGAGTTCACAGCCAAGGCTGACCACAACAGAACTTTCTTCTGAAAAACCTTCAGGAAACATGGTAGATGAGAGCAGCATACCTGCAGAGCTGGCCAGAGCAAGCTGGACTCTTTCAAAAGGTACTGTTCATTTTTCTATCCCTGAGGGTTCAGCCGCAAGAAAATTATGGCTGTTTATATGGGGGAGATTCCCTTTGAAGTACGTGGTTCATTTTACTCCTTCAGAGAAGAAACTCATGGCCCTCTGGAAATATTGGTGTAGGGAAGACGGTTTCCTTTTGTCAGAAACAGATATCTATGAATTCTTTCGATGGGCAAAGCTTTTCGGGTTCTTTGCTGATGCCTTATATGCTTTAGATGTTTTTGTCTGGGAGTGCGTGGACTCCATTATCCAGCGCGTCTACATTGAGGGACGTGTCCTGCCTTCTACCTACCCAGCATTTATAAAGCTTTTCCCAGTTCTGAAACGCAGAGCAGCTTGTTTTCAATGGATCTCTAATTGTTATGGCCAGGCTCCGTTTCCACCACACTTGGCAGAAGACCCGGTGGGTGATGGCTTTGGGCTTTTTTCCCCCCCCTGCTTCGCGGCGGGGGGGGCTGAAACTTCGCGGCGCGAAGAAGTTTTTTTTACTCTTGCTCCGGAGCATGCTCAGATGGAGTCTTCTCCTTCCCCCCCTTCTCTCTCTCCGGGGGGATGGGAGTGGCCGCTCAAGCCAGCGCCGGCCTCTCAGACTCCGCCTTCAGACATGGGGGCGGCACCGGTCTCTGAGGTTTCCTCCACGCCCCTGCTAGAGCCGTCACTCCAGGAGATCCCGTCTCCACCTCTCCAGGAGGTCCCGCCCGCGGTTTCACTGGCCTCCCCGCCCCCGCCAGAGCCTGTGTTGGAGAAGGCAGAAGAGACAGCTCTGTCGGCGATTGACCTGTTGCTAAGCAACAGCGACGCTCTGCCGTCTCTCCCAGCTCCATTGCTGCCCGTGCCGTGCCTGCCGCCGCTTTCAGAGCCAAGGGATGCAGCAACAGCGTGTTCCCGCGCGTCCCCACCGCCTCCGCAGCGGACCCCAGAGTCAGCAGCAGAAAACCGCGTTGAACCTGCGGGACCCTCGGAGCAGCCCGCGGCTGATCCCACTCTCAGCCCAGTTCCCTCCTCAGTTCCGGCTCCCTCCCCGCTGCTTCCACCGGACGTCCCAGCAGTCACCCCGGCGGGGAGTCTCTCCTTCCGTGGAGCGGGGGCTGCCCGCCAGCTCACTGTTGTGGCAGTCCAGCTGCCTGTTTTTAACATCAGCATTCTCGGCGGTTTGGGGGGTGGTTTTTCGGGGATGGTCCCATGGAGGCCGCCGCCTCTCTTGCGCCCTAGTGGCATGGGGGGGCAGGTGCATCCAGAGAGTTCTGCCTCTGATCCCCAGCCCGGAGGGGGTGGGGATGAAGCCATGGGGCAGATGAGAGACAAACCCGATGCAGTGCAGAGGGAGAGGGCACAGCTGGAGGAGACCATAGCTGGTTTGCTGTGGGAAACGAACATCTCCAGACCCCGGATGGGATTGCTGGGGAAGGCTTCTATTTCCCTGCTGCTGGCATGCCTCAGTGGTTTAGGGGAAAGGAAGCATCTCACTACCCGTGCTGCCATTGTGCTGGCAGCAGGGTTCAGGCCTGTGGATATGCACAGCCTTCCTCATGGGTTTGGCCTGGGCCGGTTGGCTCAGGAGGTTCCTGGGCCAGGGCCATCACTTGGCCTCCTTATGTTTTTGGGAATTGTGGTTTGTCCTACCGGTCCGGGCCCCCCTGTTGTGGGCCAGTTTTGGGGTTCCTGGTCCAGCATGGGCCAGGGCCCCCAGGGCTTTTCCTTCTCTGGCACTGCTCTGCCTGGCTGCTGCTCTCTTGCTTTTTAAATCAAAAAAAAAAAAAAAATTTAAAATTAAATAAAAAAGATTGAAAATACTGGGCAGCAGCTCTGAAGCGCTGAAGCATTGAAGGGCCAGAAAGGACATTCCAAAATTGTTCAAGTTGTTTCAAATCATTTCAAATTGTATTAAGACTGTCAATGGTTTTTGATAACGATTGATGGAACTCTTTTGCAGAAGTCTGTTTCAGGACCAAAAGGACTCTCAGATATTCCAAGGGAAACACCTTCGGCTCTTGGACTGTTCCTGAAATTCATCTGCATGGACTCAAATTCTCTTTACATTGTATTTTGCATTTTTCTTATATTATAGCATTGTTTTAGTGATTTGTTAGTTATTGTATATTCTATAGGTGAAGAAATTTCCTGTTCATTCCACATCAGCATTTTTCTTTATTTTATACAATTTAGAAAGGTGAGATGTCGCAGACATTTCTCCACAGAAATCCTTTCTTTTGGATTTCTGCGTCTTCGGGAGGCCAGAGGCCCCCGAAGAGAAGGTAAACAATTATTATCAGCTGCTGTGGAATGCAACAGGGACACCTTGATTGGTTCATTTCCTATGTTTATAATTAAGGGCCAATCACCAGTACAAGCTAGGGGACTGAGTCCCTGGACACAGCTTTGTTTGGGATTCTTTTCTATCTATTCTTGGCTTAGCTAGCAGCTCTGCAAACCTCTCTCTATATTCTATTAGTATAGTAATAATGTATTATATATCATATCTTAATAAATCAAGCCTTCTGATCAAGAAACAAGATTCACCGTCTCTCTATCACCAGCCGCACCCACTCAGGTCGCTGTAATACAACATTAATTACAAATTTAAAAGAAAGGCCTTGAGTGTCCTTGGCCCAGAGACAAATTACCTCTGTAGTGTGGGTTAATGTGAAGCTGTGCCAGCAATCCCGCACGCTTGGGTGTGTGCAGATTCGCTGCTGTTCGTTTTCCCGATCTGTGGAAACACTGATTGACATTGCTTTGCTGTAATTAGACCCATAAACCATTCGGCACCCAACACTAATTTTTTCACCCACTATTCCTTGAACCTGCCAGGTTTTGCGTCTTTCTTATTCTTATCTGGTGTACAACATATCCTCATGTGTAACTACTGTTAGCAAGTTCAGACCCGTGACATCTCCCATAGAACCGGTAGATTGCAGGAAGGCATGAGACCACGGCCACTCGAAGGAGTTCCCTGCTGCTCCTACCATTCGGGATGTGAAGTTAGGAAAAAGGCTCGCACTTAGGGTCTGAGAGAGTGTAATTACAGCACTCGGTGTGGGTTTTGGTACAGTGTTTATCTTAAATGTGTAAACCAAGCCTCTTAGTCCTAATGGATTAGCTGTGTCATTTTCTCAGCGACATGTCACGTAAGTGGGTTTGCCCAAAGTAAAACTGTACCAGCAATCAAGTGATTCATCATTACAATCTTTTGTAATTGCAACATTGGTGGTTTTGGCACTAGAAACATAACTACCAACATGTTCCTGGCGGCAACACAGAGTAAGGGGATTTTCTATTCTGGAACACCCCCATCTCTTTGTGGGACACAGTTTTGCTGAGGGGATGTTCAGATAATTCTTTCCGCCTGCTTCCATAAAATTTCCAGCAATTATGATGGAGGTGGCCTTTTCATGGAGGGTTCCTTCCACTTTTCTGCATGTTACCACAATTGACTCACCAACCGTTCCCATCAGGGTTCTCATCAACTCATTCTGATCCCACCTCCACTCATTCGGGCGGTACACCTTGGAGTCATGCTGCACTAGGGTTGCCAGGCTCGGGTAACGGCCCTTGGGATAGGTTCCAAGGGCACTGGTGTGCTGAACGATGGCTTCAGGCCACAGCTGCTTGCCAGGGGGTTGTCCATGAAATAGCGGTAAAATGCAGAAAAGTATTAGCAAGGTTATCATGTTTTCAGACGATTCTCATGTCCCTCAGGGTTCACCTGTAAAAGCAAGAACAACAAAAAATCCTGCCACTGAGAGGCAGAAAGGAGTTTAAAATGAGGGGATTATCCAGCGTGTGTGTATGCAGTGCTCTTTTCCAAGAGCGTCAGAGGCTACCCATGCATATTTATTCAGAGGGGTTTTCAGCACAAGTGGTACTTTGCCCACCGTGGGGAGGTCCATTAAGACAGGTTGTCCAGGGTAATGTGATGGGTTGTTTGCATTGTCGGGACCTTCCAGCGAAGGGATGATGCTTGGAGGTGTGGGGTAAAAAGTGGTGACTTTGGGGCAGCCGTTCACTCTCCACCTGCTGTTTACCCCTTTAACAGCCTCCCACAGTCGACAGTCCCAGCTTGCTTTGTGGGGCTTAAGGAACCGCTTTAAAAGGCCATTTGTCCTTTCCACGATCCCGTTAGCCTGAGGGTAGTAAGGAGTATGAAAGGTCGACTTTATGCCTTCGGCTTTGGCTCAATCCTGAACCACCTTGGCAGTAAAGTGAGACCCATTGTCAGACTGAATTTCTTGCGGCTTTGGAAAAGTTCCAAATCACCCCTGCAAAGCTTTAACTGTATTTTCACCTGTGGCCCTTTTAAAAGCATCAGCTTGTACTAACCCAGATACAATTTCCACTCCTACTAACACAAAATGTTTACCTCCTGATTTCTTAAAAGGACCAATATAATCTGCCTGCCACGCATCCCACAAGCCTTTACCTTTCCTCAAATGCAGAGGGTCATCCTCTAAAGGATGCCTTTCCAGTCGCTTGCGGCACTGTTCGCAGGCCGATATGCATGTTTTACACATTTCCCTGGTGACTGGCCAGCCGCGGGCGTGTGCTTCCTGGTACAGATCTTTGGCACCTGTGTGCTGCCTTTTTACATGTAACCATTCTAACAGTTGATTCCAATCCTCTGAAATAGTTTCTTTTTTCAGGGGCTAAGCCTTGCTAGTTCATCAACTTTGTTGTTCCATTCACCTGCTTGATTCCCATCTGTTTGATGAGAAGCTACCCAACCAACCAGAAAGTTTCCTTTACTGGCGATTTCTAGGATTTCTTTCCACTTATCTTTCTGCCACACTGGGATTCTGTTAAATTCCCAGCCATTCTGTTGCCAGAAAGGGAGCCACTCAGTGCAGCCTTTGTATACCGCATATGAATCAGTATAGATGTAAACAGGAGAAGTGTTTTGTGCCTCATGCTGGAAAACACTCCAGAGGGCTATGAGTTCTCCTACCTGAGCGCTGCCCTCCCCTTCTGTGATAATCTTTTCACCAGATGAAATATGTAAGGCAGCCGCCTTATATTTCCAAATTTTTCCTTCCCGCTTTGAGGAAGCATCTGTAAACCAACACTTTGCTGCTATTTCAGGTGAGAATGGTGGTGCTATTTTTATTACAGAAGCAGGTTTGTCTTGGCTGCTATCCAGGCTCTCAGTGTCTTGTATTGCCAAGAATTTTGCAGCACCTTCTGTGACAGAAAAGCTATTGCAGTAATACTCTATTTGAGCATACCATTTCCTGACTGACGACTTTTGAGTTATGCCGTCAGGTGGAGAGGTCCCATTTGTGACAGCTTTAATTACCTTGAGGGGACCTCTCAAGATGATAGCTTGCTGCCGTGTGATTTTTCTACTTCAATGAGAGCTAAGCTAACAACAAACAATCCTTTTTACCAGGTAGTATATCTTTTTTCAGCATCTTTAAAACCACGGGAAAAGAAGCTGACAGGCCTTGTTGGACCCTCGGGACCTCGCTGCCAGATGTGTATTGATAGCCCTGAGGAGGCAAATCCCCATTCCACTTGGAAAGGGTCTTTGGGATGGATGGGCCCCAATGCCTGATGTGCAGTGGCTTCAAAAATCAATAACTGCAGTGCTTCCTCCTGAGAAGGAGTCCAATCCCATTTGATTCCTTTCCTCAGTAAATTGTAAAGGGGCCTAGCAATGATTGAGAAATCTGGGATGTGTTTCCTCCAGAATACTAACAGTCCTGAGGCTTGCTGGAGGTCTTTTTTGTTTTCAGGCATTTTCATCTGCTCTAGAGAAGTGAAAGTGTCAGGTGGGATGCATGTGCTGCCAGATCGCCACCAAATTCCCAGGAATTTTACTTCCTGAGAAGGCTTTTGAATTTTCTCTGAGGGGATCTTTAAATCAAGGCTCTCCAGATGAAAGATTATATTCTGCTGGAGATCCCCCACCTCTTTAATTTCCTCTCCTCCTACCAAAATGTCATCAATGTATTGGTACACAGCTACAGTGTCAGGTTTAGTTATTTTTTCTAATTCTTTTGCTAAAGCATGATGTGCTAGAGTTGGAGAGTGTTTGTATCCCTGAGGGAGTCTGGTGAATGTGTACTGTTGTCCCTCCCATGTGAATGCAAAGCGATCCATGTCCTCTGGCTTTATAGGTATCATGAAGAACATGTCTTTAACATCTATGGTTGCCATGTTTGTGTGAGCCTTTTCTTGTATTGATGTTATCAGTTCAGCTAAATTTGGCACTGCTGCAGTCAGAGGGTCAGTGTTGGCATTCAGCCTACGGTAATCAACCGTAAGCCTCCACTTCCCGTTAGGCTTTCGGACAGGCCACACGGGTGAATTGTATGGGGAGTGTGTGTTAATAATTATTCTTTCATCACGCAATTCCTGAATAACTGGTTTGATGCCTTCTCTGGCTCCAGAAGGCAAGGGATATTGTTTCACATTGATTGTTTTACTGTAAGGCAGTGCGGGTGCGGTCTGAAGCAGTCTAATGTTAAATTGTGGAGACCACAGGAAACCCTCAGTGTCTTCCCACTGCCTTCCTGAGAGGACATCCATTCCTAGCAGATTATTTGGTATGTCCCCAATTACCATTTTGACAATCAATTGGTTTTCTTCTCCAGGGAGTGTTATTTTGACTAAAGCAACATTCATGGGTTCTATGGTTCCTAAAGCATTAAGAACGCGGCATTGCCTTTTTGTTGGAACAACTCCACACTTCTGGGCATCTCTATGTGTCAGTGCAGAGATCTGGGCTCCCGTATCAACAATGTAGGTTACCAGAACTTTTTTAGGACCCCTGATTGCTGTAATTAACGTCTCCTGATTTATTTTTTGTGAGCATTCGTAAGTAAACCCAACCTCCACCCCTTCACTCACCTGTAAGTGGTGGAGATATTAGTTTCCCGAAAGCTCTGTTGGTGAAGATTCACTGTCTGTGTTTTGGGGCATGGGCGGGTGGGCAGTTATGTTGCTTAGATTCTGTGAAAGAAGTTGCGAAAGAGTTACTTCTAGCTTACTGCTGGTGCTTTTCAGGAGACACGCAGCCAGGGTTTCACTGTCCAAGTTCTGTGAAGGAAGCTGAGAAAGAGTTAATTTTGGGTCACTGGCTGTGTTCTGTGGGAGAGACTGAGATGCAGCCTCACTGCCCAGGTTCCGAGGGAGAAACTGGGGAAGGGTTAACTTTGGCTCATTGCCTGTGTTCTGTGTGAAATACTGTGTTGTATTGTGTGTACTGAACTGTGTATTGGTAGGAGTGTTTGTTAATTTTTGGTGAGGGAGGGAGATCGGGGCGCTAGGCTTGGTATTTGTTCTTCTAAAATTCCAGTTAGTTATGATTTTCTGCAATTTTTCAAGTGGTAAACCATCCATTATGTCCCGGGGAACCCCTTTCTTTATTCCCAGCATCCATCAGCGTTGTCTGTTGGAAATCTGTTTTCCTGGTTCTATGTTTTCAGTGTTAGGGGTTCCCATAAACCGGACACCTTTTGTTTTTTCAGATTTTTCTTCCAGGGTTTTTACAGGCCCATACTGTCTACAATAGTTTATTAAATCAACTGCTACCTCACCCCATGTCCAAGTCTTGCGGTTACTGTTAGATGTGTCAGATGGTGTTGTGGGAGCCTGTGTTGGTGTGTAGGGTGTAGGTGCAGTGTCAGTGGACTCAGACTGATCAGTGGAGTTGTTAAGAAGTCTTTCTAATCTATCTATTGGGCTTAGAGCCATAACTGTTTTCTGAATAGTGATTGCTGTTGATTTCAATGTTTCTGGAAGCCCACGAATTAAAGGGGTCATAATTTCAGGCTTCACAGGCAATTGCATTGGTGATTCAAAACCAGGAATTAATTTTTTCTCATTAATCATTTGCAAACATGCAGCTTTTTGTACACTTTCTAGGATTTGGTCAGGGGTAGTGGCAATTGCTAAGGGATCACCCCTTTCCAGGGGATTTATTCCCCCGGCCCAATAGGCTGCATGTTGTGTTAGAGACCAGGAGTCACGCTTATCTCCTGTTGTTAGGAAAACACCGTGTCCCCAGTAACCACTGGCTTCTTGTTCAGTTAACTTAATCTGGTCTTCGCCAGTGAGGGACACACGGAACAAATATTCTGTTTCTGATTCGTGGGGGAGGCGACCGAATTCCTTTTTCAATTTGGCTAATTCGGTAGCGGTGAATGGTGTTTGGTTGTTATGTGAGGATCCATGTCTTCATCATTAATGTAATTATATTCAGTTTTAATAAAATGTCTCAAACGAGGACAACAATTTTCCCCACAATTTTTAGCTTTTTCAGATTCTTTTTGTTTTGCTGCCTCGAGTTCTTTATAAGGATAAATCTTTTTAATGCAAGGTGTTACTTTTTCTTCCTCCTCTGTAGAGGAGTTGTTTTTGTGAATGGCTTTGGTGTGTTCTTCCCTAAGAGCAGCTTGCAGCTTGTAAATTTCATTTCTGTCCTCATTTAACTGTTTTTGCAAAATTTCAACCAAATTTTGAAGGGAATCCATAATTACCATTTCTTCAGTTCTCCGTTTACAGCGGTTTTCTATGGCTGCAGTAAGACATGCTCCAAGAACTGAGCAAAGAATGTTTTTATTTTTACCCATTTTGAATTTTGATTCATGTTGCAGAGAACATATTCTATCAATGACATTTTCCAAATTAAACCAATTGTTCTCTGCCCAAGTTTCTCTGCCAGATGACGGTTTGCCATGGTATTTAGCAAGCAATGTCTAAAAGTCAGCTTTTGCTTTAGGATTGAGATTTTCACTCATTTTGTGCGAAGGGACTAGGACTATACCAGGGAGCTGATTTGCGAACTGAAGTTATACAATCATACAGACTTTTCTGTCTCCCTAGATAGCTGAAGAAACCAAATCTGTCTGGAAGGCACTGTTTTAATTGCTTCAGATTGTCCCTTCCTTTCCAGACAGTCCAGACACACACACTCACACACACACAAATGTTTTCTCTGTGAGGGGACCAGAAACCTAGAACAGGGAAAAAGCCACTCAGCCTTCGCTGCGCCGCCCCTCGCTCCCTGTGTAGGTGAAGGGACAATATCTGTCTAAAAGGCACTGCTTAATTACTTCAAGTCTGTCCCTTCCCTTTTAGACAGTCCAGGTACACAAAAATACAGCAGTAAAAAACAGTAACAGGTTCAAATTCAGCTCAAAAAACAACAGTAACAGGTTCAGATTCAATTCAAAAACAACAGTAACAGGTTCAGATTCAATTCAAATACAACAACAACAGCAACAACAGTATCAATATCAGTATCAATATCAGTAACAGCATCAATATCAGGATCAGGAGAAGTATCAGTGTCAGTGTCTGTGCCAGTAAAATCAGTATCAGAAATAACAGTAACGATTTCCCCTGCTTTTGCACCGAAAAATCTTTTGTGTCAATTCCAGAGCCTGTGTGCTCAATCGAGTGTGAGATTTGGCTTTGGCGTATGTAGTCTGCAAGAGGTTACAAACTATACAAAACCTACAAAATCTCATTGGCTGCTGGAATCCTGTCCATGATGCCAATTATGTGAAGGTCTGCCCAAAATAACCGGGTGACGAATGATTTTTGGGTGCAAAAATAACCAACAAAAGGCACAGGGGTTTTGCAGTAACAAATCAACAAGGTGCAATTTTATTGATTATAACCACAGCTAAATATGCGTTTGGTTAAGGGATCCGGGGAAGAGAAGGGTAAGACAAGGAAAAAAGGGAGGAAAGAAGGTCAGGGAATGGGGTATAGCTACCAAAACGTGATGTCTTCGGGGTCCCGCCACCGAAACTCGCTGCTACACATCTTGGGGAGTACTCAAAGGGCAGTCGGACCGAACCCCAATATATATACTGTTCTTGGTTGGGGGAAGGGTGGCTGAAATTAGGTTTCCATGGAGGGGAGAAGTCCATTGTTTTCATGGCCGAATGCTCACAGGTACGTTAGGTTTTTCCCCCTCCCTGAGTTGGGAGGGAGTACAGTCCCAGTCTCTGGAAGGAGGTTGCCAGGGGGGTGCCATGGGGGTGCCAAAGGGGTGCCAGAGGGGTTCTTGGTTCCTTGATGAGGGGATTCGCATCTCTGTTGGTCTGTCACGGTGGTTGAAGACAGGCAAGAGGGGTCTTCTCATGGAGCGGGGGGGAGCCACCCCAGAGCTCAGTCCAGCCAGTTCAGGAGTTTGGAAGAAAGTCCAGTTCAATTGTCCCCTTCGAGTACAGCATGGCGTGTTCTACAAACATCACTTGTGAACACACTAGATAAGCAGGAGACTTTCTTTCCCAACTGGCTCAGCAGTTTTAACCCTTCGGTAGTCTTTTCTCATGACAATTGTGAGGCAAAAAATGAAGGATTTTCGGATAGACTTCTACAGGGGTGAATATTAAATATATGTTAAGAGAAGTTTTGTAGATGTATAGTTATCTTTCCCCTCCCCCTTGAATTGTTATCACAGGATGG